>NC_135236.1:531197865-531501436 GCF_051348905.1 Ranitomeya variabilis
AGGCGCAGATCCCCCAATACACAGTATAGTGCAGCTTCCCTCACACAGTATAGTGCAGCTCCCCCAACACACAGTATAGTTCAGCTCTCCCCAACACAGTATAGTGTAGCTCCTCCCAACACACAGTATAGTGCAGGTGCAGCTCCCGAATGCACAGTATAGTGCAGCTCCACCATCACACAATATAGTGCAGCTCCCCCAACACACAGTATAGTGCAGCTCCCCAACACACAGTATAGTGCAGCTCCCCCAACACACAGTACAGTGCAGCTCCCCCCAACACACAGTATAGTGCAGGCGCAGTTCCCCCAATACGCAGTATAGTGCAGCTCCCCCCACACACAGTATAGTGCAGGTCCCCAACACACAGTACAGTGCAGCTCCCCCAACACACAGTATAGTGCAGATCCCCAACACACAGTATAGTGCAGACACACAATAATGCATACACACACTCACACAATACTCACTCCTCCTCCTTGTTCCCCGCACTGCTCTAGGCTTTGCTCCAGTCTCATCTGCTCCACTGCTGGTACAGCATGGAGTATGATGAAGTGACATCATCGTTCGCCAGCTGAGTCACAAGCAGAGGTGGAGTGATGGGGAGGGAGCATCTGATGCTCTCCCCTCCATCACTGCTTTTAACTGTATCTGCATCTATGTTGCCGATAAGTTGAATGAGTGATGGGGGCGGTGCTGGGCCACATAGCGGCCGTCCGTGTGCACCTCTGAAGAATTAAAGGGCCTGCGGACAAAAAATGGGCAAAGTGGCTGCAGGCTGCACCAGATGATATCGCGGGCCGTATACGGACCACGGGATGGATGTTCCATACCCCTGCTGTACAGAATAGAGATCCTGACCCCACCAGGGAAAGTATATAAAGTCGCACGCGAAAGGTGATAGAGTAGACAAATTAGTAAATTAAAACACCTGTTATCCTAAAAAGACTGAAGCAAGGATAACAGAAACTAAACAATAGGAAAAAAGGTGTATCTGCTTTGGTTCGGTGCACAGAAAAGCTGACCACAAAGCACAGGCTCAAGGGTTAAAACCTAGACACATGACTGTACTTTTCTACGAGGGGCCACTGAACCCAATGAAATTCCCAACCAATGATACCGCTGACAGAAATCCCTCACTAGATGATCTGCATGCAAATCTTCTGCATCCACCCAGGAATTATTCTCTGGACTAAAACTCTTCCATTTAACAAGATATTACAGTCGACACCTGACATGTCAGAAGCCCAAAACTCATTCACCTCATATGCCTTGTCCTCCTCCAAGTTAACTTCAATGATGTTAGTGAGGACTTGGCGTCACCTCAAACTTTTTAAGAAGAGAGAAATGGAAGGAATTATTAATCCTCCACACCACAGGGAGTTGGAGCTTGACCGTCACAGGATAAATAATCTTAATTACCTTACACAGACCAACAAATTTAGGAGCAAACTTCCTTAATGGAACTTTAAGATGAACATTTTTTAAGGTAGCCAAACAAAATCTCTCACCTTTAAAGACAGGGACCCTAGTCGCAGTTTTCTTTGTCCGATTGCATGTTATCAAAAGACCTTTTTCAACTTCTTTCAAGACTTTAATCAAACAAGAAGAATATCTTTTTCCCTCTGGAACTGCAGACTGCAAATCAGAAAAATTTCCAAAAACTGGATGAAAACCCCGACAACAAAAAAGGCAAGGTTCTGGTAGCAGCAGAGGTGAGCTATTTGAGAGCAAACTTGGCCAGAGGAAGAAAATCCACCCAATCTGCTTGATTAGATGAGTCAAAATATCTTAAATATTGTTCTAATTTTTGGTTCATTCTCTCTGTCTGACCATAAGTCTCATGATGATTACCTGAGGAGAACTAACGCTTAATTCCTAATCTGAAGCAAAAGCTATGCCTAACGCTAGCCATAAACTGAACACCTCTATCAGAAATAGTGTTTTTAGAAACACAATGCAACTTAACAACTTCAGAGATAAACAATATAGCTAATCTCTTAGACGTAGTCAATTTTAGTAGAGAATCCAGGTGAACCATCTTACTGTCATGGTCCACCCCCACCTATACTACAGTATTGCCATCAGAATTAGGCAAATCCATGATGAGATCCATGGTCAAATGAGTCCAAGGTTGGGACAGAACCTCATTAGGTAAAAGAAACCCTGCCGGGGTCTGGTGAAAGGCTTTATGTCCGTAAGTACAAAGTTTATGCCAGGTCTACTCATCAACATCCTTTTGAGCACTCTGCAACCAAAAGGACCAGTAAGTAGCTCTCCAAGTGGCAGAGGAACCAGGATGTTCGTCCAACACAAAGTCATGCACTTCGTTAAGAAGATCAGTGCGAAGTGAGGACTGCACAAAAAGCTTGACGGGTAGCAAGACCTCCAGTACACCAACCTGAACTTCCAACTTTGCCTGTGGTGGTGGCAAGTGGGATTCATATTTGTGGGGTTGATGTCACGTTTGTATTGTCTGGTGACATCAAGCCCACTGGTTAGAAATGGAGAGGCGTCTAAAAGACACCTCTCCATTGCTAATCCTAAAGTCAGATTGTAATGAAACATATAGCAAGAATAAAGTCTTTTATTTGAAAAAAACCTCCACATTTTTCCTTTTTTATTTAAAAATAACAAACACAGCTATACTCTCCTAACAATCAATTCCACTGAAGCCAATGGTCTCTTGTAATAAAAAAACAAAAATAAAAACAACCATATCACTCACCTGTCCATCGTTCTGTCCCACTCCGTTATTCTATGTCTCGGAATAAACAGTTTTCAACCTGGACGGTGTCAAGATGCGACCGTCCAGGCTGAGAACCACTGGGGAAAGAGCTACTGCGAACGCAGCCTTAGTGACTAGCAGTGACATCATTGAGATTACCGTCGGTCACTGAGGCTGCATTCCCAGCTAGGTACCTAAACTACGGTGACCTTGGTGAGATCACCGTTAGCACAGTGAGAAAAAGTCTCCATTACTAACCCATAGGCTTGATGTCACCAGACAATACAAAGGTGACATCAACCCCCCCAAATATGAACACCACTTGCCACTGCTACAGGGCAGGTGGGAAGAGATGGGCAAAGTGCAAAAATTGGCGCACCTAATAGATGTGCCTTTTCTGAGCAGCTGCGGGCTGCTATTTTTGTGCTGGGGGCAATATCTATGGCCCCTTATCAGCCTGAGAATACCAACCAGCTGCTGTCCCTGTTCCACCACTGGGCTCTGTCTTCCGCGTCCTCTGGCTGTGACGTTGAGGTCAGAGGGAGTGACGACTTGGTTAGTGTGCGCCCTCTGCCTGAACAGTCACTGCAGAAAGAAGGAAGACACAGTGGCGCGCGGAGGTGGAACGGGGACAGGTGAATATCGCAAGTGCCGTGGGCCTGAGCGATGAGAGGTGAGTAAGTAATTTTTTTTTAACGCCGCAGCAACAGCATATGAGGCATAATATGCTATGGAGCATCTTATGGGGCCATCAACCTTTGTGCAGCATTATATGGGGCATAATCTATGGAGCATCTTATGGGGCCATCATGAACTTTATGGAGCATTATATGGGGCGTATTTTGTATGGAGCATCGTATGGGGCCCATCATGAATTTATGGAGCATTATATGGGGTGTATTTTGTATGGAGCATCTTATGGGGCCCATCATGAACTGTACTGAGCATTATATGGGGCTCCTGATTCAATATGGATCTTCAAAAACACTTAACCTACTGATGTCTCAATCAATTTTACTTTTATTGGTATCTATTTTTATTTTTGAAAATTACCAGTAGCTGCTGCATTTCCCACCCTAGGCTTATACTCGAGTCAATAAGTTTTCCTAGTTTTTTTGTGGCAAAATAAGGGGTCACGGCTTATACTCGGGTCAGCTTATACTCGAGTATATACGGTATTTGGTCACCTAAAAACATCTAAGATTTTTTGGCTCTCGCAGACCTGTAACTTCTTTAAGAGACTCCTCTGTCCTCCACTCATTACCTGTAGTAATGGCACCTGTTTGAACTTATCTGTATAAAAGGCACCTGTCCACAACCTCAAACAGTCATACTCCAAACTCCACTATGGTGAAGACCAAAGAGATGTGGAAGGACACCAGAAACAAAATTGTAGCCCTGCACCAGGCTGACAAGACTGAATCTGCAATACTCAAGCAGCTTGGTATGATGAAATCAACTGTGGGAGCAATAATAAGAAAATGGAAGACATACAATACCATTGATAATCTCCCTCGATCTGGGGCTCCACGAAAGATCTCACCTCGTGGAGTCAAAATGATCACAAGAACAGTGTAAGGACTGAGACTGCATATCTGTTTTTGTCTGTTCTTGCCCTTAGTTCTGTTGGATTCTGCCCTTACCCAAGATGGAGTGGCTGGCTTCATGGGGGCCATCTTGTTTCCTGTCTGATACTCCTTGTTTCCTGTCTGCTGCATATATAAAGGAACTCTGCACACTATGCCTTGCTTGTGTATCTTGTATCTCACTTGCTGCCAAGCTCAAGGACTTGCAACCTGCTTGTTTCTTCTACTCCTCGGGATACCCTGCTTGCTTCTGGATCTACGTACCTCCGGAAAGACTCTGTTACTCTTCACCTGCTCTGCACCCACCTCTGCTATGGTCTGCCCCTCTGCTAGGAGCCAGCCCAGGCTCTGACCTCTGGATACTGCATTGCTGGACTGGTACTTGCACCCTCGGTCTGTACTTCTAATATCTGCATATTCTTGAGACTGTTTACTTGCTTATCTGTAAAGCTGCAGTTTGCATCAGTCATCTGAAGTTCATCTTCCTACAATATATATATATCTTGAACTGTGATATACCGTGTTTGTCATCATTCTGACTCACGTCATCGGTCTCCATAGAACATTAGCATAATCTTATTACAAACGGTGAGCAAAAATCCCAGAACCACACAGGGGGACCTGGTGAATGACCTGCATAGTGCTGGGACCACTGTAACAAAGGCTACCATCAGTAACACACTACGCCGCAAGGGACTCAGATCCTGCAGTGCCTGACGTGTCCCCCTGCTTAAGCCAGTACATGTCCGGGCCCGTCTGAAGTTTGTTAGAGAGCATTTGGATTATCCAGAAGAGTATTGGGAGAATGTCATATGGTCTGATGAAACCAAAGTAGAACTGTTTGGTAAAAACAAAACTCGTCATGTTTGGAGGAGACAGAATGCTGAGTTGCATCCAAAGAACATCCCATACCTACTGTGAAGCATGGGGGTGGTAACATCATGCTTTGGGGCTGTTTCACTGCAAAGAGACCAGGACGACTGATCCGGGTACATGAAAGAATGAATGGTGCCATGTATCATGAGATTTAGAGTGCAAACCTCCTTCCATCAGCAAGGGCATTGAAGATGAAACGTGGATGGGTCTTTCAGCATGATAATGATCCCAAGCACACCACCATGGCAATGAAGGAGTGGCTTCATAAGATGCATATAAAGGTCCTGGAATGGCCTAGCCAGTCTCCAGATCTCAACTCCATAGAAAACCTTTGAAGGGAGATGAAAGTCCGTGTTGCCCAGTGAAAGGCCCAAAACTTCACTGCTCTAGAGGAGATCTGCATGGAGGAATCGGCCAACATACCACCAACCGTGTGTGCCACAGTGCAACAGTGTTGGTCACAAATCCCTTTTTGTTGAAGTAAACTGGTTAAATGTTTCAGCGCCTCAGTCTTTCATTTGGACAATAGCCATCAATCCAGGATCGGGGTCATCACAGCTGAGAGGACCTGCTGCTGAACTCTGTGTCTGTTGCTGCGTCTTGCCCTGGTGAAGCTGATATCACCTCACTTCCTTCCGGTTGCTGTATTATATGTAATGAATATAGCCACGGATCCGGTATCCGTCTCTACGCCTATTCTGGGTAGAGGTTATTGCTACCCGGTTCTCGCAATGTCCTTTTTCTCTATTCCTCTTTTCCTACTATGGGTATTACGGGCCTATAATCCATCATAGGGCTGTTAGGAGTTCAGTTATACGACCTCTCACTTTCAGCTCCTTAACCCAACTGTCAGTCTTTTTCTCAGACCAGAATAGATCAAGGGGAGTCTCTGGAGCTCCCCCTTCTGGCCGGAGATGGTAGTGCAGTCTTGCTATTCTAGTATTTGTATTTGGTGTCAATAACTATTTTTGTGGCAAATACCCCTAGGGGCGCCACATCAGCAATAAAACATAAAAATGATCAATGTATTTCAAAATCAATTAGTTTGTTTCTCATTTGCTCCAGAATGTCTTTCAATCGCCGCATGATGTATAGCTTTAGAGGTTCTTTAAGTCTACTTCACTTTGTCAGGAAGGTCCTATTTAAGTGATTTCTTGATTGAGAACAGGCATAGCAGTAATCAAGCCTGGGTGTGGCTAAGGCATTTGAACTCAGCTTCCCAAAGATGTAGTAAACACAGTTAATTTATGTTTTAAGGGGGGTTGGGTCACTTTTTCATACAGATCTCTGTAGGTTTGGATTTCTTTTTCTCTTAATAATAAACACCTTCATTTAAAATCTGCAATTTGTTACTTGTGTTATTTTTGTTTAATATTTACATTTGTTTTGTGAACTGAAAAATTTAAGTGTGACAAACAGGAAGTCAGGAAAGGGGCAAACACTTTTTAACAGACTGTATTGGCTGAAATCACTACCTGGATGTAATAATTGCATTGCCTACATGACATAGGATCTCTTTTTGTTCCATGTCAGTATATAGTCTATTTTAACACCTTTTTCATCTGATGTTGCATACAGTCTATTTACGTGATTGCTCTTTATGACTATACAGTGGGGAATAAGTATTTAGTCAGCCACTAACTGTGCAAGTTCTCCCACTTAAAAAGATGAGAGGACCCTGTAAATCTCACAACTATGAGAGTCAAAATGAGAAAACAAATCCAGAAAATCACCTAGTCTGATTTGGCAAGATTTATTTTGCAAATTATGGTGGAAAATAAGTATTTGGTCATTAACAAAAGTTCATCTCAATATTTTGTTATATATCTTTTGTTGACAATGACTGAGGTCAAATGTTTTCTGTAGGTCTTCACAAGGTTGGCACACACGGTTGGTGGTATGTTGGCCGATTCCTCCATGCAGATCTCCTCTAGAGCAGTGAAGTTTTGGGCCTTTCACTGGGCAACACGGACTTTCATCTCCCTTCAAAGGTTTTCTATGGAGTTGAGATCTGGAAACTGGCTAGGCCATTCCAGGACCTTTATATGCATCTTATGAAGCCACTCCTTCGTTGCCATGGTGGTGTGCTTGGGATCATTATCATGCTGAAAGACCCATCCACGTTTCATCTTCAATGCCCTTGCTGATGGAAGGAGGTTTGCACTCTAAATCTCATGATACATGGCACCATTCATTCTTTCATGTACCCGGATCAGTCGTCCTGGTCTCTTTGCAGTGAAACAGCCCCAAAGCATGATGTTACCACCCCCATGCTTCACAGTAGGTATGGGATGTTCTTTGGATGCAACTCAGCATTCTGTCTCCTCCAAACATGATGAGTTTTGTTTTTACCAAACAGTTCTACTTTGGTTTCATCAGACCATATGACATTCTCCCAATACTCTTCTGGATAATCCAAATGCTCTCTAACAAACTTCAGACGGGCCCAGACATGTACTGGCTTAAGCAGGGGGACACGTCTGGCACTGCAGGATCTGAGTCCCTTGCGGCGTAGTGTGTTACTGATGGTAGCCTTTGTTACAGTGGTCCCAGCACTATGCAGGTCATTCACCAGGTCCCCCTGTGTGGTTCTGGGATTTTTGCTCACCGTTTGTAATAAGATTATGCTAATGTTCTATGGAGACCGATGACGTGAGTCAGAATGATGACAAACACGGTATATCACAGTTCAAGATATATATATATTGTAGGAAGATAAACTTCAGATTACTGATGCAAACTGCAGCTTTACAGATAAGCAAGTAAACAGTCTCAAGAATATGCAGATATTAGAAGTACAGACCGAGGGTGCAAGTACCAGTCCAGCAATGCAGTATCCAGAGGTCAGAGCCTGGGCTGGCTCCTAGCAGAGGGGCAGACCATAGCAGAGGTGGGTGCAGAGCAGGTGAAGAGTAACAGAGTCTTTCCGGAGGTACGTAGATCCAGAAGCAAGCAGGGTATCCCGAGGAGTAGAAGAAACAAGCAGGTTGCAAGTCCTTGAGCTTGGCAGCAAGTGAGATACAAGATACACAAGCAAGGCATAGTGTGCAGAGTTCCTTTATATATGCAGCAGACAGGAAACAAGGAGTATCAGACAGGAAACAAAATGGCCCCCATGAAGCCAGCCACTCCATCTTGGGTAAGGGCAGAATCCAACAGAACTAAGGGCAAGAACAGACAAAAACAGATATGCAGTCTCAGTCCTTACACCGTTCTTGTGATCATTTTGACTCCATGAGGTGAGATCTTTCGTGGAGCCCCAGATCGAGGGAGATTATCAATGGTATTGTATGTCTTCCATTTTCTTATTATTGCTCCCACAGTTGATTTCATCATACCAAGCTGCTTGAGTATTGCAGATTCAGTCTTGTCAGCCTGGTGCAGGGCTACAATTTTGTTTCTGGTGTCCTTCCACATCTCTTTGGTCTTCACCATAGTGGAGTTTGGAGTGTGACTGTTTGAGGTTGTGGACAGGTGCCTTTTATACAGATAAGTTCAAACAGGTGCCATTACTACAGGTAATGAGTGGAGGACAGAGGAGTCTCTTAAAGAAGTTACAGGTCTGCGAGAGCCAAAAAATCTTGCATGTTTTTAGGTGACCAAATACCGTATATACTCGAGTATAAGCTGACCCGAGTATAAGCCGTGACCCCTTATTTTGCCACAAAAAAACTAGGAAAACTTATTGACTCGAGTATAAGCCTAGGGTGGGAAATGCAGCAGCTACTGGTAATTTTCAAAAATAAAAATAGATACCAATAAAAGTAAAATTGATTGAGACATCAGTAGGTTAAGTGTTTTTGAAGATCCATATTGAATCAGGAGCCCCATATAATGCTCAGTACAGTTCATGATGGGCCCCATAAGATGCTCCATACAAAATACACCCCATATAATGCTCCATAAATTCATGATGGGCCCCATACGATGCTCCATACAAAATACGCCCCATATAATGCTCCATAAAGTTCATGATGGCCCCATAAGGTGCTCCATAGAATATTATGGCTCATATAATGCTGCACAAAGGTTGATGGCCCCATAAGATGCTCCATAGAATATTATGCCCCATATAATGCTGCACAAAGGTTGATGGCCCCATAAGATGCTCCATAGAATATTATGCCCCATATAATGCTGCACAAAGGTTGATGGCCCCATAAGATGCTCCATAGATTATGCCCCATATAATGCTGCACAAAGGTTGATGGCCCCATAAGATGCTCCATAGCATATTATGCCTCATATGCTGTTGCTGCGGCGTTAAAAAAAAATTACTTACTCATCTCTCATCGCTCAGGCCCACGGCACTTGCGATATTCACCTGTCCCCGTTCCACCTCCGCGCGCCACTGTGTCTTCCTTCTTTCTGCAGTGACTGTTCAGGCAGAGGGCGCACACTAACCAAGTCGTCACTCCCTCTGACCTCAACGTCACAGCCAGAGGACGCGGAAGACAGAGCCCAGTGGTGGAACAGGGAAAATCGCTATGCTCACCCTCCCCCATCATACTCACCCCCTGCTTACTTAGTCCCTGCTTCTCCGATGCGATGGTCTCTGGCGCCTTCCTGACAAAGGAAGGTATTCCGAAGCGCGCGTCAGGGTGCGTGGCTGACGGGACTTGGTGACCCCTAAAAGGTATACTGCAGACAGAAGTGCCTCCCTTTATGGGTTTCTGCCACTTTGCACTCTGCACTTTATAGTTATTTCTCACTGGGCCCACAGGTCTGATTTGTATATTGCGGCTCCACACCTAGATTAATTAATTTCTTCCTGCACTAATCCTTGCATTGGTTGAGGAGTAGTGTTGAGCATTCCGATACCGCAAGTATCGGGTATCGGCCGATACTTGCGGGTATCGGAATTCCGATACCGAGATCCGATACTTTTGTGGTATCGGGTATCGGTATCGAAACAACATTAATGTAATAATGTGTAAAAGAGAGAATTAAAATAAAAAAATATTGCTATACTCACCTCTCCGACGCAGCCTGGACCTCACCGAGGGAACCGGCAGCGTTCTTTGCTTAAAATTCGCGCGTTTACTTCCTTACGTGAAGTCCCGGCTTGTGATTGGTCGCGTGCCGCCCATGTGGCCGCGACGCGACCAATCACAGCAAGCCGTGACGTAATTTCAGGTCCTTCAGGATTTTAAAATTACGTTCTGGCTTCTGATTGGTCGCGTCGCGGTCACATGGGCGACGCGACCAATCACAAGCCGTGACGTCACGGGAGGCTGGACACGCGCGCATTTTAAAAAGCAAAGAACGCTGCCGGTTCCCTCGGTGAGGTCCAGGCTGCGTCGGAGAGGTGAGTATAGCAATATTTTTTATTTTAATTCTTTCTTTTACACATTAATATGGATCCCAGGGCCTGAAGGAGAGTTTCCTCTCCTTCAGACCCTGGGAACCATCAGGGATACCGTCCGATACTTGAGTCCCATTGACTTGTATTGGTATCGGGTATCGGTATTGGATTGGATCCGATACTTTGCCGGTATCGGCCGATACTTTCCGATACCGATACTTTCAAGTATCGGACGGTATCGCTCAACACTATTGACGAGTTTTTTATTGATTATTCTAGCACTAGTCTCACATATATTAATTATATTTTTTACTCCAGGCATCTTATTAATTCCTATTTTTATCTTTTGCTTTCACTATGTTTGGCACCTAGTTGGCATTTTCTATATTGGGGTCACCAATACCAATTATGATATTTTTATATTAAGATTCTTTTATAAATGTTCCTGTCATAAATTTGCGTACTACATCTTTTTAATTGATATTAAATATTTATATACTTTTTTTGTGCCACTTTCACCTTAATAAAGGCTATTTATATATATCTCTTGTGTGGATACACTCTTTTGGCTGGTCATGTTTCTAGCTGTTGTGGTTGGGAGCAAGTGAGTATGATGTGACAGCCGCTAATGCCCCCCCTCCCCCGCCGACCCCCTGGGATAATGACTCGAGTATAAGCCAAGAGGGGCACTTTCAGCCTAAAAAAATGGGCTGAAAATCTCGGCTTATACTCGAGTATATACGGTACTTATTTTCCACCATAATTTGCAAAATAAATTTTGCCAAATCAGACAAGGTGATTTTCTGGATTTGTTTTCTCATTTTGACTCTCATAGTTGTGGTTTACCTATGATGTCAATTACAGGCCTCTCTCATCTTTTTAAGTGGGAGAACTTGCACAATTGGTGGCTGACTAAATACTTTTTTCCCCACTGTATATATACACTATATTATAATAGCCCCCACAAGACTGCACTATTTTAATGAACTTTTTTTCCCTTGATGCATTTTATTTGATCTTAATATTATGTGATAAATAAAACTTTTTTCTTTTTTTTGAGAAATCAGTTGTGTGTCATGTTTCTAGGTTTATATGGATACACAACAATTATTCACTAATTTATCTGTGTTATTCTTAGGGTACCGTCACACTCAGCGACGCTGCAGCGATATAGACAACGAGCCGATCGCTGCAGCGTCGCTGTTTAGGTCACTGGGGAGCTGTCACACAGACAGCTCTCTCCAGCGACCAACGATCAGGGGAACGACTTCGGCATCGTTGAAACTGTCTTCAACGATGCCGAAGTCCCCCTGCAACGCCCGGGTAACCAGGGTAAACATCGGGTTACTAAGTGCAGGGCCGCGCTTAGTAACCCGATATTTACCCTGGTTACCATTGTAAAAGTAAAAAAAAAAACACTACATACTCACCTTCTGATGTCTGTCACGTCCCCCGCCGGCGGCTTCCCTGCACTGAATGTGTCAGCGGCGCCGGCAGTAACAGCGGTGACGTCACCGCTGTGCTCTGCTTTACGGCCGGCCTCCAAGATGGTGCCGTGCAGTAGCGATATTCGATCGCCAATAGAGACTACTGCGCAGGCACGGCCGGCGCCATTTTCAGACTAATTTTTTTTAATGAATTAATATATACCATAAAAAAATTAACTGCACATTACACATGTGTTCAGGCTGCAGTGCAGGCGCTGGTGCCTGCGTCTGCCTGCTGCAGGTGATTTTGTTTTTTCAATATATATATATATATATATATATATATATATACCATATATACTCGAGTATAAGACGAGATTTTCAGCCCACTTTTTTGGGCTGAAAGTAACCCTCTCGGTTTATACTCGAGTCATACCCAGGGGTCGGCAGGGAGCGGAGCTGTCTAATAATACTCACCTGCTCCTGGCGCGGTCCCTGCATGTCCCTGGTTTCCCGGCACCGGCAGCTTCTTCCTGTAGTGAGCAGTCACATGGTACCGCTCATTACAGTAATGAATATGGACCCGACTCCACTCCCATAGGGGTGGAGCCGCATATTCATTACTGTAATTAGCGGTATCATGTGACCGCTGGGTGGAGTCAAGTCCATATTCATTACTGTAATGAGCGGTACCATGTGACCGCTCAATACAGGAAGAAGCTGCCGGCGCCAGGGAACAGACGTGCAGGGACCGCGCCAGGAGCAGGTGAGTATAACTCAGTGCGCGATATTCACCTGCACCCCGTTTCACCTGCGCCGCTGCGTCTTCCGCGTCCTCTGCAGTGACGCTCAGGTCAGAGGGCGCGGTGACGCGACTAGTGCGTGCCGCCCTCTGCCTGAACGTCAGTGCAGAGGACGGTGAAGACACAGCGGCGGTTAGTGATGGAATGGGGAGCAGGTGAATATAGCAAGTGCCGGGGGCCTGAGAGGTGAGTATGTAATTTTTTATTTTTGTAATCGCAGCAACAGCATGTGGGGCAAATGTCTGTCTGAGGCATCTTATGGGGCCATGTGCAGCGTTATATGGGGCAAATATCTGTATGGGGCCATGTGCAGCATTATATGGGGCAAATATCTCTATGGAGCATCTTATGGGGCCATGTGCAGCATTATATAGGGGAAATATCTGTATGGAGCATCTTATGGGGCCATAATCAGCATTTGTGCAGCATTATATGGGGCAAATGTGTCTATGGAGCATCTTATGGGGCCATAATCAGCATTTCTGCAGCATTATATGGGGCATATTTTAATATGGAGCATCTGATGGGGCCCATCATAAACTGTATGGAGCATTATATGGAGCGTATTTTGTATGGAGCATCTTATGGGGCCCATCATGAACTGTATTGAGCATTATATGGGGCTCCAGATTCAATATGGATATTCAAAAACACTTAACCTACTGATGTCTCAATTAATTTTACTTTTATTGGTATCTATTTTTATTTTTGAAATTTACCAGTAGCTGCTGCATTTTCCACCCTAGGCTTATACTCGAGTCATTAAGTTTTCCCAGTTTTTTGTGGCAAAATTCAGCTTATACTCGGGTCGGCTTATACTCGAGTATATACGGTATATAAAATATTAATTATATAAACTAGGTGCAGGTCACTGAGGGATCAGTGACCTGTCAGAAGCCACACTGATGAATACCTAATCAGAGCACCACATGAAGACCTCCCACAGGCCTGCCCCGGAGCACAAGCATATCATTACCTCAAAAAGTGAAAATAAAGATTAAGCAACCACAAGACGGATTTCATCAACCAAGGTATCATTTTAATCAGTATAACAGCGCTGACATGACACTGTTTGTAGGTTACCATGCACAATCCTGCTGACAGGTTCCTTTTAAACTCTATAGAAGACTAATTTAATCCAGAAAAAAAATGTGAATGCTTTTTGGAGTTTTTTATACCACTATAATGTATCACTAACCACGATAAACTCTATGGATGACTAATTTAATCCAGAAAAAAATGTTGAACGCTTTTAGAGTTTTATATACTACCCTAATGTAACACTAAGCAGTGCGTTAACCCCTTAACGACCGCCGATACGCCTTTTAACGGCGGCCGCTAAGGGTACTTAAACCACAGCGCCGTTAATTAACGGCGCTGTGGAAAAAGTGAATAGCGCCCCCCAGAGTCGGATTTTCTCTGGGGTCTCGGTTGCCGAGGGTAGCCGAGACCCCAGAGAACATGATTCGGGGGGTTTTTACCGACCCCCGAGTTGCGATCGCCGGTAATTAACCGTTTACCGGCGGTCGCAACAAAAAAAAAAAAACGCGATTTGCCGTTTAATTTCTCTGTCCTCCGATGTGATCGTACATCGGAGGACAGAGAAATGTGGTCCCCGATGGCCCCCAATAGCCCCCCAATACTTACCTACCTCCCCCGGTGCTCCTCGTGTCTCCCCATGGGCGCCGCCATCTTTTTTCCGGGAAAAAATGGCGGGCGCACGCGCAGTGCGCCCGCCGCCCGGCACCCGGATGTTCTTTGGGGTCTCGGCTGCCGGGGGTAGCCGAGACCCCAAAGAACATGATCGGGGTCGATTTGCACCGACCCCTGCTTTGCGATCGCCGGTAATTAACAGTTTACCGGCGACCGCAAAAAAAAAAAAAAAAAAAAAAAAAAAAGCGATCAGTTATTTCTCTGTCCTCTGATGTGATCGCACATCAGAGGACAGAGAAATAGGGGGATTCGGGGACCCTATCATACTCACCCGGGGTCCCTGGGTCCTCTTCTGTCTTCTCCTGCCAGCCGGCTTTTTCATCATGGCGGGTGCATGCGCAGTGCGCCCGCCATCTGCTGCCATCTGCCGGCCGGCAGGAGAAGACAAGTTGGGGCTAAAATTAGGGTTAGGGTTAGGGTTAGGGTTAGAGTTAGGGTTAGGGTTAGGGTTAGAGTTAGGGTTAGGGTTGGGGCTAAATTTAGGGATAGGGTTAGGGCTAGGGTTAGGGTTAGGCTACTTTCACACTAGCGTTTTTTGGCTTCCGTCGCAATGCGTCGTTGGAGAAAAAACGCATCCTGCAAAAGTGCTTGCAGGATGCGTTTTTTCTCCATTGGCTTGCATTAGCGACGCATTGCGACGGATTGCCACATGTCGCATCCGTCGTGCGACGGATGCGTCGTGCTTCGGCAGACCGTCGACACAAAAAAAACTACATGTAACTTTTTTGTGCGACGTGTCCCACATATTTCAGTGCCACGTGCCACGTAATTAAGTGACACGTGCCACGTATCAAAGTGCCACGTGCCACATATTTCAGTGCCACGTATCAAAGTGCCACGTGCCACGTATCAAAGTGCCACGTGCCACGTATCAAAGTGCCACGTGCCACGTATCAAAGTGCCACGTGCCACGTATCAAAGTGCCACGTGCCACATCTTTCAGTGCCACGTATTTAAGAGACACGTGCCACGTATCAAAGTGCCACGTGCCACATATTTCAGTGCCACGTGCCACGTATTTAAGTGACACGTGCCACGTATCAAAGTGCCACGTATCACGTATTTCAGTGCCACGTATTTAAGTGACACGTATCACGTATAAGTGCCACGTGTCACGTATTTAATTGCCACATATTTAAGTGCCACGTATCAAGATTTTCCATGGAGAACAGACACATCCAGAGATATGTCTGCTCTCCACGGCTGCAGCAACACACTGACAGGAGCCATAGTTCCTGTCGGTGTGTCACTGCGCATGCGCGAGCGAGTTTACCGGCGGTCATTGACCCCGGCACTCTCGCTTAACGGCAGTGCTGCATGGGAAAGTTCAACGCAGCTGTACTGCTGTTAACCGAGACGCCGGAGTCATTGAACTCCGGAACAGTACGCGATACACTGCTAGGAGCTTCGCTCCTGGCAGTGTATCGCCGGAGAGCAGCCGATCGGCGTGGGACACTCGTTTTATGGATTCTGCGGACAGGGAGTATGAATTTGGTTTATTATTTTTGGATTTTTTCCTGGAGGATCGAGGGCTTCGCCTACAAGTGTGCTGTTGGTGAGTATATACTCTGTGTTATATGTTGTATGTACTGTGTGTCATGTATGTGTATTGTGTGTAAGTGTTTTGTGTAACTTTACAATTGTGCTAAGTCGCCGGACACAGGGACAACTCTCCCATCCTAATACCGGATGGGAGTAGTAGTCCCATACGTCGACTTAGCACAATGGTGGCACTAGCGTCGCATGGGGACACACACACGCACACACACGCACACACACGCACACACACACACACAGAAGGACTCCATGCTGCTTCACTGGGGGGCGGGGGCTTCCCTCTTCCTGTCCGACGTCACGTCCGGTCCTGGGTGTCAACCCCTCCGTACAAAGACGCCGACACCCAGGACAAAGGCGCTGTGTGTGGAAGGTAATATGGGGCCCTAGGGGGATACGCAGACACGCCGCTGCGTAAAGAATTGACATGTCAATTCTTTTTACGCCGGCGTGTTTGCAGACAAAAGCGCAGCGTTTTTTTGCGGTGTGTCTGAACGGCAAAGTGAATTTCTCATTCACTTTGCCGGCAGACGAAAATGACATTGCGCATTTTTGAAAAGCGCCCGCAAAATAGCGCTCAAAAATGCGCTATGTCTGAAAGTAGCCTAAGGCTTCTTTCACACTTGCATCGGTACGGGGCGGTCGCAATGCGTCGGCCCGATGTACCGACGCACGTTGTGAAAATTGTGCACAACGTGGGCAGCGGATGCAGTTTTTCAACGCATCCGCTGCCCAGTCTATGTCCTGGGGAGGAGGGGGCAGAGTTACGGCCACGCATCCGCGGAAATGGCGGACGCGACGTACAAAAAAAAGGTTACATTGAACTTTTTTTGTGACGACGGGGGCTAAAGTTATGGTTAGGGTTGGGGCTAAAGTTAGGGTTGGGGCTAAAGTTAGGGTTAGAGTTGGGATTAGGGTTAGGGTTTGGATTAGGGTTGGGATTAGTGTTACGTTTGGGATTAGGGTTGGGATTAGGGTTAGGGTTGGGATTAGGGTTAGGGGTGTGTTGGATTTAGGGTTTTGATTAGGGTTATGGTTAGGGTTGAGATTAGGGCTGTTTTGGGGTTAGGGTTGTGATTATCGTTAGGGTTGTGATTAGGATTATGGATCGGGTTGAGATTAGGGTTAGGGCTGTGTTGGGGTTAGGGTTGGAGTTAGAATTGGGGGGTTTCCACTGTTTAGGTACATCAGGGGGTCTCCAAACACGACAGCCAATTTTGCGCTAAAAAAGTCAAATGGTACTCCCTCCCTTCTGAGCTCTGCCGTGCGCCCAAACAGTGGTTTACCCCCACATATGGGGCATCAGCGTACTCGGGATAAATTGGACAACAACTTTTGGGGTCCAATTTCTCCTGTTACCCTTGTGAAAATAAAAACTTGGGGGCTAAAAATCTTTTTTGTTGTAAAAAAATATATTTTTTTATTTTCACTACTCTGCATTATAAATTTCTGTGAAGCACTTGAGCTTTCAAAGTTCTCACCACATATCTAGATAAGTTCCTTAGGGGGTCTAGTTTCCAAAATTTGGTCACTTGTGGGGGTTTCTACTGTTTAGGTACATTAGGGGTCTGCAAACGCAACATAACGCCCGCAGACAATTCTATCAAAGTCTGCATTGCAAAATGGCGCTCCTTCCCTTCCGAGCTCTGCCGTGCGCCCAAACAGTGGTTTACCCCCACATATGGGGTACCAGCATACTCAGGACAAATTGGACAACAACTTTTGGGGTCCAATTTCTCTTGTTACCCTTGTGAAAATAAAAATTTGGGGGCTAAAAAAATCTTTTTTGTGGGAAAAAAAATATTTTTTATTTTCACTACTCTGCATTATAAACTTCTGTGAAGCACTTGGGCATTCAAAGTTCTCACCACATATCTAGATAAGTTCCTTGGGGGGTCTATTTTCCAAAATGGGGTCACTTGTTGGGGGTTTCTACTGTTTAGGTACATTAGGGGTCTGCAAAGGCAACATAACGCCCGCAGACAATTCTATCAAAGTCTGCATTCCAAAATGGCACTCCTTCCCTTCCGAGCTCTGCCATGCGCCCAAACAGTGGTTTACCCCCACATATGGGGTACCAGCATACTCAGGACAAATTGGACAACAACTTTTGGGGTCCAATTTCTCTTGTTACCCTTGTGAAAATAAAAACTTGGGGGCTAAAAAATCTTTATTGTTAAAAAATATATATTTTTTATTTTCACGACTCTGCATTATAAACTTCTGTGATGCACTTGGGCATTCAAAGTTCTCACTACACATCTAGATAAGTTCCATGGGGGGTCTAGTTTCCAAAATGGGGTCACTTTTGGGGGGTTTCTGCTGTTTAGGCACATCAGGGGCTCTCCAAACGCGACATGGCGTCCGATCTCAATTCCAGTCAATTTTGCATTGAAAAGTCAAATGGCGCTCCTTTGCTTCCGAGCTCAGCCATGCGCCCAAACAGTGGTTTACCCCCACATATGGGGTGTCGGCGTACTCAAGACAAATTGTACAACAGCTTCTGAGGTCCATTTTCTCCTGTTACCCTTGGTAAAATAAAAATTTGGAGGCAAAAAGATCATTTTTGTAGAAAAAATGCGATTTTTTTATTTTCACGGCTCTACGTTATAAACTTCTGTGAAGCACCTGGGGGTTTAAAGTGCTCACCACACATCTAGATAAGTTCCTTAAGGGGTCTAGTTTCCAAAATGGTGTCATATGTGGGGGGTCTCTACTGTTTAGGCACATCAGCGGCTCTCCAAACGTGACATGGCGTCCGATCTCAATTCCAGCCAATTCTACTTTGAAAAAGTAAAACGACACTCCTTCTCTTCCAAGCTCTGCGGTGCGCCCAAACAGTGGTTTACCCCCATATATGGGGTATCGACGTACTCAGGAGAAATTGCACAACAACTTTTGTGGTCTAATTTCTCCTGTTACCCTTGTGAAAATAAAAATTTGGGGGCAAAAAGATCATTTTTGTAGAAAAAATGAGATTTTTTATTTTCACGGCTCTACGTTATAAACTTCTGTGAAGCACTTGAGGGTTCAAAGTGCTCACCACACATCTAGATAAGTTCCTTGGGGGGTCTAGTTTCCAAAATGGTATCACTTGTGGGGGGTTTCCACTGTTTAGGCACATCAGGGACTCTCCAAACGCGACATGGCATCCGATCTCAATTCCAGCCAATTCTGCATTGAAAAAGTCAAACGGTGCTCCTTCACTTCCAAGCTCTGCGGTGCGCCCAAACAGTGGTTTACCTCCACATATGGGGTATCGACGTACTCAGGAGAAATTGCACAACAACTTTTGTGGTCTAATTTCTCCTGTTACCCTTGTGAAAATAAGAATTTGTGGGCGAAAAAATCATTTTTGTGAAAACAAATGCGATTTTTTATTTTCACGGCTCTACGTTATAAACTTCTGTGAAGCACTTGGGGGTTCAAAGTGCTCACCACACATCTAGATAAGTTCCTTGGGGGGTCTAGTTTCCAAAATGGTGTCACTTGTGGGGGGTTTCCACTGTTTAGGCACATTAGGGGCTCTCCAAACGCGACATGGCGTCCGATCTCAATTCCAGCCAATTCTGCATTGAAACAGTCAAACGGTGCTCCTTCACTTCCAAGCTCTGCGGTGCGCCCAAACAGTGGTTTACCTCCACATATGGGGTATCGGCGTACTCAGGAAAAATTGCACAACAAAATTTGTGGTTAAATTTCTGTTTTTACACTTGTGAAAATTAAAAAAAATGGTTCTGAAGTAAAATGTTTGCAAAAAAAAGTAAAATGTTAATTTTTTTCTTCCACATTGTTTTAGTTCCTGTGAAGTACGTAAAGGGTTAATAAACTTCTTGAATGTGGTTTTGAGCAGCTTGAGGGGTGCAGTTTTTAGAATGGTGTCACACTTGGTTATTTTCTATCATATAGACCCCTCAAAATCACTTCAAAGGTGATGTGGTCCCTAAAAAAAACATGGTGTTGTAAAAATGAGAAATTGCTGGTCAACTTTTAACCCTTATAACTCCCTAACAAAAAAAAAAATTGTTTCCAAAATTGTGCTGATGTAAAGTAGACATGTGAGAAATGTTATTTATTAACTATTTTTTGTGACATATCTCTCTGATTTAAGGGCATAAAAATACAAAGTTTGAAAATTGCAAAATTTTAAAAATTTTCGCCATATTTCCATTTTTTTCATAAATAATCGCAAGTAATATCGAAGAAATGTTACCACTAACTTGAAGTACAACATGTCACGAAAAAACAATCTCAGAATCAGCAGGATCCGATAAAGCGTTCCAGAGTTATAACCTCATAAAGTGACACTGGTCAGAATTGTAAAAATTGGCTCGGTCATTAAGTACCAAATTGGCTCTGTCACTAAGGGGTTAAAGTCTACGGATGACTAATTGAATACACAAAAAAAGTTAACCTTTTTTTAAAAATGTTATATGCTACCGAAATGTAACTCTAACCACGTTAAACTCTATGGATGACTAATTCGATCCTGAAAACAATTTTGAACGTTTTTTGGTAGTTTTATATACCATTGTAAAGTAACACTAACAATGTTAAACTCTATGGATGACTAATTGAATGCAGAAAAACTTTTTGAATTTCTTTTTAGCTTTATGTACCACTATAATGTAACACTAAGCATTTTAAACTGTATGGATGACAAAATAGTCAATTTTTTCACCCCTCAAAAAAAGAATGTGGTCAGGTGCGGCAGCTGTATATTTAGCAATGGACTGCAAAGCTCTAAGCCCTGGCTAGAGGCTGTATTCTAACACTCTCCCTGCTCCTGCAACTGTCCATAGGCCAAATGTAGAATGTATCTGATGCAAACATCAAAGCACAGGATTAACCCTTTGAAGGACTGTTAGTATGATGCTTCAGCATCAGTAGCAACACTAGAGGACTTTGATTATTTAAACTGTGCACTCACAGGCCTAAATAACTGCTCTCTCCCTCCAATCAGAACTGTCCCTGAGTTGTGCAATGGCGTCAGTGAGCCGAGCGTGGCGATGTCTGATGAGGTAAATCGGGTATATAAGTCGTCAGCTCGTTTCTCAAAAGACTTGCAAAATAGTTGGAAGACAAATGTATTTGTGAGATAGCCAAGATGATTGACTATAAAATGATGGTAGTCTCACATTCGATGCAGTAGTGGATGGTGAGATATGGAGCCTAAGGCCATGTTCACACAGTGTGTTTTTTACTGCGGAACCGCAGCGGTGGTTCCGCAGCTTTTTTCCATGCAGGGTACAGTACAATGTACCCTATGGAAAACAGGAACCGCTGTGCACATGATCCTGAATTTAAAAAAAAAAGCCGCGCTGAATAGCTGCGGGAAAAAAGAAGGAGCATGTCACTTCTTTGTCCGACACAGCAGCGGTTCTGCACCCATAGACCTCCATTGTGAGGTCAAACCCGCAGTAAAACCCGCAGATCAAAAATATATCTGCGGGTTTTATTGCGGTTTGTGGTGCAGAACCGCTGCAGCAGGAAGTGCGGGGAAGCGGGAGGAAGTGCGTGGGTGGAAGTGCGTGGGCGGAGTGTCTTTCCCGAAGAGACTGTCATGGAGGCATACCGTCGCATGGGGATCGATGTCGGGCATCTGATTGATTTGGTATGTATGTGTGTGTGTGTATGTGTGTGTGTGTGTGTGTGTGTATGTGTGTGTGTATGCGTGTGTGTGTATGCGTGTGTGTCCCCATGCGACGATAGTGTCTCCATTGTGCTAAGTCGCCGTATGGGACTACTACTCCCATCCGGTATAGGATGGGAGAGTTGTCCCTGTGTCCGGCGACTTAGCACAATTGTAAAGTTACACAAAACACCTACACACAATACACATACATGACACACAGTACAGTACATACAACACATAACATAGAGTATATACTCACCAACAGCACACTTGTACGCGAAGCCCTCGATCCTCCAGGGAAAAATCCCAAAATAAAAAATCAAATCCATACTCCCTGTCCGCAGAATCCATAAAACGAGTGTCCCACGCCGATCGGCTGCTCTCCGGCGATACACTGCCAGGAGCAAAGCTCCTGGCAGTGTATCGCGTACTGTTCCGGAGTTCAATGGCTCCGGCGTCTCGGTTAACGGCAGTACAGCTGCGTTGAACTTTCCCACGCAGCACTGCCGTTAAGCGAGAGTGCCGAGGTCAATGACCGCCGGTAAACTCGCTCGCGCATGCGCAGTGACACACCGACAGGAACTATGGCTCCTGTCAGTGTGTTGCTGCAGCCGTGGAGAGCAGACATATCTCTGGATGTGTCTGTTCTCCATGGAAGATCTTCGTGGGACCCTCGATGGATTTCTGCGGACAGGGCCAGGGAGTATGAATTTGTTTTTTTATTTTGCCTCTTTTTCAGGTCGAGGGTCTTCTGGACGGATTGAGCGTTTAATAAAATTTGGTCAAAAAGTGGGTGTCTTTATTTCATTAAAATATTTTTTTCTAGTCTTTGTGGGTTTTTTTTTAACCCTTTCATTGGCTTAATAATGGATAGGCGTCTTATTGACGCCTCTCCATTATTAACCGGGCTTAATGCCACCTTACAATAGCAAGGTGGCATTAACCCCTCATTACCCCATATCCCACCGCTACACGGGAGTGGGAAGAGAGGGGCTAAGTGCCGGAATTGGCGCATCTTTTTGATGCGCCTTTTCCGGGGCGGCTGCGGGCTTATATTTGTAGCCAGGGGGGGGCAAATATCCATGGCCCCTTTCCTAGGCTATGAATATAAGCCCACGGCTGTCTGCCTAGCCTTTCTGGCCTAAAAAAATATAGGGGGACCCCAACACTTTTTTTTTTCTGGGCCCCCTATATTTTAGTGCCAGAAAGGCTGCACAGACAGCTGTGGGTTAATATTCAGAGCCTGGGAACAGCCATGGGTATTTTAACCCCTTCCCGGGCCTCAAATATTGGCCCACGGCTGTCTGCCTAGCCTTTCTGGACTAAAAATATAGGGGGACCCCAACACTTTTTTTTTCTGGGCCCCCTATATTTTAGTGCCAGAAAGGCTGCGCAGACAGCTGTGGGCCTCAAATATTGGCCCACGGCTGTCTGCCTAGCCTTTCTGGCCTAAAAATATAGGGGGACCCTATGTATTTTTTTTTAGGGGGTCCACATATATTATAGTAACCGTTTAATAGGATTAATAATGGATAGGCGTCTTATTGACGCCTCTCCATTATTGACCGGGATTAATGCCACCTTACAATAGCAAAAATACGTGATACGTGGCACTTAAATATGTGGCACTTAAATACGTGATACGTGGCACTGAAATACGTGGCAATTAAATACGTGGCACTGAAATACGTGATACGTGGCACTGAAATACGTGGCACTGAAATACGTGCCACTGAAATACGTGGCAATTAAATACGTGGCACTGAAATACGTGATATGTGGCACTGAAATACGTGGCACTGAAATACGTGGCACTGAAATACGTGGCACTGAAATACGTGGCAATGAAATACGTGGCAATGAAATACGTGGCACTGAAATACGTGATACGTGGCACTGAAATACGTGGCACTGAAATACGTGGCAATTAAATACGTGGCACTGAAATACGTGATACGTGGCACTGAAATACGTGGCACTGAAATACGTGGCACTGAAATACGTGGCACTGAAATACGTGGCAATTAAATACGTGGCACTGAAATACGTGGCACTGAAATACGTGATACGTGGCACTGAAATACGTGGCACTGAAATACGTGGCACTGAAATACGTGATACGTGGCACTGAAATACGTGATACGTGGCACTGAAATACGTGGCACTGAAATACGTGGCACTTAGGCTATGTTCACATTTGCATTGTGCGCCGCAGCGTCGGCGCCGCAACACACAACGCAAACAAAAACGCAGCAAAACGCATGCACAACGCTGCGTTTTGCACCGCATGCGTCCTTTTTTTGATTGATTTTGGACGCAGCAAAAATGCAACTTGCTGCGTCCTCTGTGCCCGGATGCGTGCGCTGCAGTGACGCATGCGGCGCAAAACGCAAGTGCGACGCATGTCCATGCGCCCCCATGTTAAATATAGGGGCGCATGACGCATGCGGCGACGCTGCGGCGCCCGACGCTGCGGCGCAGACCGCAAATGTGAACGTAGACTTAAATAGCTGGATAGAGCTGGATCCGCGGGCTGTGATCTGGCCTACGCTCAGCACTCTGCGGAGCGCTGTCATTCAAAACACGTCCACTCATTTTGGTGTTTAGTCCCAAAATGGAGGATGGAAGAAGAAAAGGGTTGGACAAGGAAATGACATCATTTTTTTTTTCCCCCCACTGCAGTTAAAGCTTTATTTGTGTCAAACACAGACAATCTGCAAAGAAAACTGCATAAAAAACCGCACTAAAAACCGCATCAAAAAACGCACCAAAAACCGCACCAAAACGCACCAAAAACCGCACCTGCGTTTTCTGCCAAGAGCTGCGGTTTTTAGTCCTGAAAAAAAAGGAGGGAAATCAGGAACGTGTGAACATACCCTAAAAGTCAAAAGTTCAAAACTTTTTTTTACCTTTTTTGCTTGTCAGTGTATATACAGTATATATAAAAGTAACAACCGTAGAGAATATTTCTTAAAGGGGTTTTGCCATAAACAAAGTACATTTAAAAGGATAAGTGTTTAGTGAATGCCTCTAAAAAAGGGACATAAAGTATATCTGACCAAAGCATAATAAACAGGATAAAGTAAAATACATAGTATAGAGTTGAGTCAAGAATAGGGGCACTTAAATTATAACAGACTCAGTGTCTATAAGACAAATGCAATGATTCCATTTTAAAAAGACTGTTGCTGCTCACAGCAAACACTCTTGCACTTTGCTCATAATATATGCAATACTTATTAAAGTAAAGAAGTAGCATGAATATCATAATATTGCAATAATATCAGATGCAATAAAGGGGTTAACTAAACGATAGCAAGCCTAGTGTCTATAGAAATAACGCTATGGTTCCCTTTTATAAAAGACCTGTTACTGTTTTCAGCCATTACTTCTACACTACTTCTATCTCTTCGGTCTTTTTTGGGGGAAAGAATTATAACCAGGAAAATAGATTGTTCTATTGTTTTTAACCCCTTAACCTCGGGAGCTTTTTTCGGTTTTGCATTTTCATTTTTCATTCCCCTCCTTCCCAGAGCCATAACTTTTTTAGTTTTCCATCAATATGGCCATGTGAAGGCTTATTTTTTGTGGGACGAGTTGTACTTTTGAATGATACCATTGGTTTTACCATGTCGTGTACTAGAAAACGGGAAAAAAATTCCAAGTTCGTTAAAATTGCAAATAAAGTGCAATATTAAAAAAGCTATGAGGGGGCACCACGGTCAGTGGGATCACACCGAGACCTACATACGAACCAATAATATAAAGCAAAAAAACAGAAACGGTCTCATAGAAGGGGATCACCACACAAATGGATAAGGCACTAGTAAAGACACAACTTTATTAAGACACCATATACAAGTAGCAAAAATACAGACAGTTAAAAACATTTAAAAACATATACTTTATACAAAAGGCCCATAATAAGGCTACAACCCACACACAGGACTGAACAATAAATGCTAAATACTCTCATGGACAAAGGTGGTTAATACCCCCATGCCTACATAGACAGCTCTGCCCCTCACACAAGTGTATAATAATGATGTCAAAATGTACTATAACAAACTTGAGGTAACTGTTATGGACCTGGTGGTTAGGAGCACCCGAAATGACCTGGTGTTTAAAACCGAAAACCTGGGACAAGCTCTGAGGTGGTGGAAACTCTACTGACCGCAATCCCTAATCCTATCACAAACACTAGAAATAGCCGTGGAGCGTGCCTAACTCTCCCTAGATGCCTCTTCACAGCCTAAGAGCTAACTACCCCTAAAGATAGAAATAGCAGCCTACCTTGCCTCAGAGAAATTTCCCAAAGTAAAGGTAGCCCCCCACAAATATTAACTGTGAGTTAAGAGGGAAGTAACAAACACAGGAATGAAACAGATTTTAGCAAAGGAGGCCGAATCTTCTCTAGATAGACAGAGGATAGGAAAGGGAACTATGCGGTCAGTATTAAAAAACTACAAAAACCACGCAGAGTGTGCAAAAAGACCTCCACACCGACTCACGGTGTGGAGGTGCAGCTCTGCACCCCCAGAGCTTCCAGCTAGCAAGGAAATATCATAATAGCAAGCTGGACTAGAAACATAGCAGGTACTGAGAAATATATTCAAAAACCAATAAACATCAAATGAACTAGCAGGGACTTAGCTTCTGCTGGAGTAGACAGGTCATCTGAGAAATCCAAGAGAGATCTGAACCAGTACTGAGACATTGACAGCTGGCATGAACTAACGACCTGGGCAGAGTTAAATAGGAAAGCAAGCAGAAGCAATAAGCGAGGGCAGCTGAGAAAGCCAACCTCAAACATCAGCAGTTCCACTCAAAGCCACCAGAGGGTGTCCAAGGACAGAACTCACCAAAGTACCATTCACGACCACAGGAGGGAGCCCGAGAACGGAATTCACAACAGTACCCCCCCCTTGAGGAGGGGTCACCGAACCCTCACCAGGGCCCCCAGGCCGATCAGGACGAGCCAAATGAAAGGCACGAACCAAATCGGCAGCATGGACATCGGAGGCAACAACCCAGGAATTATCCTCCTGACCATAGCCCTTCCATTTAACCAGGTACTGAAGCTTCCGTCTCGAAATACGAGAATCCAAAATTTTCTCCACCACATACTCCAACTCCCCCTCAACCAACACCGGAGCAGGAGGATCAACGGAAGGAACCATAGGCGCCACATATCTCCGCAACAACGACCTATGGAACACATTATGGATGGCAAAAGAAGCTGGAAGGGCCAAACGAAACGACACAGGATTGATAATTTCAGAAATCTTATAAGGACCAATGAAACGAGGCTTGAACTTAGGAGAAGAAACCTTCATAGGAACATAACGAGAAGACAACCAAACCAAATCCCCAACACGAAGTCGGGGACCAACACAGCGACGGCGGTTAGCAAAACGTTGCGCCTTCTCCTGAGACAACGTCAAATTGTCACCACGTGAGTCCAAATTTGCTGCAACCTGTCCACCACAGAAGCCACACCAGGACAGTCAGAAGGCTCAACCTGCCCTGAAGAAAAATGAGGATGAAAACCAGAATTACAAAAAAAAGGCGAAACCAAAGTAGCAGAACTAGCCCGATTATTACCCCTACACAAACAACGCATTAGCACGAAGGACCTGGAATACCATCCTGACCTGCCTCACATGAGACTCCCAATCATCCGAAAAAAACAAAATATCATCCTAATATACAATCATGAACCTATCCAGATACTTCCGGAAGATGTCGTGCATAAAGGACTGAAACACAGATGGAGCATTAGAAAGCCCGAATGGCATCACCAGGTACTCAAAATGGCCCTCGGGCGTATTAAATGCTGTTTTCCATTCATCGCCCTGTTTAATACGCACAAGATTATACGCCCCTCGAAGGTCAATCTTGGTAAACCAACTAGCCCCCTTAATCCGAGCAAACAAATCAGACAACAGAGGCAAAGGGTACTGAAATTTGACCGTGATTTTATTGAGAAGGCGGTAATCTATACAGGGTCTCAGAGAGCCATCCTTCTTGGCCACAAAAAAGAACCCTGCTCCCAACGGTGACGAAGACGGGCGAATATGCCCTTTCTCCAAGGACTCCTTTACATAACTCCGCATAGCGGCATGTTCTGGCACAGATAAATTGAACAGTCGACCCTTAGGGAACTTACTACCAGGAATCAAATTAATAGCGCAATCACAGTCCCTATGAGGAGGTAGGGCACTGGACTTGGGCTCATCAAATACATCCTGGTAATCCGACAAAAACTCAGGGACTTCAGAAGGAGTGGAAGAAGAAATTGACATCAAAGGAACATCACTATGTATCCCTTGACAACACCAACTAGACACAGACATTGATTTCCAATCCAGTACTGGATTATGAACCTGTAACAATGGCAAACCCAACACGACAACATCATGCAAATTATGCAACACCAAAAAGCGAATATTTTCCTGATGTGTGGGAGCCATGTACATGGTCAGCTGAGTCCAGTACTGAGGTTTATTCTTGGCCAATGGCGTAGCATCAATCCCCCTTAAGGGAATAGGACTCTGCAAAGGCTCCAAGGAAAAACCACAAAAAAAGAAATTTAGGCTGCCCAGTACTAATGGTGACAGATCTAGCGCACCTCTTAGTGCGCTTAGGACAATCAGAGATAGCATGAGAGGAGTCACCACAGTAAAAACACAGCCCCTTCTGACGTCCATGTTCTTGCCGTTCAGCTCTGGTCAAAGTCCTATCACATTGCATAGGCTCAGGCCGCTGCTCAGAGGACACCGCCAAATGGTGCACAACTTTGCACTCGCGCAAACGCCGATCTATCTGAATGGCCAAAGACATTGATTCATTCAGACCAGCAGGTGTGGGGAACCCCACCATAACATCTTTAAGGGCTTCAGAAAGACCCTTTCTGAAAATTGCTGCCAGGGCACACTCATTCCATTGTGTAAGCACAGACCACTTTCTAAACTTCTGGCAATATACTTCAGCTTCATCCTGACCCTGACATAGAGTCAGCAAGATCTTTTCTGCCTGATCCACAGAATTTGGTTCATCATAAAGCAATCCAAGCGCTAGAAAAAATGCATCTACATTAAGCAATGCAGGATTTCCTGGCTGAAGGGAGAATGCCCAGTCTTGCGGGTCGCCACGCAACAAAGAAATAATAATCTTTACTTGCTGAATGGGGTCGCCAGAGGAGCGGGGTTTCAGAGCAAGAAACAGTCTGCAATTATTTTTGAAATTCAAAAATTTAGATCTATCCCCAGAAAACAAATCAGGAATTGGAATTCTAGGCTCCAAAATCGGATTCTGAACTACATAATCTTGAATACATTGTACCCTTGCAGTGAGTTGATCCACACAAGAGGACAAACCTTGAATATCCATATCTACACCTGAGTCCTGAACCACCCAAAGGTTAAGGGGAAAAGAAAGACAAAACAAGCTGCAAAGAAAAAAAAATTGACTCAGAACTTCTCTTATCCCTCTTTTGAGATGCATTAACACTTTACGGGCCAGCTGTACTGTTATGGACCTGGTGGTTAGGAGCACCCGAAATGACCTGGTGGTTAAAACCGAAAACCTGGGACAAGCTCTGAGGTGGTGGAAACTCTACTGACCGCAATCCCTAATCCTATCACAAACACTAGAAATAGCCGTGGAGCGTGCCTAACTCTCCCTAGACGCCTCTTCACAGCCTAAGAGCTAACTACCCCTAAAGATAGAAATAGCAGCCTACCTTGCCTCAGAGAAGTTTCCCAAAGTATAGGTAGCCCCCCACAAATATTAACTGTGAGTTAAGAGGGAAGTAACAAACACAGGAATGAAACAGATTTTAGCAAAGGAGGCCGAATCTTCTCTAGATAGACAGAGGATAGGAAAGGGAACTATGCGGTCAGTATTAAAAAACTACAAAAACCACGCAGAGTGTGCAAAAAGACCTCCACACCGACTCACGGTGTGGAGGTGCAGCTCTGCACCCCCAGAGCTTCCAGCTAGCAAGGAAATATCATAATAGCAAGCTGGACTAGAAACATAGCAGGTACTGAGAAATATATTCAAAAACCAATAAACATCAAATGAACTAGCAGGGACTTAGCTTCTGCTGGAGTAGACAGGTCATCTGAGAAATCCAAGAGAGATCTGAACCAGTACTGAGACATTGACAGCTGGCATGAGCTAACGACCTGGGCAGAGTTAAATAGGGAAGCAAGCAGAAGCAATAAGCGAGGGCAGCTGAGAAAGCCAACCTCAAAGATCAGCAGTTCCACTCAAAGCCACCAGAGGGTGTCCAAGGACAGAACTCACCAAAGTACCATTCACGACCACAGGAGGGAGCCCGAGAACGGAATTCACAACAGGTAACAGAGCCCTATTAGTACACAAAGTGTCCGCATAGACACACCCAAGCAGAAAAGTAGCGAAGTACACTAAGTCCTGAGGGGTGGGCACACCTCACAATCAGTAAAAACTGATGTATATAGGCTGGAAGGCTGTAAATAGTGTGAAGTAATCACAATCCCAAAGCCTTCATGGCACTGAAAAAAGATGACACACCTGCACATAGACCAAACAAACTGAGCATACCAAGGCAAGGTAACCAATGAAACCCAGATGCGATGTGCAGAGCGGGTGTGCAAGCAGACAAAGTCCTGGTTGGGGCACAGCCTATGCCAGGACCAGGTGAGGTTCCTCTAAGGAGCAGGGTGGTAGGGCCCCTATTTCTCTCTATTCAATGTATCGGAAAAAGGTCTTTGTTTTCTCCCCTAATAAACCGTCAAATCAGAGCGAGGGGAAATGCATCAGGGCAGGAACCCAAAAATACCCCTGGGAGACTGGGATGAATATACAAGGGTACTGAGGGGCTGGGTTCTTATATACGGTTTTGCATGGGGCATGTATGAACCTTTTTCCCTTATATACGGTACCTATTTTGCACTTTCTCCTTGATCAGCAGGAATTGTGATAAGTGCATACTTTCTGAAAATCATTATACACTATCTGTAGCCTACGAGACATCGATAATTTTGGCTTCTGAATTTTACTGTCAACTTCTAACAGCGGTGTCTGTTATTACATAGGACCAACTAGGGACTAGAGCAGGGCCAGATGACGAGGTGTCATTACATAGTATATTCGGACAGGGTGCCAAAGGCCGTGTTCAAGTGGGAGGAAACAGATTAGGGCCCTGAAATGGTAAGAATCTGCACTCTAGGGGTCCCTGTATTCCTCCTGTACTTTTGTTGTGGTTTTATACCTTCTACACTGAAATAATTATAGCTTCTTTTTAATATGACTTATATAAAGGTTAGATTTTTTATTTGGCTTTCATTAATAATTTTTCTCTTACTCATGTGGTTCTACACTGTCACTTTTGATTTTCCTCTGTTTGTGATACATTCATTTTGGTGGTCCTACCTGCTCACCCTCATGACTTTTTATATATTTAGTTGATGCATTATTGCTATTGTACTTGTCATGAATGCCACACTATAAGTGGCATTTTTTTAAATATTTTTTTGTAAGTTATATATTTAAAAGTGTTTTTCAGTAATGTATGTATATGCAAATGACTTTGGTTAGCGTAGGTTATTGCAAGTAGTCTAAATAGGTCATAGTTGTTTCTTGATGGATACTCTCAACTCATTGTGATAATTTTATACTGTATGATGAGGCTTCATATTCAATATTGGTTTCTAGGAGTTAATTAATTTGTCTGTCAGGTCTATGTGTGCGGCATTTCAGTAGTTCAGCTGTGTGTTTTGCCATAAGCAAGTCATGTAGTACTTATATGACTCCTCATTCAGTATTATTGCAACTGTAAAGTTGGAATTGCCATGACTGTACTGGCCTGCAGAATAATTAATATATTATAGAATAGAAGTGAACATGTCATTATCACCCTATAAATACCATCAAAACTGAAACATTGGTGAAATTGCTGGTTTGGTTTTACTTTACCTCTCTATAAATATTTTTTTCTGCCATTGTGCCATTAAAACCTTTTATTTGTATGCATTGCTTATGTAGCAATATCATATTCTGCAGCACTTTACAGGCATAATCATCGCTGTCCTCGATGGCGCTCACAATCTACATTCCTTATCAGTATGTCTTTCGAATGTGGGAGGAAAACGGAGGAACTGGAGGAAACCCACGCAAACACGGGGAGAACAGACAAACTTCTTACAGATGTTGTCCTTGGTGGGATTTGAACCCAGGACTGCAGTGCTGCAAAACAACAGTGCTACTGAGCCATTGTGCTTCCAAAAAAAAAAAAACTGCCAAAACTATAACTGGGTCCAAAAAAATGACCTCATGGAAAAGTAAAAAGTTATATCTATTGGGAGCCATACAGTAGATCAAAAGCAAGAAAAACAACTGGCCATGGTGGAAAGCAATTTAACAGGCAATGGATCCCTGACCCTTAACTAAGGATCAGTAGGCTTTCCTTTTTCCTTGCCCCTTGGATTTGGCACTTTCTAATTTTCTGGTCAAGTCTACCTCTGGCTTGGACTTGTCTTGTTCTGTCTTCTTCTGTGCCTGGATTTGCTATCCATCCCCAAGCACCTGGTTCTAACCTATGGCTTCCATCTGAGTATCCTTATCTGTCTTCAATACTGACACATCGGCAGTCGATCTGCATACATTGAGTATACCATTTTTTTTTGCAGCTACGTACCGAGAAACCAATGAGAATACTATATTTTTCCATTTTCCAGTGTCTGTAGTTTTGATGATAATTATACCCAGTTACACGGAAAGACCTAATTTAGCTAATAACATGTTGACAGTATTCATGAGAAAACAGTTGTCATTATGGTGGTAATGGAGCGGGAACAGACTTGTTTGTGGTTTTTCTCATTTGCTGTTTCAGTGATGTAATTAATCCAGTTCCAGTTAAATCCACATGTCTACCGTCTGCCTTTGCATGATAGATCAGGATTTGTGGTTACTAGCGTTGCATGTTCCTATTTCTGGCTTGTAAACTCAGTGTTAATGATTAGGGTGAATGTGAGTATCCCAGACTATAAGACAACCTTATTTACATACACATAATATGGCTCCTGGCGAGAGCTGTGTATTCAGTGCCATGATTGATTCAGATCTTTATCTTGACCCTAATCCATATTACATACTGTAAATTCGAATAAACCGTAAAAGAGAGAGATATTACACTGCTATAAATCTATAGAAATGTATACTACATTGGCTATACAATATGATATCCTACTATGTCAAAGTGTATAATGTATGTGGAATGAAAACTAGTAGCTGCACATACTGATAGACTGTGTGAGGTAACATCCAGGGCTTCTACATGAATGACCATGAGTGCTCTAGATTATTCTAAGTTATTTCTTGCGCATATCTATAGATTTTGTCATCATTATTGTTAAGGATTTATTCAGTTTTATTTGTGGTCTGGCTAAACAAACCAGATGGCTTTGCCGTCTCCTATCTTAGTAATGGGAAACTCTGTCTTCACTGAATACAGATTTTACCTCAGAATTGAGAATTTTGGAAATGACTGATCAATTCTGGTAGAGAAAGAAGCAGATTCCTCTAAAATGTTGCAAAGTTGATTATTCTTATCTGCACTATTGATTTATGAAATAAAAAATAAAATTACGATTACGCATTTTGCAATTTTTGGGGCTTTGTATTCTTTCTTTTTTTTGTAGATTGGCATATGTTAGGGCCCATAACATTTACGAGTTTTTTTGTCGCTCATTTAAGCATATAAGGTCTATTAGGAGACCACACAACCACAGGCCTCACAATTGGTAATCTTCAGCCCTGTAGTGTGAAATTAGGAGATTTGCTATGATTTTACAGATGTTAAAAAGGTTTATGGTATTTCTATTTTAAACTTTATTTCATATAAAAAAAAAAAAAATTTCTCCATATAATCATTTTTTACTGCAAACTGAATTGAAAAAATTCTGGAGTTAATTTCTTTTTTGGGCAGTCTCATGAAAATCTATAATAGACTGCGTAACTGAATATCAATTGATCTTCCACAGCAATGGTATTATCATGGTAAGTTTTGCAAACCCCAAACCAAATCCCTTTGATTTATACAGACTCAGGGACTCAGATTTGCATTTCAAAATCAAAAGACTTTAGGACACAATAGATCATATGGAGCTCCAAAAAATGTCAGAGAGCCTCCAGTGATCAGCACACTTCAGGGTCCATGGCACTGTGCCTCACTGTTCATACTGGCACGTTGCCTAATTTGTATGAGCCGCTGTGCATGGTACTACAGCTTGTGGATGTGAGTTCCTCACGGACAGAGATGCTGGATACTCCTAATGGTTTTTTACTCTCCAGTATAGTCTACTCCCGAAAACAAAAATATTCCAAATTGGGATCTATGAAATCAATGCATTTCAGAGTCAAACTGACTCACTCCAGAGTAGGATGTAGTATGCTGAGGAGGGAGTCTCTTTGACATTGAAATGTGTTGATTTTATACATCCAGAACAAAGCCTAACCAAGAGTAACACAGCCTTTAGGAGTCTCCGGCATCCCTCTCACAGAGGGACTACCCACATATTGAAAGCAACAACTTGTATCTGGGAGAGATACAGCATTCCCTCCATAAAAACACAATAAAAGCACAACTTTGAGTCCTGAACAAAGCACCTTAAGGTGGCTATCTTGGGAGAAATTGATATTATGTCTTCAAAATATCTCTCCCAGGGCTTGTGTGGGACTTTAATATTGATGGCCTATCCTTAGGATAGGTAATCAATATCTGATCAGTGATGGACGATACTCAGCTCAGCAGTCAGCAATCTGCTATTCTCAGTGCTGGAGGTGACTAGATGTGATCAGTTCCAGAGTGGAACAAGACAGCTTTGTCAACTTCTTAGTGACCGTACCTGGATATTGCACATCTATCCCTATTGATTTGAATAAGAATAGGCCACCAATGTAAACGTCCCGGACAACCTGTTTTAAGGTACCTTCACACTAAGCGACTTTACAACGATAACGATAGCGATCCGTGACGTTGCAGCGTCCTGGATAGCGATATCGTTGTGTTTGACACGCAGCAGCAATCAGGATCCCGCTGTGAGATCGCTGGTCGTTGCTGAAAGTCCAGGACTTTATTTAGTCGCTGGATCTCCCGCTGACATCGCTGAATCGGTGTGTGTGACACCGATCCAGCGATGTCTTCACTGGTAACCAGGGTAAACATGGGTTACTAAGCGCAGGGCCGGCCGTAAAGCAGAGCGGTGATGTCACCGCTCTGCTCTGTGGGAGATGCCGGAGATGTTCGGCGCTGACACAGGATGCAGGAGGAGTGCAGGGAAGCGGACGCCGGGCACCGGAATGTGAGTATCTGGGTTTTTTTTTTACTTTTACAATGGTAACCAGGGTAAACATCGGATTACTAAGCGTGGCCCTGCGCTTAGTAACCCGATGTTTACCCTGGTTACCAGGGGACTTCGGCATCGTTGATCGCTGGAGAGCCGTCTGTGTGACAGCTCTCCAGCGACCACACAACGACTAAACAGCGACGCTGCAGCGATCGGCATCGTTGTCTGTATCGCTGCAGCGTCGCTTAGTGTGAAGGTACCTTAAGTAATTGGCAAGAGATACAAAACTAGACAGAGTTGAGATGCATTTACACTGCGCGTGAACAAGATGTTTCTAGGAATGCTAGTTTCACAATAATCTTGTAGTATAAACTACCGATCACCCAACAATGTAGCAAAATGGAGGAGCAATCTTTTGAACTGCACAAAAGATCATCATTCTCGACAGCACATCCTCCACTATTAACAGAACTCACGCTGCCGAGAATAATTATATGTATTAGAGATTCAGTGCACATGAGAAGCCTTGTGAGAACATGACAATAAACCACTGCCGACCGTCAAACATGTTGCCAGTTGACAGTAATGCTACTCATCACACAGTGTACACAAACCTTTACTCATAAGGCCAAGATGTTGTTTCTGTGACTGCTGCAATTCTTTCAATGTTTATGCCTGAACTGCCTGAGCAGATGTACCAGAAATTGTAGATCATCCCATTTATGTGAATGGGAAAATCTGAAGTAGTAGGGATAGGTACGTAGACGGATGAGCTGCTTTTCTAGTGAGCTTTACATTCTCTTCAATGTTTACCCAGGAACAGCAACTGTGGGCAGTCAGTTTAGGCAGTGTAATACCTTGCTGCCTTTGATGATTTGGAATCCATCTGAATTACCTTACCATTCATCCACCTTAACTGAGAATGATGCCATCAGTTTGGATTGTGGCCACCATATCTAGTTACCAATTTTCATAAAATTATAAAATCTTCCTTCTGATTACATAAATGTTTGACGAAGACACCAAGATTTCAGAAAAGTTTCCTCTAAATTCAAGAGCAAAACTTTATTGCATCCCGCAAAGATCCACAAAGAAGAGTTATATGTTTTATTTGTTTGGTTTCCTCTCAGAAGTGAACATCAGGGGCTGTCATGGTGGCTTAATTCTACAAGAGTTCTATAAAAGTTCCATCGCTCCCCCACTCTGCTGTTCCCTCTTTTTCCCTGAAAAAAAAAAACGGTCACACGTCTGACACTAATAGAAAAAGACCTTTAAAAAGCTTTATGATATTCTGTTCTTATAGTTCTGGTCCCTCTTTCCCTTTGTTGCTGCTGGCATTATATGAATTATTGATGTGTCTAGGTGATTCAGCTCCCTGGATCTCTCTGTAGTGCTGTTCCTTATGCCTGCATCACATCCTTCCTCTGAGCCAAGTACTCTGCAGTACACAATCCACATCAGTGTAATTAGCACTTCTCAAATTGCTGTGGTGTGTCAGTATTGTTTCCATTTACTGACAGTGCAACTTCTCCAACCCCAATCACTTATGTTGTAACCATTTCAGCACTGAAAATGAATCTCGAGTTTGCCTTTGACATTAATTGAAAACACATCACAATAACAGGTCAATATTTTAACTTTATTTTTGAATCAACGGTGTTCAAAGGGAATCTGTCAGTAGGATCAACCCTCCTAAGCCATCTATATGGTACACAGGTCACAGGAAGCTCAATAAAATGATACCTTGATATCGGCTATTCGAGATCTTATTTCATAGAAATCCATGTTTTCCTTACATGTAAATTAGCTGTTATGATCTTTGGGCTGAACACAGATCTATCTGAGAATCTGCCTCCAGAGTCATTTTAAATAAATGTGGCATTACAACTGTGATCTGTAATGACTGATTTCTACGCTCCTGATCTTACTGCAGAGCTGTGTGTGATTGAGTATAACTGTAGCCAGCGTTGCAATGTTGTTACAATACCGCAGAGCTATGAGAGCAACAGCAGCTAATGTATTTGTTATAAGACAAAGTTCAGTTCTGCTGTCCTGTGTTCGTTACATGTCTCACACTGCTAAGTCTACGTTCACATTTGCGGTGTGCGCCGCAGCGTCGTCGCCGCAACGCACAACGCAACAAAAATGCAATAGAAACGCATGGTTTTTCGACGCATGCGTTCAACGCATGCGTCGAAAAACACTGCGTTTTTTGGAAACGCAGTTGCGTTTTGACCAAAAAACGCTGCGTTTTTCGACGCATGCGTTTTCCTACAGTGAGTCATTCTTCATCCCCCCCCCCCAAAAAAAAGTGTCTACACACTAGATAAGGACCACCAATGGCTAGAAGAGGGTTGGTGTAATGTAATTGTGTATATATACCCTGGCAGAGATGAATTCCTCCCATTTTGCTGGTATTCATGATGGAGCGTCCCATGGACAGTATCTACATGGATATGGAGATGGAATTGCCTTGGCTAATGCCTATGCTGTCGCCTGTTTTCATCAAAGGGAAAGGGAAAAACGGAGATGGAGTCGTCACCGCTTTTGGATACACCCTATCGTGGAAGTCCGGGAGAGCCGTTGAGCCTACCATTGCTTGTTTGGCGAACTCAATGACAACCTGGAGAAATATTTCGAATATACCAGGATGTCTCAAGACAGCTTCCGCTATCTTCTGCGTCGGGTGGAAGGATCCATTAGCAGGCAGGACACGCAGCTCCGGAGAGCTATTTCCGCAGAGGAACGGCTGCTGGTGACTCTACGGTACGTAGCTGTTTGAATGACTGTGATATGTTCTTCCCTTTTTTTTTTATTTTTTTAAATTTTTTTTGGGTTTGGTATGGTCAATGTACTTTTATAAATTGCAATGTACTTTAATGTAATTTCTTTATCTTCTTGGCAGTTTCCTGGCTACCGGAGAGACCTTGAGATCACTTCATTTTCAATTCAGGATTGGAGTCTCCACTCTTTCCGGAATTATTGCTGAGACATGCCGCGCTTTGTGGGATAATCTCCGGGAGGAATTTTTACCCGTCCCTACAAGTGAAATCTGGGAGGCCAACGCACAGAAATTTGAGCAAGTGTGTTCTTTTCCAAACTGTATTGGCGCAGTGGATGGAAAGCACATTCGGATTACCAAGCCTGCAAAAAGTGGATCCCTTTTCTACAATTATAAAAAATACTTTTCAACTGTGCTCATGGCAATTGCCGGTGCGGACTGCAGGTTTCTCGCAGTGGACATTGGTGCGTTTGGCCGTGCAAATGACTCACGCACATTTAAGGAGTCGGATATAGGCCAAAAATTATATGGAAACAATTTTCATTTCCCACAGCCACGACCTCTTCCCCACACCGAAGGCCCTGCAATGCCATTTGTTGTGGTTGGGGATGAGGCATTTCAAATGTCTGCCAACCTATTGAAACCCTACTCCAGTCGGGGCTTGGACCACACCAAAAGGATTTTCAATTACAGACTGTCCAGGGCCAGAAGGACTGTGGAGTGCGCCTTTGGCATCTTTGTCTCCAAATGGCGTATATTAGGATCCGCCATTAATCTTAAAATTGAAACAGTGGATGAGGTGGTGAAGGCTTGTGTGGTTCTCCACAATTACATTATGGCCAAAGAGAGACTGAACGTGGAACTCGATGAACCCATAGCCAACCCATTGCCCGATTACCATGATCATCCTCTGAGGACAAGTGTGGAAATTGCGCAGATGAGGGATCGTTTTGCGGCCTATTTTGTTTCAGATGTTGGCCGTGTGTCATGGCAAGATCAAATGGTGTAGTGTTAATGTTACTGTTGGACTGTATTCTGGTTTTAACTACACCAATAAATACAGTCAGGTCCATATATATTTGGACAGAGTCAACATTTTTCTAATTTTGGTTATAGACATTACCACAATGAATTTTAAACAAAACAATTCAGATGCAGTTGAAGTTCAGACTTTCAGCTTTCATTTGAGGGTATCCACATTAAAATTGGATGAAGGGTTTAGGAGTTTCAGCTCCTTAACATGTGCCACCCTGTTTTTAAAGGGACCAAAAGTAATTGGACAGATTCAATAATTTTAAATAAAATGTTCATTTTTAGTACTTGGATGAAAACCCTTTGTTGGCAATGACTCCCTGAAGTCTTGGACATCAACAGACGCTGTGTTTTCTCCCTTTTGATGCTCTGCCAGGCCTTCACTGCAGTGGTTTGCAGTTGCTGTTTGTTTGCGGGCCTTTCTGTCTGAAGTTTAGTCTTTCACAAGTGAAATGCATGCTCAATTTGGTTGAGATCAGGTGACTGACTTGGCCATTCAAGAATATTCCACTTCTTTGCTTTAATAAACTCCTAGGTTGCTTTGGCTTTATGTTTTGGTTCATTGTCCATCTGTAGTATGAAACGACGACCAATCAGTTTGGCTGCATTTGGCTGGATCTGAGCACACAGTACGGCTCTTAATACCTCAGAATTCATTCGGCTGCTTCTGTCCTGTGTCACATCATCAATAAACACTAGTGACCCAGTGCCACTGGCAGCCATGCATGCCCAAGCCATCACACTGCTTCCGCCGTGTTTTACAGATGATGTGGTATGCTTTGGATCATGACCTGTACCACGCCTTCGCCATACTTTTCTCTTTCCATCATTCTGGTAGAGGTTGATCTTGGTTTCATCTGTCCAAAGAATGTTCTTCTAGAACTGTGCTGGCTTTTTTAGATGTTTTTTAGCAAAGTCCAGTCTAGCCTTTTTCTTCTTGATGCTTATGAGTGGCTTGCACCATGCAGTGAACCCTCTGTATTTACTTTCATGCAGTCTTCTCTTAATGGTAGATTTGGATATTGATACGCCTACCTCCTGGAGAGTGTTGTTCACTTGGTTGGCTGTTGTGAAGGGGTTTCTCTTCACCATGGAGATTATTCTGTGATCATCCACCACTGTTGTCTTCCGTGGGCGCCCAGGTCTTTTTGCATTGATGAGTTCACCAGTGCTTTCTTTCTTTCTCAGGATGTACCAAACTGTAGATTTTGCCACTCCTAATATTGTAGCAATTTCTCAGATGGTTTTTTTCTGTTTTCGCAGCTTAAGGATGGCTTGTTTCACCTGCATGGAGAGCTCCTTTGACCGCATGTTTACTTCACAGCAAAACCTTCCAAATGCAAGCACCACACCTCAAATCAACTCCAGGCCTTTTATCTGCTTAATTGAGAATGACATAACGAAGGGATTGCCCACAACCGTCCATGAAATAGCCTTGGAGTCAATTGTCCAATTACTTTTGGTCCCTTTAAAAACAGGGTGGCACATGTTAAGGAGCTGAAACTCCTAAACCCTTCATCCAATTTTAATGTGGATACCCTCAAATGAAAGCTGAAAGTCTAAACTTCAACTGCATCTGAATTGTTTTGTTTAAAATTCATTGTGGTAATGTCTATAACCAAAATTAGAAAAAATTTGTCTCTGTCAAAATATATATGGACCTAACTGTACCTCTACTGTGACTGCTAAAAATATAATATAATAATAAACTAATTCTCCAGTATTATGTGCAATAAATGTCATCCATTTAGGTTGGTTTTGTTAGGTCAACTTTTACATCTACCTATACTTCACAAATGTAATGTGCCTTATCTAAAAAATTGGAACCCTTTTTTTTTTTAAATGTTGTTGTTTAATAAAAATTTTTTCTAAGTTTTCTACCCTGCTTCAAAGAACATATTTATACCATACCATATCATATTTATTTGGTTGTCAGATCGCCGTGTATCGTTGTGTTTGACAGCAAAAGCAACGATACCAGCAATGTTTTACAATGGTAATCAGGGTAAATATCGGGTTACTGAGCGCAGGGCGGCGCTTAGTAACCTGATATTTACCCTGGTTACCAGTGTTAAATGTAAAAAAAACAACAGTACATATACTCACCTTCGCGTCCCCCGGCGTCCGCTTCCTGCACTGACTGAGCACCGGCCGTAAAGTGAATGCACAGCACAGCGGTGACGTGACCGCTCTGCTGTTAGGGCCGGCACTCAGTCAGTGCAGGGAAGCGAACGCCGGGGGACGCGATTGTGAGTATATGTACTGTTGTTTTTTTTTACGTTTAACACTGTTAACCAGGGTAAACATCGGAAGTGCGGCCCTGCGCTTACCAACCCGATGTTTACCCTGGTTACCCTGGGACCTCGGCATCGTTGGTCGCTGGAGAGCTGTCACACAGACAGCTCTCCAGCGACCAAATAGCGACGCTGCAGTGATCTGCATCATTGTCTTTTTCGCTGCAGCATTGCTTAAGTGTGAAGGTACCTTTAGGGTATGTGTCCACGTTCAGGATTGCATCAGGATTTGGTCAGGATTTTTCATCAGTATTTGTAAGCCAAAACCAGGAGTGGAACAATTAGAGGAAAAGTAGAATAGAAACATATGCTCCACTTCTGTATTTATCACCCACTCCTGGTTTTGGCTTACAAATACTGATGTAAAATCCTGACCAAATCCTGATGCAATCCTGAACGTGGACACATACCCTTAGTGTTTGTAAACACCTCATACACTTTAGTGTTTGTAAACACCTCATACAGCAATGAGAGACACCCAAAAAAAGGCAAAATAAAAATTGTAAAAATACTGTCTGACATTGCATATATGAGGTGTTTGAAGCACAAAATATGTGTAGACGGCGCACGGCGTGAATTGCCGAGAAGTATACTGGAAAATAAGAACAAATATTGTTGTTTTAAAAAGAACAATTTTTATTGGGGGGAAACAGAAAAAAAAAGGGGAAATAAACTTAGGGGGTATCAACCTCAGCCACCATGGGGGAGTGGTAAGTCTCTGGTTGGGAATGGGGAGAGGAAGCGGAGGATGATGAGCCAGAGTCCAATAGGCTTGATGGTAGTTCCAATCCCTCCTCAGGGTACACTGGCGACGAAACCGCCACCTCTGTAGGGGAAGGAGGAGGCAAAACCAGTCTTGCCCTGGTTCTTGAATAGCCCTGGCTGCTCCTGCTGCGGCTCGACCCCTGCCGCGAAGTTGGTGTCTGGCTTGGAGCAGCCAGAGCCTCAGTGTGTGTCCTCCTTCTTTTTCGCTTTCTTTGCTCTCCCGCGGCAGCTCCCACAGCATGATGACGGCTATGGGAGGATGAGGACCTGGCAGGAGCAGGAGTCGGTGGTACAATATTATGGTGCCTGTGGTGGCGTCGCTCCGCACGTGGACCCCGGTGGGGTGGCTGGAGTGGCTCTGCAGCAGGAGTCGGAGTCATGCTAGCCAGCGACGGCACTACGGGCATTGTCGCTGACTGCATGACCCGAGCCTGCTGCAGAGCCCTCACGTAGGCAGTGTTGCAGGCCTGCATTACCGAAATCTGGAGTTCCGGCGTAAGGTGTTCCACCATGCCCTTAGCAATGGCACTAAAAAAATGTTTTGCCGGCCTCGAGAGCTCGGATTCCATATTTTCAAGGCGCCGGTCGATATTGGACAGAGCAGTGTCCATTCTATCGCCCAATGCCTTGAAACAGTTCTGGAAGACCGTGCTCAAATGCAAAAATTCGGGCATGGTTGGCCTGTCCGAGGCCCGCTGGCGCTGTCGGGAATTCCCGAACGAAGGAGCGCCAGAGGCCTCGGGCAGGGGAACACCTGATGGACCGGCTGCCGGTTCTCCAGATGGTGGTGCAAGCCTGCTGTCGCTGTGGGAGGGCTGTGACGGGTCAGATGGCGATTCATGAAGTTCCGCTCCTGAGGGGCGAGCTCGCTCGAGGGTGCTGCTGTGTGTTCTGTGAAAAGATAAGGGAAAAATTAGTCTTCAATTAAAAACCTATCACATACGCCAACTCCTGTAATAAAATTAACATTACATGACACAACAATACATTACAATCCTCTGTCTCTCAGTCTGTGTGGCCTATAATAAATTGCTGATTGTTATCGCCAGCTGACCGTTATGGCTGACGATAACAATCATGGACATACCAACGGCAGAAAATGACTGCTCATTCCCGCTGCCAAAGCCTTTTGACCGCATACCACTGTCGTCGGTAAAAAACTTTTTTGTCAAAAACTCTTTATTGACGCTGCATATGCCGCAAAAAAAGTATAAAATTTAAAGTCAAGATAAAACTTAAAAAAAAAATATATATATACACAGTGACTTTGCTGATCTGATCGCAGGAACGGCCATGACGTTAGGATCATGTGATCGAGACGTCATCATTATTCCTGCGATCAGAACTACCCTGACTCAGAACGTAACCTGTCATGGACTACAAGGACTCCCGCTTAACCCAAAAAATTACTAATGGGCTATATACCATCCCACTAGGGAAAAAGTTACGTGGATGGCCAATATGCTACGCTGACTACATGGATGGCCAATACACTATGTGCCTGGGAAATATACTATGTGGATACGTGGCTAGAACGTGTACTATGTGGCTGCGATATAGTGGCCTGCCAATATACTATGTGGATGCACAATGTACGTGGCTGGGCAATGTACAATGTGGTTGTGCAATATGGTTTGTGGACAAAATACTTACTGTCGGCGGCCAAGGACCGGTCTTAGGAACTGTAATGCCCTGTTGTACTTATAGGGCACAGACTTGGCCGCAGCAGCACCACTCCGAGCTTGCTCCTCCTCATTACGGAGCCCCTTATTGAAACGGTCCTTCATGGATCGCCATCTGGTCCTCAACTTTTTAACTGTGAATGCAAAGAAAAAAAAAGGTTACATATTTAGCATTTAAAAAGGATAAAACAACCGTGTGCGATGCAAAGTTGAAGGCGTTGATCGCATCACACACGGTTGTGTTTATCCTGGCATGATGGGTCATAGCAGCGTATCAGCACGGCGTATCAGCAATACTCACCAAAGTTGCTTTTGTCACTGCTTGAAGCACTTTCAAAGCCATCCCACAGCGACTTTGCCACCTCAACCCACAAACGCCTCAACACCACCTGGTCCATGTGCCGGGGGTCACGGCTGTCCCACAACGGGCCACGCTCCTGTATGCAGGTTATAAGGAGGTCCACATCAATCCCACTATCTCCTTGGTCCCGTTGTGAAACCTAGAAAAATTAGAAAACATTAAGGTTACAAATATGCAAATATTAACAACCACCAGCACCTGTCATGATATGTACCTTTGCCCTGTCCTGTCTTTGCCATTTGATGTATGTATATTTCTGGTTTCTACACCTGTATTTAGGTATGTTTTTGTGCAGGGAATTCAACTTTATGTTACCTTCCCCCAATACTTGCAGCCCTTAAAAGCTATCCCTAGTGAAAGCAGGATGCTCCTCAAATGTACTGTTCCTCACAGCAGGATGCTAGTCAAGAAAAAAATGTAAAAAAAAAAAAAAAAAATACTCACTCGCCGTCTTGACGCCACACCTTGGCCCCGAGCTCTCTGCTCCCGCTGAGTGCCTTCCCCCTCACTTGAAGAAGCCTGTAAAAATTGTAGACAAAAATTATTGCCAATGCTACAAATGACAGCAAATAGTAAGCAACTGGACATAATTACTCACCGCACTCCCCTGCGCCGATTGGCTATGTTCTGAGTCACTCGCCATTCTTGCAAGTTTGTTCTGCAATGAAAAAATGAGCAAAAAATCACATCCAAAGCTAACAATGCCACATACAATAAAATAGCCCCCCCCAAAAAAAAACCCCACAATGGACTGTTGACTGATAGGACAATGCAAACTCAACAAGCGACACCACAACGCCATACATTGCAAGAGAATACAATAGAAGATACAACACAATGCAGAGTATGAAAAAGTTTCATCCACAATAGACCCAAACAAAATTAAGCAAAAATAGACACCTATGTCCAAATTTTAAAAAAAAAACAAAAAAAAAAAAAACCAACCTTTATTTATACAGAAAAAAAAAGGGCACAATAAAATAGCAAACTAATGAACGCCATACTTTACAATTACAACAAGACATGATCCAAAACAACACCATCTGGTGACATATAACCACAGAAATACATCAGAAAAAGGTGATAAATACCATTCTAGATATTAAGCAATAAACATTACCGGACAACCGCTGTTTTACAATATACAGCAACCCAAAAGATAAACCATAGTCAAATAGAAAAAAAAAACCATGAAACTAAAAAAAAAGTGCCACACCAAAAAAAAAAAAAAAAATGCATACTACACACTTGGCAATGCAAACAGTCAAGGAAGGAGATATATGCCGTACGGAAAACGACGTAAAACCATCAGAGATTAAAAAAAATAAATAAATACAATTGAAAATAGAATGGCATATAGCCACACGGAACAATACAATACAAATGAAACATCATAAATGTAGCCTCCCCACCAGCAAGAAAAGACACTCAAGGAAAAAAAACAAAAAAACAACAGCATAATAAAACACAGCAAGACATGAGCCAAGAAAAGGCCATACGGTTACCCCCAACAATAGAAACCAGAAAAAGACATGCACCAGAAATTTAACAATAAAAAATCAGCCAAAAAAAAGACATTGATCAACCGCATGACACCAGAACAACCCAAAACCAATCCAAAACCAATCCAAAACCAATCCAAAACCAAGCAAGGCCGAAGACTAGAAACGCCATCATATAACGCCAGAAGTACATCAGAACCAGATTAAAAAACACAATATTTCAATAACAACCCACAGTGCCATAACCGTACAATAGCACAGACCAAACATTGCACAAATTAAATCAAAATCCAGAAATAAAACACAGAATAAAAAAAATGCAAAGAGAAATGAATATACTTACAGTTTTTGAAAGCAGATTGATCCTCTCTCTGTCTTCTCTGATCCTCTCTCTGTCTTCTCTGATAGCCTTGTGAAAGACAATGGCAACCCCCTTTTTTTTTATATATATATATAGTGTTTTTTAGTGTCTAGACAAAGTCTAGACAATGTTTTGCATTTTTTAATTGAAAACGCATGCGTCGTACAACGCATCACGACGCAAGTACTTGCGTCGTCTGCGTTGTCAATACAATTCAATGGGGAATAAGGCGCATCGACGACGCAAACACGACGCAAACACGACGCATGCATTTTTTAAAAGGTCGACGCCGCCCAAAAAATGCAACATGTTGCGTTTGCCGCGCCCTGACAAGTGCGCCCTAACGCCGCATGCGGCGTACAACGCAACACAACGCATGACAACGCATGTACATGCGGCCCCATGCGGCGTCAATGTTAAAGATAGGGCCGCACGACGCATGCGTTTTCTTGCGGCGACGACGCTGCAGCGCACACCGCAAATGTGAACGTAGCCTTACACCACCTTTCATTTAAACTATGCTCTGGAGGCAGATTCTCATGCAGATCATTGTCTGGCCCATACCTTGGAAAAGGTCACTTGCATAAAAAAAGCTTGTATAGATCGCAGATATCAAGTCATCATTCTGCTCGGCTTCCTAAGACCTGAATGCCCATATAGACAGCTTAGGAGGTTGATCCTACTGACAGATTCCATTTAACCCATTCTCGACCTTTGACGTACCTAAGCCTCATGGTCAGGAAGGGGTCCCCGACCCATGACGTACAGCTGCAATGCAACATGAAGATTGTGCGCGGCACAGGAGCCATTCCAGCGTGATCGTTGCCGTAAGCTTGGCTAGCATGATAGATGAGACCTGACTGTCACAGCTAGGAGTGCTACCCTCACCGTCCCCCCCAGCTGTTTAGCCCCCTAAATGCCACAATCAACATTGATCACATCATTTGTGTGGCAAGGAGAGGAAGGGGGCATACTCTCCCTTGCAATCTGCACCCCCATGACGGTATCGTAAGGGCCTGATCATTGTCATGGCAACTCGAGGTCATCATGATGACCTATGGGTTTGCCAGCTATGGTAGACCATCACAGAAGCATGGTTTAAGAGGCGATCTGTCAGTGCGGCACTAATAGATATGATGCATAAGGTACACTGCATTGCAATGCATTTTACCAGTGATCAGTGTAATAAAAATGAAATTCTTAGAAAGAGACTTAATAAAAAAAGTTTTTAAAAAATTGTAAAATATGTAAAAAATTATACCAATAAAAATAAGTATATTTTTGTAAAACCAAAAAGAAACAAAAAAGTACACATATTTGGTATTGCTGTGTACAGAACGACCCGACCAATAAAACTGTCACACTAGTTAAACCCTTCAATGAACACCGCAAAAAAATTTGATAATAAACGCGTCCAAAAACTATATGCTTTTTCATAACATTGCAAAGCAAAAAGTGGAGAAATAAAAAGACATAGCTCTCAGAATATAGCAATGCAAAAGCAATTCTTTTTTCTATAAGATAGTTTTTATTTTGTAAAAGCTGCAAAATATAAAAAAAGGACATTTATTATACCATACCTGTGTTGTTTTTTTGTGTGCATACAATTGTGCTCAAAAGTTTACATACCCAGGCAGAATTTTTGTTTTCTTGGCCTTTTTTGGAACCAACATTTTTTTTGTTAGGAAGTTATAAGGGTTAAAAGTTAACCAGCAATTTTTAATTTTTCCAACAAAATTTACAAAAAAATTTTTTTTAGGGACCATATTACATTTGAAGTCACTTTGAGGGGTCTACAGTGGGTACGGAAAGTATTCAGCCCCCTTTAAATTTTTCACTCTTTGTTTCATTGCAGCCATTTGGTAAATTCAAAATAGTTCATTTTTTACTCTGCACCCCATTTTGACTGAAAAAAACAGGAGTGTAGAAATTTTTGCTAATTTATTAAAAAATAAAAACTGAAATATCTCATGGTCATAAGTATTCAGACCCTTTGCTCATTATTGAGCAGAAGTACCCTTTTGAGCTAGTACAGCCATGAGTCTTCTTGGGAATTATGCAATAAGTTTTTCACACCTGGATTTGGGGATCCTCTGCCATTCTTCCTTGCAGATCCTCTCCAGTTCTGTCAGGTTGGATGGTGAACGCTGGTAGACAGCCATTTTCAGGTCTCTCCAGAGATGCTCAATTGGGTTTAGGTCAGGGCTCTGGCTGGGCCAGTCAAGAATGGTCACAGAGTTGTTCTGAAGCCACTCCTTTGTTGTTTTAACTGTGTGCTTAGGGTCATTGTCTTGTTGGAAGGTAAACCTTTGGCCAAGTCTGAGGTCCACAGCACTATAGAAGAGGTTTTCATCCAGGATATCTTTGTGCTAGGCCACATTCATGTTTTCTTCAATGGCAACCAGTCGTCCTGTCCCTGCAGCTGAAAAACACCCCACAGCATGATGCTGCCACCGCCATGTTTCACTGTTGGGATTGTATTGGGCAGGTGATGAGCAGTGCCTGGTTTTCTCCACAAATACCGCTTTGAATTATCACCAAAAAGGTCTATCTTCATCTCAGCAGACCAGAGAATCTTATTTCTCATAGTCTGGGAGTTCTTCATGTGTATTTTAGCAAACTCTGTGCAGGCTTTTATATGTCTTGCACTGAAGAGAGTCCGACTGGTGGAGGGCTGCAGTGGTTGACAGCCATTTTCAGGTCTCTCCAGAGATGCTCAATTGGGTTTAGGTCAGGGCTCTGGCTGGGCCAGTGATAGTTGACTTTGTGGGTCTTTCTCTCATCTCCCTACTGCATCTCTGGAGCTCAGCCACAGTGATCTTGGGGTTCTTCTTTACCTCTCTCACCAAGGCTCTTCTCCCATGATTGCTCAGTTTGGCTGGATGGCCATGTCTAGGAAGACTTCTGGTGGTCCCAAACTTCTTCCATTTAATAATTATTGAGGCCACTGTGCTCTTAGGAACCTTGTGTACTGCAGAAACTCTTTTGTAACCTTGGCAAGATCTGTGCCTTGCCCCAATTCCGTCTGTGAGCTCCTTGGCCAGTTCCTTTGACCTCATGATTCTCATTTGGTCTGACATGCACTGTGAGCTGTGAGGTCTTATATAGACAGGTGTGCGCCTTTCCAAATCAAGTCCTATCAGTTTAATTAAACACAGCTGGAATCCAATGAAGGAGTAGAACCATCTCAAGGAGGATCACAAGGAAACGGACAGCATGTGACTTAAATATGAGTGTATGAGCAAAGGATCTGAATACTTATGACCATGTGATATTTCAGTTTTCCTTTTCTATTAAATTTGCAAAAATGTCTACATTTCTGTTTTTTCTTCAGTCAAGATGGGGTGCAGAGTGTATATTAATGTGAAAAAAATGAGCTTTTTTGAATTTACCAAATGGCTGCAATGAAACAAAGAGTGAAAAATTTAAAGGGGTCTGAATACTTTCCGTACCCACTGTAAGTGGTTTAGGTACACTGTGGGACTTAGAAGGGAGGGAAATTTGGATTTGGGAGCACAGAATTTGCTGAATTTCTTTTGGAGGGTGGGGAGCCATTTCGCTTTTCCAGAGCCTTTGTATTAACAGTAACGTGGAAGCCCCCTATATTTCCGATAACAGATGACAGACATGAGTGAGGACTTGCTTTATTTGTGGATTGAGTTGAAGCTTTTATTGGGAACAGTTTATGTAACTTTTGGGATCACGTTTATCCGGCGCTCTATGCTGAGAACCTACTTTGGTGTTTCCATCTAAATCTATGAGTGACGTGATTCAGATGAAACCCCCGAGGGATCAATTCACTAGTTACTATGGACTCTATCTGGCCTCTGTTCAGTGGTGTCCTTCTTTTGAAAAGTGCACAAAACTGTGGCCAACGGCACTTTTATGCAATCCTAAAAAGACGAACACCCCCTCATTATAGGGAATCTTCCATCGACGTTTCCATCTCAATCATGTATTTCAAAGATTTACACGGAAACCTCAGTGTAAGCGCTAAGTGCAGAGTGCAAGATAAATGTGCGCCGAGCCTTACTGTGATCTTTGGGAGGCAGAATGAAAAAATCAACAGCAGGTGAAGAATTGGTTTTATTTATTTTTTATGCTGTTCCTCGTGTGGTATAAGTGATTAAACAACTTTATTCTTCGAGTCGGTGTGATTACAGCGATACCAGATTTATATAGGGTTTTTATGTTTGGCTGCTGTCACACACTAAGGCTACGTTCACATTTGCGGTCGGCGCCGCAGCATCGCCGCATGCGTCATGCGCCCCTATATTTAACATGGGGGCGCATGGACATGCGTCGCACTTGCGTTTTGCGCCGCATGTGTCCCTGCGGCGCCCGCGTCCGGGCGCAGAGGACGCAGCAAGTTGCATTTTTGCTGCGTCCAAAATCAATTAAAAAAAGGACGCATGTGGCGCACAACGCAAATGTGAACGTAGCCTAAAAGATGCTTTTCATTGCAGAAACTAGTTTTTTGTATCACCATATTTTGAGAGCTATAATTTTTCCATATTTTAGCCCACAGAGTCTTGTGATGGCTTGTTTTTTGCGGCACGAATTGACATTTTTCTTGGTACCATTTTCAGACACATTACCTTTTTTTACCTTTTTTTTATTTTTGGGAGGCAGAATGAACAAAAACCAGCAATTTAGGAATTTTTTTGGAGGGGGGGGGTCATGTTATTCCACAGGTGGTAAAATTGATTAGGAAGTTTTATTCTTCAGGTCAGTACTATTACAGCGATACCTCATTTCTATCCTTTTTTTATGTTTTGGCACTTTTATACAATAAAAACTTTATAGAAAAAATATAATATAATATATTATAAATAATAATTTTTTTCGTTGCTTTATTCTGAGAGCTATAACTTTTTTTAATTTTCCGTAACGGGAGCTGTATGGCGGTTTGTTTTTTGCGGGACAAGATAGATAATGTTTCCAGTGGTACCATGCTTAATTACATCCTTCTTTTTGATCGTGTTTTATTACACTTTTTGTTCCGCAGTATGATGATGAAGCATTGCTTTTTGCCTTTTTTTATTTTTTTATGGTGTTCACTAAAGTGGTTAACTAGAGGGAAAATTTATAGGTCAGGTCATTCTGGATGCGACGATACCAAATATGTGTACTTTTTTTGTTTATTTTTTCGTACACATATTTATTTATGGGTACAATACCTTTTTATTTTTTATCATTTTTACATTTAAAAAAAATATTTTTACAATTATTTAAACATGTTTTATTATTTTTTTTTTTACCTTTTTTAACTTATTTACTTTGTCCCACTATGGGACCCAAATTTTTTGCAGTCTGATCGCTTGTGTATCATTGGGATGCAGCAGCATTCCTATGCTATATGCAAACTGTCAGCTCTGCTCTGACAGATAAAGTTAAAAAACTTCACACACTTGCAGTCCAAGACTTCCCATAAAATTGTAACTTTATTAATACACAAATAAAACACATAAAACTATGAAAAGGTTAATGGACAACAGGGAGTGACAGGATACGCACTAAATGGCGGTACATATGCCCACAGGCTCAAAGCTAAATAGCTGCAGCAATATCAGTGCAATAGATAGGGGGCCAATAAAATAATATGAACAATCAATAACCCCAAACACCGCATACTAATAGCGAAATGATAAGAACCGGTGTGTATAGTATAGCTACCTGATGTTGTCACAGCCAGAAGCCACGAGCGCACCCGACGCGCGTTTCGGAGCTCACTGCTCCTTCCTCAGGGGGCATGTTTTATTTGTGTATTAATAAAGTTACAATTTTATGGGATGTCTTGGACTGCAAGTGTGTGAAGTTTTTTACCATATGGTAGGCAGTTTTTTCCTGACTACGGTCCGGATATACATGCATTGAGGCACCTTATGATATTGGTGTAATTGGTATTAATGTATATAGGTATCTCTGCATGACTATGTTTGCAACAATCCTATTTTATATCTGACAGATAAAGTTGCTGATCATGCTCTAAGCATGATCTAGCAACTTTCCGAGCTCTGGTGACCCGGGTGTCGTCATGATGACATTGGGTCACCAAGGCTACGATCGGGACCCTGCATCACAACGCGAGGTCTCTGATCCAAGGGCAGAGGGGCTGTCATCTCTCTGTCAGCTCCCGGAATGCTGCAATTGTGTCAGGTGTCAACTGTCAGAATCAGCTGACATCCGGCGGCGATCACGCACACACAGCCAGTGATTAACACCCAAAGATGAGAAGACATACATGTACATAAAAGCAGGGATCATCCAAAAAAATACAAGTATATATTAGGAGTCACTAGAACCACTCATTGATCCGTATATCTGGGGAATAGACCACCAATATCAAGTGTACAAGGTCCCAAAAACAAATAACTACCAAACTCAGCTAATACAATATAACAGTAACCAAACAGTAATCAAATAAATAGCCATCTGATTACCAAAATAGCTTAGCTAGAAGTTCAAGATATGCTCACATAACCGAACTCATTGTGCAGTGGTGCCGAGGCAATAACCAGCCCTGTCTGCCCGATGAGTTCCGTCACAACTGGATAAGGGGCAGGAGGTGTGGTTGTCTCATGAACTGATGTCTATATATACCAAAAAACAAATACATTAATCTCCACTGCTGGGGGACTTACCCCATCAGAGACAGGTGCGGTGTCGGACATGTGTAAACTGCTGGAACTGTGCGAGGGGTATGTCTCTCCACAAAGGTGCAGGAGTCATCATGGAGATGAAGAACGCTTTGATACTGCGCCTGCGTCTCACACTTAGATGCTGTCACTGGGCTCCCAGCCAAGAAACTAGAGTGCCTGAGTCAAAATTCATCGCACAAGCGCAGAGCTCATCATGGAGGTGGACCACCTCGCAATGTTACGAATGCGTCCTAAGGATAAGTGCTATCACAGGAGTCGGATGTCGTTAACACATGGGTCATCATAGACATATGTGCAGAACCGCATTACTGCGTGTGGATCAGACTCTATGGTATAAAATACTTAAGTGGCACCGCAATGATGAGGTGCTCATAGTACATCACACCCTTTAATAGAGCAAATGCACAGGTTACCATAGTAATAAAAAGTTGCCATGGTGCTGCGCATGCGCCCCATAGTACAATGTTTATATAAGGTATAAAACAACAATTACATGAGAGGGGCCAGGATATTGCACCCACATCAAACAATTAAAGGCTGTAAAGGTTTTTTTGAGTCAATAGCAATAGGCTCAGAAAAAAGGAGGGGTTGTATTGGGTGCCATTCAAACAAGAATTATTGTTAATTCTAGAACTATGTGTACATTAAAAGACATCATAACAAGGGAGAGGTGCAGGAATAAGTCTAGAGTCCTCTACAATTGCTTGTAAAAGCCTGAAAATAAAAGTTCCTCATTTAAGCCTTCTTGGGATAAGCTCCGTAAATCGTATATCCATTTGGAGTCACACCTCAATAATTCGTTAGTGATGTTGACTCCTCGAATGTTGATATTGACACCTTCCAGGCCCATAACTCTAAGGCCTCTATTGCTGCTCCCATGTGTGTCCAGAAAATGTGTGGCCACTGAAGGGATTGTTTTGTTCTTCTCTCGATCCTTTTTAGCAGTGGAGATATTTGACAAATGCTGTTGGATTCTTCTCCTCAGTTCCTGGGTAGTTTGGCCAACATACAGTTTCGGGCAATCACATATGATGGTAAACACCAAGTTTCTTGACCTGCAATTGAATTAAGACTTAGGTCTGATAGGAAGTGGTAAAGTAGAGATATAGAGTCCGTCCTGTGAAATCATAAATTGACACACGTTACATCCTCCACAAGGATAGGTGCCAAAAATCCTGGCACCTGACCCAAGCTTCTTTTTAGGTCATTGGAAGTGGCTGTGACATAATTGTTCTTTCAAATTTTGTGCTTTCCTAGCCACTATATTTGGAGTTTGTGAAATATAGGAGGAGAGTCTAGGTTCGTTCAACAAAATATTCCAATTTTTGGACAGGATTTTATAGATATCTGTCCACTGGTTATTGAAAGTAGTAATTAAGGATAGAGGTCTTTTGGAGTCACGAACCAGTTTCTTGAAGAGGTTCGACCGGTCAATCCCATTCGCATGTTGGAATGCCTTTGAAATCACTTTTTTGGGGTATTCTCTGTTGGTAAAGCAAGTTGTTAGGTCACTTGCCACTAATCTTAATTAATCTTTAGAACTACAGTCTCTATGAAGTCTAAGAGACTGACCTTTTAGAATTCCATTCTTCAAATGTTGTGGATGGAAGCTGGTGTAGTGCAAAAGGCTATTTGTCGCCGTAGCCTTCCGGTATAGACAGGATGAGATCTGTTGTCCCTGGATTGACAGCTTGATGTCCAAAAAATCAACAGAAATTTCCGAGAGGGTGGAGGTGAGTCTGATGTTAACAGTGTTCCGGTTGAGTTCTTGAATAAATCCTCTACATTCATCTAAGGAACCTGTCCAAAGTAACAAGACGTCATCTATATAGCGTCTCCACAAAAGCACCCTTGTAGGGAACATCTCCTCCCACCACCCTAAAAAAGATTTGCATATGAGGGAACATATTCAATAAGTACCAGGACGTATTTTTATGTTTCTTTGTCAGAAAGGGGTTTAGGTGGGCAACTCCCTTCTCACCTTTCAATATCACGCTATGTGCGTTTGTTACTCCCCTTTTTTATCTATAAAGAATACCACAAGATAGAAAAAGAAAAGTAAAATTACAATATCCCATGAATAATGAATTGAGTCAAATATCTTGCACTAGATGGATTTGCATGGTTTGAAGTTTGTCTGTCTGTAGTGTTGAGGGCAGTGTTGTCTGTTTCTACCGAACAATTCATAATTTCATATTTAATACCAGCAATAATTAAAAAATATTTTGGATATTATTTTTAGAACACAGGCCTAAATTGTATTATACTGTTTAAAGGAGAACAGCAACAATTATTTTTGAGTTACATAAAGCTTTAAGTAGTTAGAGAGATATCAAGGTAAAGGAACATAACATATTTAGAGCAGACTCTGTTCCATTTTTGCCAAAGAATCTTGTGTGATCAGATGAATGGCACAAATGGAAATGCAGCGCCCCAGAGTCCTGGTTGTTGCAATAATGTTGTCCTTCCACCAGGGGGAGCAATATTACATCTGGAGGCAATAAAGGAGATCTTCTGTCCAGGTATCACAACCACACACAACACACTTCACACCCCAGTCCACCAGGGGGAGCAAAGGTTCTATCTACTAGGCCACTCCTCACAGTTAGGTAAAACTGGTGGGTTGGTTAGGAAGTTAGACAGAAGCTGATTGGGCTTCAGACAGACAGGCAGACCTCGATGGAGTTTGGCAGAAGCTGGCTGGAGTGGGTTCCAGCCAGATCCAGACTACGGTCTGAGGAGGACGAGGGTCCACGGAGCTGCGCCTGCCCCACATGTGGCAGCATCCAAAGAAAGAGACATTGAAAGGAAGTGTATTGCAGTGAGTGAGAAACGAAGGCATAGCAATAAGTGGATACCAGAGAGGATAGTGACCGAAGAGAAACGGCATCCTTCTGGTGCGCGATCCGGTAGCCAGAATACCGAGGGAGTAAAGGGCTCTACGCCTTACTTCAGAGACTGGCAGGACAGTCGATTCCAAGTCGGCTGCCCGACCTTAATACCTAGGAAGACACGATGGCAACTGTAGCGGTCGGGGTGTCTCTAGGGTCCCTATAAACAAGCCTCAGGCCAACAGTCATACGGGTTTTGTTCTATCCGACTACGGGGAACAGTGGGAAGAGTAATAACAGTGAGGACCTCATTAGAGCTTATGCAAGTGGGAACCTACTGAGTTACTGTGCGCATAGGAAGGCTATTGCATTCCACCTGGACAAGGAGACTCTGGATTTGCCTTCAGGCCAGCCGGACTCTGCCTACTCTGTGATCCGGTGCCCTGGACTGCGAACACTGAAGCCTTCAGTAAAAGGTAAAGAGACTGCAACCTTGTGTCCTCGTTATTCACTGCGCCTCACACCATCCACCATCTACACTCTTGGAAGCCCTGGGGATACACTTCACCTGTGGGAAGGTATACCATCTAGCTGCCATAACATCACCCCAGCGGACCCCTAAGCAGCGTCGGTCACCCTGACTGAATACCACAGGTGGCGTCACGAACATCATATAAACTTTTCTTTTATTGGACACCCCTCAAAGGGCCACGGATCGGGTCTGACCACCGTGACATCCCCCGAACCGAAGGACCCGGTGCCGAGTATACCATTGCCCTTGCGTGGGGGCGATCCAGAAAAACTCAGAAATATTATTTAAAGGGATCCTGTGATAAAAAAACACTATTAATATCTTAACCTTAGAGCTGGCTGACCGTCAGTGCTGGTGTCGCAGTTACAGCTCCTACTCACTATGCGCTGAGAGGTGATTGAAGCCGTGCCAGACCACCTCTATAACTGAAAGCCGAGGCTGCCAGGGGGGAATTAAGTTCATTTCCTCTCAGCAGCGGGGCTCTCAGTGCTGGCCATCTTCAGAACACTATTAACCTGCAGATTAACCACATATCTTCAGGTTAATAGAGTTTTTTCACATGACAGGTTCTCTTTAACAAACGCAATAACCACATTATAAACCACAGGAGGATTTTCATCCCGCAGAAAGAAGATGTGGGAATAAGAACAGAAGACCATGAATATGCCTACTGGATAGAAATTAAGTACAAAGAAAACTAAAAAGAATGATTGTATAGACTGGGTCATTAGGTTTTGATATTTTAAGAGCTTCAATAAGATTTTAATGTTTTTTCTCTGAAGCTGGGATTTAATTAACTTGAAAGCTGTGGACAGACTAAATGGAGAAAAAGAATAAACGTTCTATCAGTTTTTTACCATAAATTAATTGTAGAAATGTAGATGAAAAACTTTGTAAAATAGCTCATTACAGAAAAAAGTGCTTTTTGTCTACTAACTAGACTCAAGTATTCCTCTTCTCTGCCTCCCACATTCGCAAAAATTGCTCCTAAAAACCTATTTTCTACCAGCAAAATGATAAACACATGACGGAAACTCGATGAACCCTGTTATCGTCAGCAGGGTCTGTTATGCGCCATTCCTTCATGTTACAGACCTGATACAGTAATTAATCTGTGTTCTTGCCTATTTTTGACAGTTCCATAGACTTTGCCTTTACATAGTTTAAAGACAGAGAGATAGGGAACACCTGGTCTAATGATCGGTGGGCAAAAATCCCACACAAAAAATGAGTATATACTCACAGCAAGTAAATAGTAACAGTGCATGTATATAACATAGGGTATTTAGTTAATCCTTTTTTTATTAAAAAAAAAAAAGCTTAAAATCCACCCCACCACAACAAAGGTGTACTCATCAGGACGGTCCTAACCTGTCTGGTAAAACCAGAAGAAATGAACTGAAGTATAAGTTGGTATACATGCATGCAACGTGTAGGAGCATGTTCTCACTGGCCATTAAGCAGATAAAACCTAAGAGAAAAACAAAATCTCAACAGATTCCAACGTGTGTCGCTGCTTTCCAGCAACTTCGTCAGTGGTAATCTGTCTACTTTGGATGTCTGATTTATATAGGGGCAGTAGGTCTGATCAGCGTATGGGGCAGCAGATGTGTAAGGCCGGCCTCACACTAGCGAGTTTTACGGACGTAAGAGCGCAGAAATTACGTCCGTAAAACTCGCAAAATAAACGGCACAATTATTCTCAATGGGGCTGCTCCTATTAGCCGTATATTACGGTTCAGTATTATACGGCTTTCTACGGCCGTACAAAATCGCAGCATGCTGCGTTTGTCAGCGTATTGCGCAAAAAAATCGCTAATGAAAGTCTATGGGGGCGAGAAAAATACGGATTCCACACGGACCTGCAGTGTGACTTGCGAGAAATACGCAGCGCTATTAGTGAAAAGTCGGTAATTCAATTGCCGGCTTTTCATTTCTCCTGCACAAACCCGACAGGATATGAGACATGGTTTACATACAGTAAACCATCTCATATCCCCTTTTTTTTTGCATATTCCACACTACTAATGTTAGTAGTGTGTATGTGCAAAATTTCAGCACTGTAGCTGCTGAAATAAAGGGTTAAATGGCGGAAAAAATTGGCGTGGGCTCCCGCGCAATTTTCTCCGCCAGAATGGTAAAGCCAGTGACTGAGGGCAGATATTAATAGCCAGGAGAGGGTCCATGGTTATTGGCCCCCCCGTGGCTAAAAACATCTGCCCCCAGCCACCCCAGAAAAGGCACATCTGAAAGATGCGCCTATTCTGGCACTTGGCCACTCTCTTCCCACTCCCTGTAGCGGTGGAATATGGGGTAATGAAGGGTTAATGCCACCTTGCTATTGGAAGGTGACATTAAGCCAGATTAATAATGGAGAGGCGTCAATTATGACACCTATCCATTATTAATCCAATTGTTGGAAAGGGTTAAAAAACACACACACACATGATTTAAAAGTATTTTAATGAAATAAACACAGCAGTTGTTGTAATAATTTATTGTTCTCTCAATCCATCAGGAACACCCTCGCTTGGAAAAATAATAAACGCACAAGATACATACCTTCTGGTGAACCGTCTCGTCCCACGAAGTAATCCATCTGAAGGGGTTAACTAATATTACAGGCAGAGCTGCGATAAACCACTCGCTGGTGCCTGTAATCCCCGGGTGCTGAAAGGAAAGCAGGATCTGTACTTACATTGAGTCGCGGTGAGGCGCCCTCTGGTGGATGTTCTCATGAACTGCAGCCTGGGAACTTTTTCCCACGCTCCAGGTCATATGAGGACATCCACCAGGGGGCGCATCACCGCGACTGAAGGAAATGTAGGTCAATGACCTACATTTCATTCATTCGCCGGGGATTACAGGCACGGAGCACCGCTGCATTAGCAGGGCTCCTGCCTGTAATATTAGATTAAATCGGATTCAGGTCTGGGGAATGGACAGGCCAGTCCATAGCTTCAATGTCTTCATCTTGCAGGAACTGCTGACACACTCCAGCCACATGAGGACTGGCATTGTCCTGAATTAGGAGGAACCCAGTGCCAACCGCATCAGCATATGGTCTCACAAGGGGTCTGAGGATCTCATCTTGGTACCTAATGGCAGTCAGGCTACCTCTGGCAAGCACATGGAGGGCTGTGCGGCCCTCCAAATAAATGCCACTCCACACTATTACTGACACACTGCCAAACCGGTCATGCTGAAGGATGTTGCAGGCAGCAGATCGCTCCCCACGGCGTCTCCAGACTCTGTCACGTCTGGCACATGTGCTCAGTGTGAACCTGCTTTCATCTGTGAAGAGCACAGGGTGCCAGTGGTGAATTTGCCAATCCTGGTGTTCTGTGGCAAATGCCAAGCGTCCTGCACGGTGTTGGGCTGTGAGCACAACCCCCATCTGTGGACATCGGGCACTCAGACCATCCTCATGGAGTCGGTTTCTAACAGTTCGTGCAGACACATGCACATTTGTGGCCTGCTGGAGGTAATTTCTGCTCCTCCTGTTCCTCCTTGCACAAAGGCTGAGGTAGCGGTCCTGCTGCTGGGTTGTTGCCCTCCTACGACCCCCTCCACATCTCCTGGTGTACTGGCCTGTCTCCTGGTAGCGCCTCCAGCCGCTGGACACTACGCTGACAGACACAGCAAACCTTTTTGCCACTGGTCACATTGATGTGCCATCCGGGATGGGCTGCACTACCTGAGCCACTTGTGTGGGTTGTAGAGTCCGTCTCATGCTACCATGAGTGTGAAAGCACAACCAACATTCAAAAGTGGCCAAAACATCAGCAAGAAAGCATTGGTACTGAGTTGTGGTCTGTGGTCCCCACCTGCAGTACCACTCCTTTATTAAGTGTGTCTTGATAATTGCCAATAATTTCCATCTGTTGTCTATTCCATTTGCACAACAGCATGTGAAATTGATTGTCAAACAGTGTTGCTTCCTAAGTGGACGGTTTCATTTCCCAGAAGTTTGATTTACTTGGACTTATATTCTGTTGTTTAAGTGTTCCCTTTATTTTTTTGAGCAGTGTATATTTATATTTACCAACAAAATGTACCGTTATGCATACCATAAGGGCAAGGATATGAGTTCAAAGGTGAGGCAAAAAAACAATTTAACAAGTGTGAAAAATAAGTAGAGATTTTTTTTATAATACATATTATAAAGACAAGACCAAAACCATAAAACATAAAAGTGAGACAAAGTGCTTGGTGCAATAAAGTGCAAGTGGAAAAGGTGAGACATCTAATAGACAAAGCTATACATAAACAGAGGAAAATAGTCATTCTATTTGTGGAGAAGATCCTTTATATTGTACCAATGTAAAAAGTCAAGATGATTTTTATTCAATTGTAATTTTATAAGATATTTATATTTTATTGTAGTGGTATTCTTTTGCATGACTATCCCACTCACACAGAAAGCAGCAGAATTTTGTGTATCTTACTTTGAAGACCAAGTAAGAGGGCAACTACCTTTAAGTCACCTCAGAGGGGACACAAATGTTGGTCGTAATTCAGGCACCTGAACAACTATTTCATGTTGTCATAGTTTTCTTTCATGTGGACTACATAACCAACTGGAATAGAAGCTAGCACATTGGCATTATGCAGCAAGGTGGCTTTTAGGATTGTTTTGGATGAATCAATTCTGTAATATGATTTATCTTCAGAGCTTCCATTAAACTGTTGAATTTGCTGAAATTTGAATATCGCCCACTAGGGGATTCAACTGCTGTAGCCTAGAAACCTCAGCATTACTCCAGGGAAGATCCAATATCTAGCAAGATTGTTCAGTTTATTTTGTGTAATAAGGTGTGGTTCAGTTGAGGTTGTTGACAGAAAGTCTGGGTCATGAAAGGAAGACGCTTCAAGACACCAAGCGCCCTCTTCTTCCTCATTTGACTTAACAAGAATATTAATAATTTTCATTTTTATAGCGCCAACATACAGTATTCCACAGCACTTTACAATTTTAAAGGGGACTTGACTGAAAATGTCTGTGGTGCTTTTGGAACCAGTAGTTCTTCTGTATATGGTATCGGGTGTATTGCAGATGGAATGTTTGGATACTGTAAATTCCACTTCTTCTTCCTTGAAACTCCCTTCCTATTGGGGAGCACCATGCAGAAATAGCAATTGGTAGTGTGATCATTTGGCTCTCTCAAGATCATTGGGACTGCAAAAGGCATAGATTACCTCTTCCCATGCAACCACTGGGTAAGATGTGATGCACACCTATTGCAACATATGTGCAGAGCCCAACTTTTGTCCTGATTAGTGTTGAGCATTCCGATACCGCAAGTATCGGGTATCGGCCGATACTTGCGGTATCGGAATTCCGATACCGAGATCCGATACTTTTGTGGTATCAGGAATCGGAATCGGAAGTTTCCAGTGTATGGTTCCCAGGGTCTGAAGGAGATGAAACTCTCCTTCAGGGCCTGGGATCCATATGAATGTGTAAAATAAAGAATTAAAATAAAAAATATTGATATACTCACCTGTCCGGAGGCCCCTGGACATCACCGCTGGTAACCGGCAGCCTTCTTTGTTTAAAATGAGCGCGTTCAGCACCTTCCATGACGTCACGGCTTTTGATTGGTCGCGTGCCGCTCATGTGACCGCCACGCGACCAATCACAAGCCGCGACGTCATCCCTCAGGTCCTAAATTCCCTTCTCATTTTAAGCAAAGAAGGCTGCCGGTTCACAGCGGTAAGGTCCAGGCTGCGTCGGAGAGGTGAGTATATCAATATTTTTTATTTTAATTCTTTATTTTACACATTAATATGGATCCCAGGGCCTGAAGGAGAGTTTCCTCTCCTTCAGACCCTGGGAACCATCAGGGATACCTTCCGATACTTGACTCCCATTGACTTGTATTGGTATCGGGTATCGGTATCGGATCAGATCCGATACTTTGCCGGTATCGGCCGATACTTTCCGATACCGATACTTTCAAGTATCGGACGGTATCGCTCAACACTAGTCCTGATCTCCTATTCTGCTGCCAAAATACAGGTTGTAGGCTTTCCTTATCATGGTAGTCAAAATTTGCCTTTGTGATGCAAAAGTGACTTCTCTGATACAGTGGGGAAAAAAGTATTTAGTCAGCCACCAATTGTGCAAGTTCTTTCACTTAAAAAAGATGAGACAGGCCTGTTATTGACATCATAGGTAGACCACAACTATGAGAGTCAAAATGAGAAAACAAATCCAGAAAATCACCTTGTCTGATTTTGCAAGATATATTTTGCAAATTATGGTGGAAAATAAGTATTTGGTCATTAACAAAAGTTTATCTCCATATTTTGTTATATATCTTTTGTTGAGAATGACAGAGGTAAAATGTTTTCTGTACGTCTTCACGAGGTTGACATACACTGTTGGTGGTATGTTGTCCCATGCCTCCATGCAGATCTCCTCTATAGCAGTGATGTTTTGGGCTTGTCGCTGGGTAACAAGGACTTTCCACTCCCTACAATGGTTTTCTATAGGGTTTAGACTGGCTAGGCCACTCCAGGACCTTCATATGCTTCTTATGAAGCTACTCCTTCATTGCTCTAGCGGTGTGCTTGGGATCATTATCATGCTGAAAGACCAATCCACGTTTCATCTTCATTGCCCTTGCTGATGGAAGGAGGTTTGCACTCAAAATCTCACGATACATGGCCCCATTTATTCTTTAATGTACACAGATCAGACGTCGTGACCCCTTTGCAGAGAAACAGCCCCAAATCATGATGTTGCCACCCCCATGCTTCACAGTAGGTATGGTGTTCTTTGGAGGGAGATTATCAGTGATCTTGTATGTCTTTTATTTTCTTATTATTGCTCCCACGGTTGATTTCATCACACCAAGCTGCTTGCCTATTGCAGATTCAGTCTTCCCAGCCTGGTGCAGGGCTACAATTTTGTTTAAGATGTCCTTCGACAGCTCTTTGGTCTTCACCATAGTTGAGTTTGGAGTGTGGCTGTTTGAGGTTGTGGACAGTTATCTTTTATACTGATAATAAGTTCAAACAGGTGCCATGACTACAGGTAATCAGGGCCGGCCCGAACGTTTAGGCGAACTAGGCGGCCGCCTAGGGCGCCGACCCTAAGGGGGCACCAGAGAAAAAATAGAAAAAATTATAAAAAATCTTTTCAAAAGGCAAAAGGTGTATGGAGCGGAGCTGAATGTGTATGAGGTGTATGGAGCGGAGCCGTGTGTGTATGAGGTGTACGGAGTGGAGCCGTGTGTATGAGGTGTACGGAGCGGAGTCGTGTGTGTATGAGGTGTATGGAGCGGAGCTAAATGTGTACGAGGTGTACGGAGCGGAGCGCGTGTGTACGAGGTGTATGGAGCGGAGCGCGTGTGTACGGAGCGCAGCCGCATGTGTAGGAGTAGCTATGTGTGGCCATTATACGGTGCGAAGTATCATGTGCAGCCAATATACAGTATGGAGCATCATGTGTGGTCATTATACAGTATGGAGCATCATGTGTGGCCATTATACAGTATGGAGCATCATGTGTGGCCATTATACAGTATGGAGCATCATGTGTGGCCATTATACAGTATGGAGCACTGTGTGGCCATATTTTTTTGTTTATAATTATTCTTTATGAAACAGTGTGATCAGCAGTTCTAAATGGGTGTGGTTGGGACATGGATATGGGTGTGGCTAGTTATTAATGGGTGTGGTCAGAGGTGTGGCCTAAAATTTGCCGCAAACTTTGTCCCTCTTTCCCATCTTCAAAAGTTGGGAGGTATGTTAAAAGTAGTAGGGGCGCAACAAAATAGTTTCGCCTAGGGCGCCGTAATCTCTCGGGTCTGCCCTGCAGGTAATGAGTGGAGGACAGAGGAGCCTCTTAAAGAAGAAAATACAGGTCTGTGAGAGCCAGAAATCTTGCATGTTTTTAGGTGGCCAAATTATTTTCCACCATAATTTGCCAAATAAATCTTGCCAAATCAGACAAGGTGATTTTTTGGATTTGTTTTCTCATTTTGACTCTCATAGTTGTGGTCTACTTATGATGTCAATTACAGGCCTCTCTCATCTTTTTAAGTGGGAGAACTTGCAAAATTGGTGGCTGACTAAATACTTTTTTTTCCCAATGTATGTAGCAAAAATGATCCGCTTTGTTAATTCAAGAACGAGGAATATCTGAAAAAATAGATTATTAGGATTACAACATCAGAACTGAGTTGGATGGTCTTAAAGATGCACACTCAAAAAATAGGTAACGGTGCTGGCGAGACTGGGATCAGACCCAAGTACTAAGGCATATAATACACAGCCGCACTCGTGAGGGTTCTTTCAAAATATATACTTTTTTATTATTCTGCACACAAGTTCACCACAGTGGCAAATGACAGAGAAGTGAAAAAATAATTTTTTTTATCCAAACGATTTCTTAACGTTTCGACCCGAGCCTGGGTCTTTCTCAAATTCGCAGGAGGCTTCCGATGAGAAGGTAAGTACGTAAGTTAATACATTGGTTGTAGTGGGTTGCCTAGTAGCATCAATGGGGCCTGTGTCATCAGGCTATTCATATGAAGTCCACGCAGTGTGCCCTGCATCCTGCATTCACTGTGGACTCCTTTCCTTGTTGAGACTGGAAAACTTGCCATAGCTCGATTACTATTCAAGGCTAGAAAACTGATTGCTAAAAACTGAATTTCTGCAACTCCCCCGACAGACAGAGAGTTTATTAATCAAGTTGAGTATCAGTTGCTATGGAATCACTACACATTGAGTTTACATATGCCTATCAGCTGTGTGCCTTTTGACTTGGCTGGTCTTGACCGACCTGATTTATTCCATTTTGTATGGTCGTATATCTATGATATCGTTGGGTACTCGGTACCGGGTCTGGTACTTAAAGGGATGTGTCATGGCGGAGGCAACCCGGTCCATGGCCCTCGGTGCCCATGTAAAAGGGAATGTCTTTAAAGGGGTTTGGTGATTCAAGTTTATGTTCGTGACGCCACCTGTGGCGCTTGGTCAGGGATGACTGATGCTGCTTAAAGGGGTCCATTGGGATGATGTTATGGCAGCTAAGATGGTATGGCTTCTCACAGTTGAAGCTGGTTCCCCTGGGCTCCCGGTGTATAGATGAAGATGGTGGGTGGTGTAGCAAGAAACAGAGGACACAGGTTTGCAGTCTCTTTACCTGGTTTACTGATGAGTTCAGGCAGCCACAGCCCAGGGTACCAGTCCAGGTGTCAATGGTCCGGCCGGCTTTGAAGCGAGTTGAGAGTTTCCTTCACCTGTGTCCTCAGGTGTAAGGGTGGACAGGTGACATATAATTCAACTGTCCAGCTGGTTTCTGCTGCGCCACTTGGAGTACGACACAACCCCGGTCTTCCGGCTACCGGTATCTGCTCTCGGTAGGGTGGTAGCTCAGTCGCAGCTAATTCCCTAGTTCTTCACTCTCCTGTGCTTCTCTTTCCCTCCACGCTTTCTACAGCTTGTCCAGCGTTCTGTTCTGTCTCTTTCCTTTCAGGAGCTGCAGCTCCCTTGTGGCTGCACAGCCCCTCTCTCATACGTTCTGCCTCAGACTGCTTCAGCCTGCTGTCTGGCACTCACTGACTGACTTCACTTTCCCTCCAGACAAGAATATATATAGGGGAGCCACCCACAAACTGGATCAGAGCTCCCCCTTCTGGCCAGGAGTATGAACTTGTGGCATGCTTGTGATACCTAATAAAAGGAATCCTTCCTCGCTTCCAAGCGTGACATCACTCTCCCGTGAGGAAAGCAATCCCACTGTGACAGCCAGGAACCTGGGGTGTCACATGAGGGAAGGGGGAAAGGTGTTCAGGGTATGGGGAGGGGGAGGGGAGTAAACACCTTTGGTTGAGAATGTTATTTGTGTATGTGTAACTGTTATAAAATCATTAAAAAATTACTTGACTAAAAAAAACAACTTAGCTACTTACAATACAATAATGATTATGAAATAATAAAGATGTAGTTTTTCTATAACCCTGCATGAAAGGTGTCATAAGTAATTACAACCTCCTCTGAATCTTGAAAATTAGATCCAATCAGCAAATTTAAGCATCAGATTCATTTTCAGCACCACACAATTAGTTAAGTTCAACTGTTTTCATCACTGAACCAATGAGCCGATTATGCTAATGACTAGTGTTGAGCGATACCTTCCGATATGCAAAGGTATCGGTATCGGATTGGATCGGCCGATACCAGCAAAATATCGGATCTCGCCGATACCGATACCCAATACCAATGCATATCTATGGGACACTAAATATCGGAATGGTTCCCAGGGTCTGAAGGAGAGGAAACACTCCTTCAGGCCCTGGGATCCATATTCATGTATAAAAAAAAGAATAAAAATAAAAAATATTGATATACTCACCCCTCCGGCGGCTCCTGTTCTTAGCGGTGCCTCTGTTCCTAAGAATGCCGAGTTAAGGACCTTCGATGACGTCGCGGCTTGTGATTGGTCGCGTGACCGCTCATGTGACCGCTCACGCGACCAATCACAAGCCGCGACGTCATCACAGGTCCTTAACTCGCTCATTCTTAGGAACGGAGGCTGCCGGTTGCAGCGGTTACAACCAGGGCGCGTCAGAGGGTGAGTATATCCCTATTTTTTATTTTTATTCTTTATTTTACACATGAATATGGATCCCAGGGCCTGAAGGAGAGTTTCCTCTCCTCCAGACCCTGGGAACCATACACTGGGAACTTCCGATTCCGATTTCCGATATCACAAAAATATCAGAACTCGGTATCGGAATTCCGATACCGCAAATATCGGCCGATACCCGATACTTGTGGTATCGGAATGCTCAACGCTACTAATGACACTTGTCTTAAACTCTGTCAGAGTTTAATCTGAATGTCATTTGAGTGTTATCCGATTCTCTTGCATGAGAGAATCGCGGCATAGATGCAGAAAAGATGGAGAACTTAAAATATTGGATAGCACCACTCAGGATTTTACAGCAGTGGGAGAGAGCCCGGAAGAAATGTCATTTTTGGAATCAACAAGATTTTCTGGGATAGTGCATTCCAAAGAACTGGTGCAGCACGAAAAAAGTTTTGAAGATGGACACAAGAGATTCGGATTGTGGATCATGTTAGTCTTAGGGCTCCTGGAGACACCCATGGATCTCAGTCCAATCTCGAACCGCAATACACTGAACGGCTGTAGTTCTCCTGACCCAAGCATGACAACTTTATTTAAATCTATGAAGCTGTCATGCCCCAGTCGGGAGATCCACGGCCAGTTCATGCATTGCGGTCTGAGATTTATGAACATCTGCATGAACCCTTGGATGAGTATCCAAATGGAAAGCACGAGTTCCTTAAGGGAGGGCAGAACATTTTTGTGGATAGAGAAAAACATCAGTTTACCTTTCAAATCAGATGTATACATACTTTTATATACATTGCTGTAAGAAGCTGAAATGGAAGCAAGTTTAATCATCTTTTGCTGAAGTGACAAAATTTCACTTTAAATAGCATCTGAATTATTTATAGATCATGTACTGCCCAAATGTTCTGCTCTTTTGGTAGACATTGTCTTAATTTCCTTTCTTAGCTCTTTTGTTCTGACATTCAGCAAATGGAGAGATATTGCACTCCTTAATAATTCATAAATAATAACCCATATTATGCCTAAATTCAACCAATATATTTGAGAATATATTTGAGTTTCAAGGATGGTAAGAGTGACAAACTGAAATATATGCAGTCATTTTCATTTCAGGTTCTGCATTGTAAGGTATGGTGTCATGCCAAACTGAGCATATCTTGTGGAGAGAATCTTACCCTTGTAATGTATACATTTATTTATGTCCATCTGCTCATATAATTTCACATCATTATTTGTGAATACATTGATTCACAAAAGTCTCTGTCTCCAGTCGTTTCCATATCATATTCACTTGCATTGGCACATCCAGGTCTATGCTTCACACAAGTAAGAGTTTCTTGTGTTAGCACGAGAGAAGTGTGTTATGTGGGTCAGCAATCTTAGGGCACGTTCAGACAAACGTATTAAACATTCCTGTCCTGTCGGTATGTGTAACAGATAGCATATGAACGGCACACTGACCAGTGCAAGCCAATGTGGTAGTCACATGAACGTTTTAACACACAGACAGATGGTCTGCGTCTAAAAAATCATAGGATGCACTACTTTGATGCATATTCTGCATCAAAATCACCAAATATTAGTCACTAGGTGCATAAAAAACAGATCAGATACGGGGAACTATCTATATTTTATGCTTTTTTTAATGGATACATTACAATTATACAAATAGGAAACAGTATTTTTCCTTTATTATTTATTAAACTAGATGGTAGCCCGATTCTAATGCATCAGGTATTCTAGAATATGTATGTAGTTTATTTATGAAGATTTTAGAATAATACATTGAATACACAGGATTCGGCCAACCGCGACCAATTAACGAAGCGTGGTTCAAATCCCGCGCCAATTCGCGGCCGGACTGCGCCTGTTGCTGATTGTTCGCGGCCGGCCAAGTAGTATATAACACAGCCACGTAGTATATAAGAGTCCACGTAGTAAATAGCACAGCCACGTAGTACATAGCACAGCCACGTAGTATATTGCATAGCCACGTAGTATATAGCACAGCCACATAGTATATAGCAAAAGCCCACGGAGTATATAGCACAGCCACGTAGTGTATAACACAGCCCACGGAGTATATAGCACAGCCACGTAGTATATAACACAGCCCACGGAGTGTATAACAGTACACATAGCATATAACACAGCTCACGTAGTATATAACAGCCCACGCACGCAGTATATAACACAGCCCACGTAGTGTATAACACAGCCCACGTAGTGTATAACACAGCCCACGTAGTATATAACAGCCCACGTAGTGTATAGCACAGCCCACGTAGTATATAGCACAGCCCATGTAGTATATAGCACAGCCCACGTAGTATATAACAGCCCATGTAGTGTATAACACAGCCACGTAGTATATTGCACAGCCACATAGTATATTGCACAACCACGTAGTATATTGCACAGCCACGCAGTATATTGCACAGCCCACGTAGTATATTGCACAGCCCATGTAGTATATTGCACAGCCAACATAGTATATAGCACAGCCCACATAGTATATAGCACAGCCATGTGGTATATTGCACAGCCACGTAGTATATTGCACAGCCACGTAGTATATTGCACAGCCCACAGAGTATATAGCACAGCCCCATAGTATATAGCACAGCCACATAGTATATTGCACAGCCCACGTAGTATATTGCACAGCCACGTAGTTTATTGCACAGCCCACATAGTATATTGCACAGCCCACGTAGTATATTGCACAGCCCATGTAGTATATTGCACAGCCCACGTAGTATATAGCACAGCCCACGTAGTATATAACAGCCCACGTAGTATATAACAGCCCATGTAGTGTATAACACAGCCACGTAGTATATTGCACAGCCATGTAGTATATAGCATAGCCCACGTAGTATATAGCACAGCCATGTAGTATATTGCACAGCCACGTAGTATATTGCACAGCCACGTAGTATATTGCACAGCCCATGGAGTATATAGCACAGCCCTATAGTATATAGCACAGCCACATAGTTTATTGCACAGCCACGTAGTATATTGCACAGCCCACATAGTATATTGCACAGCCCACGTAGTATATTGCACAGCCACGTAGTATATTGCACAGCCCACGTAGTATATTGCACAGCCCACATAGTATATTGCACAGCCCACGCAGTATATAGCAATGTGGGCATCATATCTGTAACGATCAGACTGCACTCAGATGTCATCCGAGTACAGTCCAAGCTGGAACCCGGAGACAGGTAGTAGGAGCGGAGAAGACATTGAACTGGCAAACAACGGAGACACAGGGTAAACGGTATAGTGGTAGTACAGAACAGGCAGAGTAAGATAGAAGCACTAGACTGAGCAAGATATGACGGACACAGAGGACAGAGCAGGATAAGACAGACGCACAGGACTGAGCAGGATATGGCGGACACAGAGGACAGAGCAGGATAAGACTGACGCACAGGGCTGAGCAGGATTTGACGGCCGCTCAGGACAGAGCAACACAGAGCAGGGTTAGCGGGACCTGAGTCACAAGAGGACAAATGACAATCAGGCAAAGAGAAGGAGGAGAGTATACCTGATATAGTGGAGTTGCACAGCACTTCCGGGTCAAGATCCCTCCAAGGTCAGGGGGAGGAGCGGAGAGAGAGAGGACAGGCCAGAGGGAGTATGCATGCGCCGACAGCGCAGATGTCAGGAGACGTGCGCATGCGCCGGAGTCCAGACCCAGGATCCAGGCGGTGCGCGGACGGACCGGGAGCGCGCAGAAACGAACACGCATGCCGGAAGCCGGAAGCCAAACCAGCAGGAGCTGCAGCAGTGGCGTGCCGGGACAGGTAAGTATACGAAGAAGCAGGAGACGTGACAATATCCCTGTTAAAAAAAAGAATTAAAATAAAAAATAGTGATATACTCACCTTCCGTTGGCTCCGGATCCAGGCGAAGTGTTTACAACTGCTCCTCGCGTGCTCCGATCCCAAGAGTGCATTGCGGTCTTGCGAGATGATGACGTAGCGGTCTTGCGAGACCGCTACGTCATCATCTCGCGAGACCGCAATGCATGGAGTGGTCACCGGGGCATCGCGAGGAGCGGGAAAGGCCTGTTCTGGATCCGAGGGGCGGTGAATATATAACTATTTTTATTATTATTTTTAACATTAGATCTTTTTACTATTGATGCTGCATAGGCAGCACCAATAGTAAAAGTTGGTCACACAGGGTTAATAGCAGCGTTAACGGAGTGCGTTACACAGTGGCATAACGCGGTCCGTTAACGCTGCCTTTAACCCTGTGTGAGCGCTGACTGGAGAGGATTATGGAGCGGGCACTGACTGCGGGGAGGAAGGAGCGGCCATTTTGCCGCCGGACTGTGCCCGTCGCTGATTGGTCTTGGCTGTTTTGCCGTGACCTATCAGCGACTTGGGATTTCCGTGACAGACAGACAGACAGACAGACAGAAAGACGGAAGTGACCCTTAGACAATTATATAGTAGATTACACATTTACAAAACAGACATTTGAATGACATACGGATGTAAAAAAAATAGATACATGGATTACATTCGGACGACAATTCCAGGTGAAAAATCATGTTTTTTTTCTGGAAGGAAAACAGATAAATTTGCATATGCTCGTGTGAACCCTGACTTACTCATTTCAATAGTTAAGCCAGCAATCTTCTGTCTATGCAGCTGTGATAGAGAAGTAGGCTATCTTAGCTGTTGAATTTTAACTGAGGCTAAGCCCCTTTACACTTTTACATATTGCTCTAATAATGTGCTGACATCTGATTTGGCTCCTAAATATTTTACTGCTGTAACAAATTGCTCGCTGGTTACTTTCTCTTTTTCGAAACACAAATTTTTTATTGGTATAAGGCTGGGTATGGCAAGCATATGAAAAATCGTCTGATTTTCATCCAGAAAACTTGGACAATTTTTAACCTCATTGTCATCCGCATTCCATTTTTTACATCTGAATGGCATTTATATTTATATTTCAACAGATTAAATGTTATATGTGAAGTACAATGTCCTAAGTGAAAAATAGCAATGTATCCATAACAATCACATGTAACAGATGTTTCCCTTATGAAATGCAATTTTTTTACATACCCACAGACTTGATATAAAGGAAAAGAATAGTGAACACTGCAATTTTTTTATCACAAAAACTCAGTGAAAAACTCAGAGGTAGTCTCAGTGTACAAAGTCATGTATCCATGTCAGGAGTCTATTAAATCCAAGTAGGAAATAGCAAGACGAAAATGGTATATTATTAGTAAGCATCTTGAACTCAGTATAATATGCTGAATACAAAAAATAAAACTTGTAAAAGGTATGGATGGTGGGGCGCTTACTTGATAGATCAGACCTTTCACAGGAAATAGAATCCTCCGGAGGCTCACCTGTCATGAATCATTAAGGGATTCGTTGCAGCTATGGGTCTGCTGAAATTTAAATGTTTTTTCCTTTTGGTCCATCAAGAGATAATGTCAGTCTCTTGCTGGAAGTTGTCTTACATGCTGATCAGCTGATGGTGGTTGGTAACCAATCCCACCCCCTTTTAAATAGTCACATGACAAATCAGCTGATCGGTTATAGAGTTTTTGTTCTACGTAAACCAGCTTGGCGTGTGGAGTTCTGCTATCCTGGTGCCGTTTACTCTGCTGCTGTGGAGCTTATCAGCAGAGCCTGAGCTGAGTAGTTTTCTTATGGTCCTGTTCGTCTCTTCCCCTGTGTGTCACCATCTGCAGTGGTGTGTCTAGTGTCCTTGCTGGCCAGTGCACTCACCAGGGTTCATAAAGGTGACATTCAGGGACTAGGCACGTGACAGGGGCAGGGGAAAGGACCCACATAGGGCATTAGGGAAGCTTAGGGATAGGAATAGGTTATTGCGAGATGGTGTCCCATTCTCTGCTCCCTACCATTTGGTTCTTCCTCTTCTTTTTCTATCCCCTCTTATTTATATGCCGTGTTGTTCCGTGGACTTACCCATGTCCGAGCTTATCAACCCCTCACACGATAGGCTTGGCATAGCCAGGATTACTCTCACTTGGCTGTAGTCCCATGCAAGGGCATACACATAAATTATGGCCCCAAACTGACATCCTAACTGGTGCCGACTCAGACCTCTATACATTATAACGGTCCCTATACAATTCTCCCCATAGTATGATGGCCCAAACTCTCCACATTGTAAAATGGTCAACACTCAGAATAACGGCCCCCACTAGCCCTCCAAACAGTATAATGGCTCTCACGTAGCCTTTCAAACAGTATAATGCCCAAAACATAGCCCTCCAAACAGTATGATGGCCCACCAGTTAGCCCTCCAAACAATATGGTGGCCTCCACTTAACCCTCCAAATAGTATAATGCCCCCCACTTAACCCTTCAAACAGTATAATGGCTCTCACATAGCCTTTCAAACAGTATAATGCCCAAAACATAGCCCTCCAAACAGTAAAATGGTCCTCACATAGCCCTATAAACAGTATAATGGCCCTAGGCCCCTCACACATCCCTTCAAACTGCTCCTACATAGCCCTGCAAACTATATAATTGCCCTCCAAACTATATATTGACCCCAACATAGCCTTCCAAACTGTATAATGCCCCCACACAGCCCTGCAAACTGTATAATGGCCCCCACATAGACTTTTAAATTATATAATGGGCTCTACATAGCCTTGCAATCATTAAAATGGCCCCCACATAGCTTTGCAAACTGTATAAGGGACCCTCATAGCCCTGCAAACTATATAATGTCCCCCACATAGCCTAGTAAACTGTATAAGGGCTCCACATAGCCCCCATTCAGTGTAATGGCCCCCATTGATTTAAAAATAAAAATCTTAATACTCACCTCTCCTCTTTCCCTCGCTGCTCTGGTCTCTGCAGCATGTGGTTTGAAGCTCTGCAGAGCAGATACGATATTGTGATATCATCACAGCTGCACTCAGACATCAGAACTCAGTCGTGCAGGGACAATGATGAAGGAGGGAGTGGATGGCTCCCTGTTTCATGTTTGCTTTCATTTGTATCGTCATCCAAGATGACGATACAGTTGAAAGTACAATGCCAGGCCGTGTGGTGTGCATTTATTAGTGGTACTCCGCAAGACTTGACAAAGGCAACATAATGTTGCACAAAAACTGTTGGATGTCCAGCTATTTTGTCATCAAAGTACCCGTTATTAAATAACTCCTAATCCATGTCAACCAAAAGACCACAGTACCTCAGTATCTCCAAAAGATGTTATTACTAGGTCAATGAGCTTTTGCACCACTAGCCTCCTGAATATACATACCCAGTGCAAAAGCTCCTCACTGTTATCACACAAAGACATCACACCAGAGGCTACAAAACCACCATAAATGTCTAGATATCAGTTTTTAACACCTGTCCATGAGAGCTGCTATTGGGTCAAAACAGTGCAGTTCTGCATCACTACAGAGGCATATTACACAATACCAATAAGCAAACTCAGTGACTTAATTCAATCAAGGCAGAGAGTTATCTCTCACATGTCTATCTCCTTGACACATCATAATTAAATGAGGAGCCACTGTTCCCCTGTGAACAATAAATGGGGTGCAGAATTCACACAAGCACCATAGCCACGTTTCCACTTGTCAAACATTGATGGCCGATCCAACTGATAGGCGATCAAAGTTTAATATTCTGGAGCACTTTTAACTTCTTTAAATGTTAATAGTGAAGTTGATGGCTGTAAAAGAAAAGATTTTTATGAAAGATGAAAGTCTTGGTGCTTTGTCGTATGGGGAGTTTCAACATTACACTGTGTGCAGAATTATTAGGCAAGTTGTATTTTAGATGATTATTTTTATTATTGATCAACAACAATCTTCTCAATCAACCCAAAAGACTCATAAATATCAAAGATTAATATTTTTGGAAGTTGGAGTGGTTTTTTTTTTAGATTTGGGTATCTTAGGAGGATGTATGTTTGTGCAGGTAACTATTACTGTGCAGAATTATTAGGCAACTTAATAAAAACCAAATATATTCCCATCTCACTTGTTTATTTTCACCAGGTAAACAATATTTAGAAATAAACATTTCTGACATGCAAAAACAAAACCCCAAAAAATTAGTGACTAATATAGCCACCTTTCTTTATGATGACACTGAACAGCCTTCCATCCATTGCTTCTGTCAGTTGCTTGATCTCTTTACGATCAACATTGAGTGCAGCAGCCACCACAGCCTCCCAGACACTGTTCCCAGAGGTGTACTGTTTTCCCTCCCTGTAGATCTCACATTTTATGAGGGACCACAGGTTCTCTATGGGGTTCAGATCAGGTGAAAAAGGGGGCCATGTCATTATTTTTTCTTCTTTGAGACCTTTACTGGCCAGCCACGTTGTGGAGTAGTTGGAGGCATGTGATGGAGCATTGTCCTGCATGAAAATCATGTTTTTCTTGAACGATACCGACTTCTTCCTGTACCACTGCTTGAAGAAGTTGTCTTCAAGAAACTGGCAGTAGGTCTGGGAGTTGAGCTTCACTCCACCCTCAACCCGAAAAGGTCCCACAAGTTCATCTTTGATGATACCAGCCCAAACCAGTACCCCACCTCCACCTTGCTGGCATGTGAGTCGGAGTGGAGCTCTCTGCTCTTTACTGATCCAGCCTCTGGCCCATCCATCTGGCCCATCAAGAGTCACTCTCATTAAATCAGTCCATAAAACCTTTGAAAAGTCAGTCTTCAGATATTTCTTGGTGGTCGTTTTTCAGCCTTCCTTACCCTGGCCATGTCCCTGAGTATTGCACACCTTGTGCTTTTTGTTACTCCAGTAACGTTGCAGCTCTGAAATATGGCAAAACTGGTGGCAACTGGCATCTTGGCAGCTTCACGCTTGATTTTCCTCTATTCATGGGCAGTTATTTTGCGCCTTTTTTGCCCAACACGCTTCTTGCAACTATGTTGGCTATTTGCCATGAAATGCTTGATTGTTCGGTGATCACACTTCAAAAGTTTGGCAATTTCAGGACTGCTGCATCCCTCTGCAAGACATATCACAATTTTGGACTTTTTAGAGCCCGTCAAATCTCTCTTCTGACCCATTTTGCCAAAGGAAAGGAAGTTGACTAATAATTAAGCACACCTTATTGTTGTGAATTCTGCTCTTGGGCTCCCTCCGGTGGTTGTTAGTGGTAATGCAGTGGTCTCTGGATTATAGGCCAGGGCAGGTGTTTCTGCTTATTGCAGCTCTATTAGGTATTTAGGTTTGTAGGATCCATCAATCCCTGCCAGTTGTCCATTGTATCTTGGAGGGATTGCATCTCTGTCTGGCTCCACTGCCCTGCTGTCATTTCAGCTAAGATAAGTGCCTTGTTTTGGTTCTCTGTAGCACGCATGCAGTGTGTTTTTATGTGCAGTGCAATCTATTGTGTTTTTGTCCAGCTTGACTTGTTTGGATTTTTCTGTCATGCTGGTTTCTCTGGAGATGCAGATATACATCCTATATCTTTAGTTAGATGTAGTATATAGTATTTTTTGCTGTGGAATTTTCTAGTGTTTTAATACTGACCACTTAGAACTCTGTCCTATCCTTTCTATCTAGCTAGAAGGGCCTCTTTTGCTAAACTCTGTTTTTTCTGCCTGTGTACGTATTTCCTCTTAAACTCACAGTCAATATTTGTGGGGGGCTGCCTATCCTTTGGGCTCTGCTCTGAGGCAAGATAGGATTTCCCATTTCCATCTTTAGGGGTATTTAGTCCTCCGGCTGTGTCGAGGTGTCTAGGCCTGGTTAGGTACATCCCACGGCTACTTCTAGTTGCGGTGTCAGTATTAGGATTGCGGTCAGTACAGGTACCACCTACTCCAGAGATAGTCTCATGCGGCTCCAGGGTCACCGGATCATAACAGTACAACTGGCCAACAATGAGTTAAATGCATCTCAGAAGAAGGGAAGAAAAGTCCTGAGCCATTTTTTTTTCTGCAGTCTGTTTTGTCTTTCCTTCCCTCTTTTCCTCTGGGTGACTGAGGAGCTGTGTGCTAGCATGGATGTTGAGGGATTAGCTTCTCGTGTAGACCAACTAGCTGCTAGGGTACAGGGTATTTCTGATTATATTGTTCAGACTCCGGTTTTAGAGCCTAAGATTCCTACTCCTGAGTTATTTTTTGGGGACAGGTCTAAATTTTTGTGTTTTAAAAATAACTGTAAACGTTTTTTTGCTCTGAAACCTCGTTCTTCTGGTGATCCCATTCAGCAGGTTAAAATAGTCATCTCCCTGCTGCGTGGCGATCCTCAGGATTGGGCATTTTCCCTGGAATCTGGGAATCCTGCCTTGCTTAATGTAGAAGCCTTCTTTCAGGCTCTAGGGTTATTATATGATGAACCAAATTCTGTGGATCATGCTGAGAAGACCTTGTTGACCCTGTTTCAGGGTCAAGAAGCGGCAGAATTGTATTGTCAGAAATTTAGAAAATGGTCTGTGCTGACTAAATGGAATGAGGATGCTTTGGCGGCAATTTTCAGAAAGGGTCTTTCTGAATCTGTTAAAGATGTTATGGTGGGGTTTCCCACGCCTATTGGTCTGAGCGATTCTATGTCTCTGGCCATTCAGATTGATCGGCGCGTGCGTGAGCACAGAGTTGTGCGCGCTGTGGCGTTGTCCTCAGAGCAGATACCTGAGCCTATGCAGTGCGATAGGATTCTGTCTGGAGCTGAACGACGGGGATTCAGACGTCAGGATGGGTTGTGTTTTTACTGTGGCGATGCTTCTCATGTCATTTCGGTCTGCCCTAAGCGTTTTAAGAGAATCGCTAGTTCAGTTACCATTGGTACCGTACAACCTAAATTTCTGTTATCTGTGACATTGATCTGCTCATTGTCGTCATTTTCTGTCATGGCGTTTGTAGATTCTGGCGCCGCTTTGAATTTAATGGACTTTGAATTCGCTAGACGTTGTGGTTTCCCCTTGCAGTCTTTGGAGAACCCTATTCCTTTAAGGGGCATTGATGCTACAACTTTGGCTAAAAATAAACCCCAGTTTTGGACACAGGTGACCATGTGCATGGCGCCAGCCCATCGGGAGGATTGTCGCTTTTTGGTGTTGCATAATTTGCATGATGCTATTGTGCTGGGTTTTCCATGGTTGCAGGTACATAATCCGGTGTTGGATTGGAAATCTATGTCTGTGACTAGTTGGGGTTGTCATGGTGACGTTCCTTTGATGTCAATCTCCTCTTCCCCCCCTTCTGAAGTTCCAGAGTTCTTGTCTGATTTTCAGGATGTGTTCAATGAGCCCAAGTCCAGTTCCCTTCCACCAAATAGGGACTGTGATTGTGCTATTGACTTGATTCCAGGTTGTAAGTTTCCTAAGGGCCGACTTTTCAACCTGTCGGTGCCTGAACATACCGCTATGCAGAGTTATCTTAAGGAGTCTTTGGAGAAAGGGCATATTCGGCCATCGTCTTCACCATTGGGAGCGGGATTTTTTTTTGTTGCCAAGAAGGATGGCTCCTTGAGACCTTGTATTGATTATCGCCTTTTGAATAAGATCACGGTCAAATTTCAATACCCTTTGCCTTTGCTTTCTGATTTGTTTGCTAGGATTAAGGGGGCTAGTTGGTTTACTAAGATTGACCTTCGAGGGGCATATAATCTTATTCGTATTAAGCAGGGTGACGAATGGAAAACTGCGTTTAATACGCCCGAGGGCCATTTTGAATACCTTGTGATGCCCTTTGGGCTCTCTAATGCTCCATCTGTTTTTCAGTCCTTCATGCATGATATCTTCCGGAATTATCTTGATAAATTTATGATTGTATATTTGGATGACATTTTGATTTTTTCCGATGATTGGGAGTCTCATGTGAAACAGGTCAGGATGGTTTTTCAGATCCTTCCTGACAATGCTTTGTTTGTGAAGGGGTCTAAGTGTCTTTTTGGAGTGCAGAAGGTTTCTTTTTTGGGCTTTATTTTTTCTCCCTCATCTATAGAGATGGATCCGGTTAAGGTTCAAGCCATTCATGATTGGATTCAGCCCACGTCTGTGAAGAGTCTTCAGAAATTTTTGGGCTTTGCTAATTTTTATCGCCGTTTCATTGCTAACTTCTTCAGTGTGGTTAAATGTCATGATTCCCAATGGCAAGGAAACATCAGAACACAAAAATAACAGACGAGCTCTGGGTGATGGAATCTCGAGCTGACCGTGAGCTAAATCTACCACACAACTAATAGTAGCCAGGGAGCATACCTACGACTTCCCAAATGCCACGCGCCAGCCGGAGGACTAACTACGCCTGGTAGAGGAAGGAACAGACCTGGCTTACCTCTAGGGAAATACCCCAAAAGATGATAGCAGCCCCCCACATGTAATAACGGTGAGTTAAGAGGAAAAGACATACACAGTATGAAAGTAGATTTAGCAAAGAGAGGTCCACTTACTAGATAGCAGAAGGATACAAAAGAGGACTTCACGGTCAACTAAAAACCCTTTCAAAAAACCATCCTGAAATTACTTTAAGACTCCTGTGTCAACTCATGACACAGGAGTGGCAATTTCAGCCCGCAAGAGCTTCCAGCTACAGAGAATAACAAAAACTGCAATCTGGACAAAAGATACAAAACAAAAGGACAAAGTCCACTTAGCTGATCAGCAGACTAGTAGCAGGAACATGCAACCGAAGGCTCTGGTTACAATGATGACCGGCAAGGAAATGACTGGAGAGCAAGGCTAAATAGGAAACTCCCAAACACTGATGGGAGCAGGTGAACTGAGACAGCAAAGCACACACAAGTCACCAGTACCACCAGCAACCACCAGGGGAGCCCAAAAAGCGGATTCACAACAGTTAAACCCCTGACCGATTTGACGAAAAAGGGCGCTGATGTGACGAATTGGTCCTCTGCGGCTGTCTCTGCCTTTCAGGAGCTTAAACACCGATTTACTTCTGCTCTGGTGTTGCGTCAGCCAGATGTTTCTCTTCCATTTCAGGTTGAGGTTGACGCTTCTGAGATTGGGGCAGGGGCCGTTTTGTCTCAGAGGAATTCTGATGTTTCCTTGATGAAACCATGTGCCTTCTTTTCCCGAAAGTTTTCGCCTGCTGAACGTAATTATGATGTCGGCAATCGGGAATTGTTGGCTATGAAGTGGGCGTTCGAGGAATGGCGACATTGGCTTGAGGGAGCCAAGCATCGCATTGTGGTTTTGACCGATCATAAAAATCTGATTTACCTCGAATCTGCCAAGCGGCTGAATCCTAGACAGGCTCGATGGTCTTTGTTTTTCTCCCGTTTTGATTTCGTGGTCTCGTATCTTCCGGGTTCTAAGAATATTAAGGCTGATGCCCTCTCTAGGAGCTTTTTGCCTGATTCTCCGGAGGTCCTTGAACCGGTTGGCATTCTAAAGGAAAGGGTGGTTCTTTCTGCCATCTCCCCTGATCTACGACGGGTCCTTCAGGAATTTCAGGCTGACAAACCTGACCGCTGTCCAGTGGGGAAACTGTTCGTTCCTGATAAATGGACTAGTAGGGTGATTTCGGAGGTTCATTGTTCCGTGTTGGCTGGTCATCCTGGTATTTTTGGTACCAGAGATTTGGTTGGTAGGTCTTTTTGGTGGCCTTCTTTGTCGCGGGATGTGCGTTCTTTTGTGCAGTCCTGTGGGACTTGTGCGCGGGCTAAGCCTTGTTGTTCCCGCGCTAGTGGGTTGCTTTTGCCTTTGCCGGTCCCTGAGAGGCCTTGGACGCATATTTCTATGGATTTTATTTCAGACCTTCCGGTTTCCCAGAGGATGTCAGTTATCTGGGTGGTTTGTGACCGGTTTTCTAAGATGGTTCATTTGGTGCCTTTGCCTAAGTTGCCTTCCTCTTCTGATTTGGTTCCATTGTTTTTTCAGCATGTGGTTCGTTTGCATGGTATTCCGGAGAATATTGTGTCCGACAGAGGTTCCCAGTTTGTTTCTAGGTTTTGGCGAGCCTTTTGTGCTAGGCTGGGCATTGATTTGTCTTTTTCTTCCGCATTTCATCCTCAGACAAATGGCCAAACCGAGCGAACCAACCAGACTTTGGAAACTTATTTGAGATGCTTCGTGTCTGCTGATCAGGATGATTGGGTGGCTTTCTTGCCATTGGCCGAGTTTGCCCTTAATAATCGGGCTAGTTCGGCCACCTTGGTTTCGCCTTTTTTTTGTAATTTTGGTTTTCATCCTCGTTTTTCTTCAGGGCAGGTTGAGCCTTCTGATTGTCCTGGTGTGGATTCTGTGGTGGACAGGTTGCAGCAAATTTGGGCTCATGTGGTGGACAATTTGGTGTTGTCTCAGGAGGAGGCACAACGTTTTGCTAATCGTCGTCGGTGTGTTGGTTCCCGGCTTCGGGTTGGGGATTTGGTCTGGTTGTCTTCTCGTCATGTTCCTATGAAGGTTTCTTCCCCTAAGTTTAAGCCTCGGTTTATTGGTCCTTATAGGATTTCTGAGATTATCAATCCGGTGTCTTTTCGTTTGGCCCTTCCGGCATCTTTTGCTATCCATAATGTTTTCCATAGATCTTTATTGCGGAAATATGTGGTGCCCGTTCTTCCCTCGGTTGATCCTCCGGCTCCTGTGTTGGTTGATGGGGAGTTGGAGTATGTGGTTGAGAAGATTTTGGATTCTCGTTTTTCGAGACGGAAGCTTCAGTACCTTGTCAAATGGAAAGGTTACGGCCAGGAGGATAATTCTTGGGTTTTTGCCTCTGATGTCCATGCTGCTGATTTGGTTCGGGCCTTTCATCTGGCTCGTCCTGATCGGCCTGGGGGCTTTGGTGAGGGTTCGGTGACCCCTCTTCAAGGGGGGGTACTGTTGTGAATTCTGCTCTTGTGCTCCCTCCGGTGGTTGTTAGTGGTAGTGCAGTGGTCTCTGGATTATAGGCCAGGGCAGGTGTCTCTGCTTATTGCAGCTCTATTAGGTATTTAGGTTTGTAGGATCCATCAATCCCTGCCAGTTGTCCATTGTATCTTGGAGTGATTGCATCTCTGTCTGGCTCCATTGCCCTGCTGTCATTTCAGCTAATATAAGTGCCTTGTTTTGGTTCTCTGTAGCACGCATGCAGTGTGCTTTTATGTGCAGTGCAATCTATTGTGTTTTTGTCCAGCTTGACTTGTTTGGATTTTTCTGTCATGCGGGTTTCTCTGGAGATGCAGATATACATCCTATGTCTTTAGTTAGATGTAGTATATAGTATTTTTTGCTGTGGAATTTTCTAGTGTTTTAATACTGACCGCTTAGAACTCTGTCCTATCCTTTCTATCTAGCTAGAAGGGCCTCTTTTGCTAAACTCTGTTTTTTCTGCCTGTGTACGTATTTCCTCTTAAACTCACAGTCAATATTTGTGGGGGGCTGCCTATCCTTTGGGGCTCTGCTCTGAGGCAAGATAGAATTTCCCATTTCCATCTTTAGGGGTATTTAGTCCTCCGGCTGTGTCGAGGTGTCTAGGCCTGGTTAGGTACATCCCACGGCTACTTCTAGTTGCGGTGTCAGTATTAGGATTGCGGTCAGTACAGGTAACACCTACTCCAGAGATAGTCTCATGCGGCTCCAGGGTCACCGGATCATAACACCTTATATAGGGTTTTGATGTCATTAGACAACACCCCTCCTCCTTACAGAGATGCACATCACCTGATTTACTTAATTGGTAGTTGGCTCTCAAGCCTGAACAGCTTGGAGTAGGACAACATCTATATATATAATTGTCTAAGGGTTTTTCCGTCTGTCTGTCTGTCTTTCTGTCTGTCTGTCCTGGAAATCCCGCGTCTCTGATTGGTCGAGGCCGCCAGGCCTCGACCAATCAGCGACGGGCACAGTATCAACGTAGATGTCATAATGATTACCATGGCGACGATGATGTCATAAAGGTTGCCTCGACCAATCAGCGACGGGCACAGTCTGCCACGAATTCTGGAATCATCATTGTCCATATACTACGGGGACATGCATATTCTAGAATACCTGATGCGTTAGAATCGGGCCACAATCTAGTATATAAAAAGTATCATGTGATCAAAATACAACTTGCCTAATAATTCTGAACACAGTGTAAATCCATAGCCAGGTGTGGCACTGTTTCTAGGAGAAAGCAACCATTTCTTTCAAAGACAGAATTGGCCAATCTATGCGCTAAGAACCTTCATTTCACCTATTACTGTAAGTTTTATTAAAAAAAATTTTTTTAAATTTGTGAAAAAATATTTTTGAGAAGTATAATCTACTAGCTGTTTCCAGCCAGCTAACATTCGGCATGCTCATTGCTATCTAATTAACGCTGCTAGTGATTAAACTAAAGTAAATAATGACAACATTCAATAGCGCTTACTTAAAATAAAGTTAATAACAATAATAATAATTAAAAATCAGAATAATACTAATACATTTTATTCACAGTGTAAAATCAAAAGCAAACTGGATTCATGTGGAAATGTGTGGGGACAGAGCCTCGTGTGGTAATGTATGGGGATGCAGACTCATGTGGTAATGTGTGAGGATGGAGCCTCGTGTGGTAATGCGTGGGGACGGAGCCTCGTGTGGTAATGTGTGGGGACGGAGCCTCGTGTGGTAATGTGTGAGGATAGAGCCTCATGTGGTAATGTGTAGGGACGGAGCCTCGTGTGGTAATGTGTGGGGACAGAGCCTCGCGTGGTAATGTGTCAGGACTCTGAACATTTTTATCACCTTTTGTGCATTACTGCCCTTTTCCAAGATGGCATCTTTGGTCTCATGTGCACTCTGTCTTCCTGCTATAAAACTCCACCCCAGCCTTCAGTCTGTGCTAGAGTATTCTGCCTTGCATCCAGCTCCTTACCTCTGATTACTCCCTGGCTATACACCTGCTCCTGTGAACCTGTGTGGTGATCCTGCTACTCTGCTCTGAGTTCCTGCTGCATACACAAGTTTTCAGTAATCCTCCTTCATCTGCTGCTCGTGTTTACTTCATCTACATTTGCTGGACATGTAAGCTGTGCTGCTCTGCAATAACCTGAGACTAATAACCAGGCCTCCCTGGTTGAGCTAAAGATAGATTTGAACTGCCTTATAAGCATATCTATCTGTGTTTGGACTAAGACAAGGATTTATTCGTGTCAAGTTTCCTCAAGAATAATTATGCTTCATAGACTTTCTGCTTGATTGCATTTTCCTCTGAAGTCTCCTATAGACTGCTAAGCTGCGTTTAATATTTACACCAAGTGTTGTGGACTTGAGTTTCTCTCTGTACCTGTTTGAATCACCATGTGATAATATAGACTTTACCACTTATAAAACTGTGTCCTGTAGTTGTCTTGTTCCACGCAAAGAGTCTCCTGAGTTATCCCCTATAATTATTACAGGATACTCTAGCCATAAAAAAAGGAGAATGCTGGAACAATGACTGCAGAAAGCAGATTAGAGCAGGTGTTTTCCATAATTAGATCACTGCAGAAAGATGTGGAAGGTCTGCAAAAGAAGTTTGGAAGCTTTGAACACAATCAACAAGTGTTTGGACAGACTTTGCAGGACTTAAGCAACGGCATGGCAGCCCAGGAAAACAAACTTGCTGGCATAGAGTCCCAGTATGGATGGACATAAGCACACAAATAGCTGCACAAGTGACTTTACCCTCTGGGCAACCGCCACCAGCTAGCCCACCTAAGTTGCCCCTATTCAGATTTAATGGTGGCCAAGTGCCAGAATAGGCGCATCTTCCAGATGTGCCTTTTCTGGGGTGGCTGGGGGCAGATGTTTTTAGCCACGGGGGGGCCAATAACCATGGACCCTCTCCTGGCTATTAATATCTGCCCTCAGTCACTGGCTTTACCGCTCTGGCAGAGAAAATTGCACGGGAGCCCACGCCAATTTTTTCCGCGATTTAACCCTTAAATTTAATAGCTACAGCGCCGAAATTTTGCACATACACACTACTAACATTAGTAGTGTGGAATATGCAAAAAAAGGGGGATATGACATGGTTTACTGTATGTAAACCATGTCTCATATCATGTCGGGTTTAGGCAGGAGAAATGAAAAGCCGGCAATTGAATTACCGGCTTTTCAACATTATCGCGCTGAAGCAAATATAAATATATATGTATATATATGTGTCTCTATGACATATATATATATATATATATATATATATATATATATATAAAAAAAACGAAACACGACTTTGGATTACAGATCGTGTACCGCCGACCCGATCCCAGAGTGGGATCGGGTCGGGTTTCACGAAACCCGACTTTGCTAAAAGTCGGCGACTTTTGAAAAGTGCCGATCTGTTTCGCTCAACCCTAGTAGATACCAATTGGGACAGTTATGTACAATTGCCTATTTTTAAAAGGGGTCTGTCTAGTATTGTAAAAGATGAACTAGCCCGCTCTGAGTCACCACGAGAGCTAGAGACATTTATACAGCATTGTGTTCGCATAGACATTCGCCTTACTGAGCATAGGCAGTAGAAATTTGCTGCATATAACCGTGTTTCTAACTTTTCCCTTCCTTCCAAAGAGCCTGCAGGTAAAACCTCTCGGGAGGTGGAGGAGGTGCCCATGCAAATTGATTCCATTCAGAGGCGCGAGATCAATGAGAGCCGGGAGCATCGCCTTCTTGAAAGTCTATGTTTCTACTGCGGCCAGTCTGACCACTTCTTGATCAATTGTCCTAAGTGTCCTATACGGCCTATCAAGGTGCTAGCAGCAATAGGGGAGTATGACAACTGTGATGATGAATGTGACATCTCTGAATGTAGCCTGCCTTTAAACGCTGTATTCCATTCACTTTCTATGACTTCACCCCCCAAGGAGCTGAAGGAAAAGAACTCTCACTGTTCTCTCCCTATTAAGATCCTGTGTTCAGGACAGTGGATTTCCAGTGCAGCTATGATTGACTCTGGTGCAGGTGGCAATTTCATGGATATCGCATTTGCCAAGGAACATGGTATTGAAATTCAGCAAAGAGCCTCTCCAATTACCATGGAAACAGTGGATGGGTGACCTTTAATCTCTGGGCCTGTGGATCAGGAGACCGTACCCCTTGAAATTTTATCGGAGCCTAATCATCAGGTGCAACTTTCTTTCTTGCTAATTTCTTCTCCTCATTTTCCTGTGATTTTAGGCATTCCTTGGTTGCATTCTCAGAACCCAATTATCAACTGGGAGACCAAGGAGATTATCTTCCCAACAAGGAGCAACTCAGCGCTAACAGAAGCTGTCCCTAAGTCCACGGCTACGGAACCACATGTACAGGTATTTTCTTTACATCCAGCATATAAAGAGTTCTCTGACATCTGTGACAAGAAGAATGCAGATCAGCTTCCTCCACACAGGCATTATGACTGTCCCATTGAGCTGCTTCCTGGGGCAGCTATTCCTTTTGGTAACGTATACCCTTTGGCGGCACCTGAGCTTCAAGCCTTAAAGGAGTATATTGATGAAAATCTGGCCAAAGGCTTCATACGTCCTTCTTCCTCACCAGCAGGGGCACCTATCTTTTTTGTACAGAAGATGGATGGGACCCTGAGACCCTGTGTTGACTATCGGGAACTCAATAAGGTAACCGTACGAAACCGTTACCCTTTGCCTCTGATTCCCGAATTACTGGAAAGAGTCCGCCATGCTAAGGTGTTCTCTAAACTGGATCTTCGTGGGGCTTATAATTTGGTGCGTATTTGTCCAGGGGATGAGTGGAAGACTGCATTCAGATGCCGGTATGGACACTTTGAATCTCTTGTGATGCCCTTCGGGCTTTGTAACGCCCCTGCAACATTTCAACACCTTGCTAATAACATTTTCAGAGATTTGTTGGACCAGTTTGTAGTGTTCTATTTGGATGATATACTAATCTTTTATGACTCTCTACAGGAACATGGAGAACATGTCAAAACTGTTTTAAGATGTCTGAAAGAGAACCATCTGTATATTAAGCTGGAGAAATGCGAGTTCCATCATTCTGAGATACAGTTCTTAGGTTATATCATCTCTCCCCAGGGGCTGAACATGGAATCTGGTAAGATTCAGGCTATCCTTGACTGGCCGGTACCCAAGAACATTAAGGAGGTCCAACGTTTTATTGGTTTTGCAAATTTCTACAGACTCCTCATTCGAAATTTTTCTGATATTGTCCGTCCCATTACTTCCTTGACAAAGAAGGAAAAGCCCTTTAAGTGGTCATCACAGGCTCAAGAAGCTTTGGATCGGCTTAAGATCTGTTTCACATCAGCACCGTTGTTGATACACCCAGATCCAACACATCCTTTCATTGTGGAGGTGGACGCTTCTGATAATGCTTTGGGGGCTATTCTCTCCCAAAGAACTGGAGAGAAGGGTCTGCTACATCCTTGTGCTTTCTTTTCCCGTAGACTAACCTCAACAGAGAAGAATTACGACGTGGGAGACAAGGAATTGCTGGCTATTATTGCGGCTTTCAAAGAATGGAGGCATCATCTGCAAGGAGCTGCACAACAGATCATAGTGCTAACTGACCATCGCAATTTAGAGTTCCTTAGATCCACTAGATGTCTTTCTCCTCGTCAGGCTCGTTGGAACTTATTTTTAAATCAATTTAACTTTGTTATCTCGTACCGTCCAGGTTCTCGTAATGGGAAGGCTGATGCTTTATCCCGAATCCATGCTGCGGTTTCCGTACCTGGAGCCCCATCCAAGACCATTCTATCTGATGCCAATTTCATCGGAGTTATCCACGATCAGCACTTGTGGAAGGAGTGCAGGGAGGCCTATGAAGGTGATGTATTTCTGGCCAACCCACCTGTGGATATTAATCTTGTCTTTAAGGGTGGCATGTGGTTCAGAGATCGACGTATCTACGTCCCTGAGGTCGTCCGTCTGCAGATCCTCAAGTTGGTACATGACTCCAAGTTGGCTGGTCACAGGGGGGTACAGAAGACACAAGAGTTCCTGAGCCAATTCTTCTGGTGGCCAACTTGCCTGAAGGATACCAAGGACTATGTTCTCTCTTGCGAGGTATGTGCCCGTTACAAGACTCCTCATGTGGCACCTGCGGGTCTTCTACAACCATTACCTGTTCCGTCCCGCCCTTGGGGGTCTATATCAATGGACTTTATTGTGGAGCTGCCTACATCGGGGGGCATGAATACAATCATGGTGGTAGTTGATTGCCTGACTAAAGCTGCTCATTTCATTCCGTGCACCGGCCTCCCCTCAGCTAAAGATACAGTGAACTTGGTTATACAGAATGTTTTTCGGTTGCATGGGGTTCCGGATGAGATCATCTCTGACCGTGGAGTACAGTTCACTTCAAGATTCTGGAAGGGGTTTTGCTCTGCACTCAATATTAATGTCTGTCTCTCTTCTGCTTACCATCCCCAGACAAATGGTCAGACTGAGCATACCAACCAGACGCTGGAACAATATCTAAGATGCTATGCCAGCCATCTCCAGGATGATTGGTTGGAGTTGCTGCCGTTAGCCGAATTTTCATATAATAATTCTCAGAGCGCCTCCACTAAATTTACACCTTTCTTTGCCAATCTGGGTTATCATCCGTGTATTTTACCTAGGTCTCCAATTAATTCTCCGGTTCCGGCAGTGGAGGAAAGGCTGACTGCGATGAGACAAAATCTGGAGGTTCTGAAGGAATCCCTGACTACAGCTCAAAAACGTTATAAGAGATCGGCTGATAGATTCTGTAAACCTACACCCATGTTTAAAGTAGGAGATTCCGTGTGGTTAGCAACTAAGAATCTGAAGTTAAAGGTTCCTTCACAAAAACTTGGACAGAAATTCATTGGCCCTTTCAAGATCAACGGTATTGTGAGCTCTGTGGCCTGCCGGCTGAAGCTGCCTAGGACAATGAAGGTACACCCAGTTTTTCATGTATCTTTACTAAAGCCTGTATCTCCTAATACCTTCCAGGAATGTGTTGTGCCACTTCCGCAGCCTGTGGTGATTGATGGGCAAGAACTATTTGTGGTGGAGGAAATTATTGATTCCAGGATTCGCAGGAATCAGCTCCAATATCTGATAAGATGGCAGGGATATCCCCCTGAGGAAGACTCTTGGGAACCTGTGGAAAACATCAATGCCCAACAGAAGATTTCTCGTTTTCATCAGTGATTCCCTGAGAAACCAGGTCCAGGATCGTCCTGAGGCCGCTTCTAAGGAGGGAGTAATGTCAGGACTCTGAACATTTTTATCACCTTTTGTGCATTACTGCCCTTTTCCAAGATGGCATCTTTGGTCTCATGTGCACTGTGTCTTCCTGCTATAAAACTCCACCCCAGCCTTCAGTCTGTGCTAGAGTATTCTGCCTTGCATCCAGCTCCTGACCTCTGATTATTCCCTGGCTATACACCTGCTCCTGTGAACCTGTGTAGTGATCCTGCTACTCTGCTCTGAGTTCCTGCTGCATACACAAGTTTCCAGTAATCCTCCTTCATCTGCTGCTCGTGTTTACTTCATCTGCATTTGCTGGACATGTAAGCTGTGCTGCTCTGCAATAACCTGAGACTATTAACCAGGCCTCCCTGGTTGAGCTAAATATATGATTTGAACTGCTTTATAAGCATATCTATCTGTGTTTGGACTAAGACAAGGATTTATTCGTGTCAAGTTTCCTCAAGAATAATTATGCTTCATAGACTTTCTGCTTGATTGCATTTTCCTCTGAAGTTTCCTATAGACTGCTAAGCTGCGTTTAATATTTACACCAAGTGTTGTGGACTTGAGTTTCTCTCTGCACCTGCTTGAATCACCGTGTGATAATATAGACTTTACCACTTATAAAACTGTGTCCTGTAGTTGTCTTGTTCCACGCAAAGAGTCTCCTGAGTTATCCCCTATAAATAATTATTTATTATATTAATTATTTATTATTTACATAATGTGTGGGGACAGAGCCTCGTGTGGTAATGTTTGGGGACGGAGCCTCGTGTGGTAATGTGTGGGGACAGAGCCTCGTGTGGTAATGTGTCATGATTCCCAATGGCAGGGACATAAGCAAAAACAGGACTAGCTCTAGGAAGATGGAATCTAAGCTGACCGCGATGCTGAACCTAACGCACAATTACCAGTGGCCGGGGAACGTACCTGCGTTTTATCCCTAGACGTCTCGCACCAGCCGGAGATCTAGCTACCCCTACCAGAGGAAACACAGACCTGGCTTGCCTCCAGAGAAAACCCCAAAGTAATAGTAGCCCCCAACATATAATGACGGTTAGTTAAGAAGAAAACACATACGCAGTATGAATACAGGTTCAGCAAAGAGAGGCCCACTAACTAGATAGCAGAAAATACAAAAGTGGACTTCGCGGTCAACTCAAAACCCTACAAAATACCATCCTGAAATGACTTTAACTCCGGTATCAACTCATGACACCGGAGTGGTCATTTCAGTTCACTAGAGCTTCCAGCAGCAAGATCAATATAAATGCACGCTGGACAAAAGGTACAAATGATCAAACTTATCTGACTCAGCAGACTTGGAGCAGGTAGCAAGTAACAGAGGAGCTCTGGTAACATTGATAGCCGGCAAGTAACTGAGTGAGAAGCCAGACTATATAGGAAACTCCCATTTCCTGATGGGAACAGGTGCACTGGAGATAGAAGACAGAAGTCAACCAGTACCACCAGTAGCCACCAGAGGGAGCCCACAAACAGAATTCACAACAGTACCCCCCCCTTGAGGAGGGGGCACCGAACCCTCATGAGAACCACCAGGGCGATCTGGACGAGCCCTATGAAAGGCGCGAACCAAATCAGAGGCATGAACATCAGAGGCAGTCACCCAAGAATTATCCTCCTGACCGTATCCCTTCCATTTAACCAAATATTGAAGTCTCCGTCTGGAAATGCGAGAGTCCAAAATCTTCTCCACAACATACTCCAATTCACCCTGCACCAGCACCAGAGCAGGAGGCTCAACAGAAGGAACAACCGGTATCTCGTACCTCCGCAACAAAGACCGATGGAAGACATTATGAATAGTGAAAGATGCCGGTAGGTCCAAACGAAACGATACAGGATTAAGAATCTCCAAAATCTTATAAGGACCTATGAACCGAGGTTTAAACTTAGGAGAAGAGACCCTCATAGGGACAAAACGAGAAGATAACCACACCAAGTCCCCAACGCGAAGACGATTACCAGCACGACGATGACGATTAGCAAACTGCTGAGTCTTCTCCTGGGACAACTTCAAGTTGTCCACCACATGACTCCAAATCTGGTGCAATCTATCCACCACAGTGTCCACTCCAGGACAATCCGAAGATTCCACCTGACCAGATGAAAAACGAGGGTGAAACCCCGAATTGCAGAAGAAAGGAGAAACCAAAGTGGCAGAACTAGCCCGATTATTAAGGGCAAACTCCGCCAACGGCAAAAAGGTGACCCAGTCATCCTGATCAGCAGACACAAAACACCTCAAATAAGTCTCCAAGGTCTGATTAGTACGCTCCGTCTGGCCATTCGTCTGAGGATGGAAAGCAGACGAAAAAGACAAATCAATTCCCATCCTGGCACAGAACGCCCGCCAAAATCTAGACACAAATTGGGATCCCCTGTCAGAAACGATGTTTTCCGGGATACCATGCAGACAAACCACATTTTGAAAAAATAGAGGAACCAACTCCGATGAAGAAGGCAACTTGGGCAAGGGTACCAAATGAACCATTTTAGAAAAACGGTCACACACCACCCAGATGACGGTCATTTTCTGAGAAACCGGGAGATCCAAAATAAAGTCCATAGAGATGTGTGTCCAAGGCCTCTTCGGAATAGGCAAGGGCAACAATAATCCACTAGCCCGAGAACAACAAGGCTTGGCCCGAGCACAAACATCACAAGACTGTACAAAAGTACGCACATCCCGAGACAGGGAAGGCCACCAGAAGGACCTGGCCACCAAATCTCTGGTACCAAAGATTCCAGGGTGGCCTGCCAACACAGAAGAATGAACTTCCAAGATGACTCTACTGGTCCACTCATCTGGAACAAACAGTCTCCCAGGCGGACAACGATCAGGCCTATCCACTTGAAACTCCTGCAAAGCACGTCGCAAGTCTGGAGAGACAGCAGACAATATCACCCCATCCTTAAGGATACCCGTAGGCTCAGAATCACCGGGGGAGTCAGGCTCAAAACTCCTAGAAAGGGCATCTGCCTTCACATTTTTTGAACCTGGTAGATATGAGACCACAAAATTAAACCGGGAGAAAAACAACGACCAGCGCGCCTGTCTAGGATTCAGACGCCTGGCTGACTCAAGGTAAATCAGATTCTTGTGATCAGTCAAGACCACCACCTGATGCCTAGCACCCTCAAGCCAATGACGCCACTCCTCAAAGGCCCACTTCATAGCCAAAAGTTCCCGATTACCAACATCATAATTTCGCTCGGCGGGCGAAAATTTTCGAGAAAAGAACGCACATGGTCTCATCACCGAGCAATCAGAACCTCTCTGCGACAAAACCGCCCCCGCTCCGATCTCTGAAGCATCAACTTCAGCCTGAAAAGGAAGTGAAACATCAGGTTGGCGCACTCATTCCACTGAGTAAGCACAGACCATTTACGAAACTTTTGACAATATATTTCAGCTTCATCATGCCCTTGAGAGAGGGCTATCAAGGCCTTTTCAGCTTGAATCTCCAAATTCGGTTCCTCATAGAGCAACCCCAGCGCCAGAAAAAACGCATCCACATTGAGCAGCGCAGGATCCCCTGGCGCCAATGCAAATGCCCAATTCTGGGGGTCACCCCGCAGCAAGGAAATAACAATCTTAACCTGCTGAGCAGGGTTTCCAGCGGAGCGAGGTCTCAGAGAAAGATACAATTTACAATTGTGCTTGAAATTCAAAAAACGAGATCTATCTCCAGAAAAAAACTCTGGTATAGGAATTTTAGGTTCAGACATAGGAGCATGTATGACGAAATCTTGTATATTTTGAACCTTAGAAGCAAGATTATTCAGATTTGAAGCTAAACTCTGGATATCCATTTTTCAGCAGCTGAGATCTGAGCCATTCAGGGATTAAGAGGAGGGAAAGAAGCAGACTGCAATTATGGCTAAACAGACTTCAGAGTAAAAAAAAAAAAAAAAAAAAAAAAAAAAAGGTGTCAGAGACTTCTTTTCTCTCCTACTTCAGCCAATACTTAACACATTACGGGCCGGCTATACTGTCATGATTCCCAATGGCAGGGACATAAGCAAAAACAGGACTAGCTCTAGGAAGATGGAATCTAAGCTGACCGCGATGCTGAACCTAACGCACAACTACCAGTGGCCGGGGAACGTACCTGTGTTTTATCCCTAGACGTCTCGCACCAGCCGGAGATCTAGCTACCCCTACCAGAGGAAACACAGACCTGGCTTGCCTCCAGAGAAAACCCCAAAGTAATAGTAGCCCCCAGCATATAATGACGGTTAGTTAAGAAGAAAACACGTACGCAGTATGAATACAGGTTCAGCAAAGAGAGGCCCACTAACTAGATAGCAGAAAATACAAAAGTGGACTTCGCGGTCAACTCAAAACCCTACAAAATACCATCCTGAAATGACTTTAACTCCGGTATCAACTCATGACACCGGAGTGGTCATTTCAGTTCACTAGAGCTTCCAGCAGCAAGATCAATATAAATGCACGCTGGACAAAAGGTACAAATGATCAAACTTATCTGACTCAGCAGACTTGGAGCAGGTAGCAAGTAACAGAGGAGCTCTGGTAACATTGATAGCCGGCAAGTAACTGAGTGAGAAGCCAGACTATATAGGAAACTCCCATTTCCTGATGGGAACAGGTGCACTGGAGATAGAAGACAGAAGTCAACCAGTACCACCAGTAGCCACCAGAGGGAGCCCACAAACAGAATTCACAACAGTAATGTGTGAGGATGGAGCCTCATGTGGTAATGCGTGAGGACGGAGCCTCGTGTGGTAATGTGTGGGGACAGAGCCTCATGTGGTAATGTGTGAGGACAAAGCCTCGTGTGGTAATGTGTGAGTATGGAGCCTCGTGTGGTAATGTGGAGGGACGGAGCCTCGTGTGGTAATGTGTGAGGATGGAGCCTTGTGTGGTAATGTGTGGGGACGGAGCCTCGTGTGGTAATGTGGGGGGGTGGGATTATGTGTGGTAATATTTATGTGTGGTAATGTATTGTGTGTGGTAATGAGGTGGGGGGTGAGATTATGTGTGGTAATGTGGTGGGGGGTGGGATTATGTGTAATAATGTTGTGAAGGGCGGGATTATTTGTGGTAATGTGGTGGGGGGCGGGATTATGTGTGGTAATGTGGTGGGGGCAGGATTATGTGTGGTTATGTGGTGGGGGGCGGGATTATGTGTGGTAGTGTGGTGGGGGGCGGGATTATTTGTGGTATTGTCGTGGGGGGCATGATTATGTGTGGTAATGTGGTGGGGGGCGGGATTATGTGTGGTAATGTGGTGGGGGGTCGGATTATGTGTGGTAATGTGGTGGGGTGGCGGGATTATGTGTGGTAATGTGGTGGGGGGCGGGATTATGTGTGGTAATGTGGTGGGGGGTGGGATTATGTGTGGTAATGTGGTGGGGGGCGGGATTATGTGTGGTAATGTGGTGGGGGGTGGGATTATGTGTGTTAATGTGGTGGGGGGTGGGATTATGTGTGGTAATGTGGTGGGGGGTGGGATTGTGTGGTAATGTGGTGGGGGGGTGGGATTATGTGTGGTAATGTGGTGGGGGGCGGGATTATGTGTGGTAATGTGGTGGGGGGGCGGGATTATGTGTGGTGATGGGGTGGGGGCAGACCTACTGTGCAGGGGGTGAAATTATCTGTGGTAATGTGGTGGGGGGCGGGATTTTGTGTGGTAATGTGGTGGGGGGCGGGATTATGTGTGGTAATGTGGTGGCGGGTGGGATTATGTGTGGTAATGTGGTGGGGGGGCGGGATTATGTGTGGTAATGAGGTGGGGGGCGGGATTATGTGTGGTGATGTGGTGGGGTGGCGGGATTATGTGTGGTAATGCGGTGGGGGGCGTGATTATGTGGGCTAATGTGGTAGGGGCGGAATTATGTGTGGTAATGTGGTGGGGGGGCAGGATTATGTGTGGTAATGTGGTGGGGATGCGGGATTATGTGTGGTAATGTGGTGGGTGGGTGGGATTGTGTGTGGTAATGTGTTGGGGGGCGGGATTATATGTGGTAATGTGGTGGGGGGCGGGATTGTGTGTGGTAATGTGGTGGGGGGCGGGATTATGTGTGGTAATGTGGTGGGTGGGCGGGATTATGTGTGGTAATGTGGTGGGGGCGGGATTATGTGTGGTAATGTGGTAGGGGGCGGGATTATATGTGGTGATGGGGTGGGGGCAGAGCTACTGTGCAGGGGTGGGATTATCTGTGGTAATGTGGTAGGGGGCGGGATTATGTGTGGTAATGTGGTGGGGCGGGATTATGTGTGGTAAAGTGGTAGGGGGCGGGATTATGTGTGGTGATGGGGTGGGGGCAGAGCTACTGTGCAGGGGGTGGGATTATCTGTGGTAATGTGGTGGGGGGCGGGATTATGTGTGGTAATGTGGTGGGGGGCGGGATTATGTGTGGTAATGTGGTGGGGGCGGGATTATGTGTGGTAAAGTGGTGGGGGGCGGGATTATGTGTGGTAATGTGGTGGGGGGTGGGATTATGTGTGGTAATGTGGTGGGGAGCGGGATTATGTGTGGTAATGTGGTGGGGGGGTGGGATTATGTGTGGTAATGTGGGTGGGCGGGATTGTGTGTGGTAATGTGGTGGGGGCCGGGATTGTGTGTGGTAATGTGGTGAGGGGCAGGATTGTGTGTGGTAATGTGGTGGTGGGGCGGGATTGTGTGTGGAAATGTGGTGGGGGGCTGGATTGTGTGTGGTAATGTGGTGGGGGGTGGGATTGTGTGTGGTAATATGGTGGGGAGCGGGATTGTGTGTGGTAATGTGGTGAGGGGCAGGATTGTGTGTGGTAATGTGGTGGGGGGGCGGGATTGTGTGTGGTAATGTGGTGAGGGGCAGGATTGTGTGTGGTAATGTGGTGGGGGGGCGGGATTGTGTGTGGTAATGTGGTGAGGTGCGGGATTGTGTTTGGTAATAAGGGGGGGCGGGATTGTGTGTGGTAATGTGGTGGGGGGTGGGATTGTGTGTGGCAATGTGGTGGGGGCGGGATTGTGTGTGGTAATGTGGTAGGGGGCGGGATTATGTGTGGTAATGTGGTAGGGGGCAGGATTATGTGTGTTGATGGGGTGGGGGCAGAGCTACTGTGCAGGGGGTGGGATTATCTGTGGTAATGTGGTGGGGGGCGGGATTATGTGTGGTAATGTGGTGGGGGGCGGGATTATGTGTGGTAATGTGGTGGGGGGCGGGATTATGTGTGGTAATGTGGTGGGGGGCGGGATTATGTGTGGTAATGTGGTGGGGGCGGGATTATGTGTGGTAATGTGGTGGGGGTGGGATTATGTGTGGTAATGTGGTGGGGGCAGGATTATGTGTGGTAATGTGGTAGGGGGCGGGATTATGTGTGGTGATGGGGTGGGGGCAGAACTACTGTGCAGGGGGTGGGATTATCTGTGGTAATGTGGTGGGGGCGGGATTATGTGTGGTAATGTGGTGGGGGGCGGGATTATGTGTGGTAATGTGGTGGGGGCGGGATTATGTGTGGTAATGTGGTGGGGGGCGGGATTATATGTGGTAATGTGGTGGGGGTGGGATTATGTGTGGTAATGTGGTGGGGAGCGGGATTATGTGTGGTAATGTGGTGGGGGGGGGGGATTATGTGTGGTAATGTGGGTGGGCGGGATTGTGTGTGGTAATGTGGTGGGGGCCGGGATTGTGTGTGGTAATGTGGTGAGGGGCAGGATTGTGTGTGGTAAGTGGTGGGGGGGCAGGATTGTGTGTGGTAATGTGGTGGGGGGCGGGATTGTGTGTGGTAATGTGGGGGGTGGGATTGTGTGTGGTAATATGGTGGGGAGCGGGATTGTGTGTGGTAATGTGGTGGGGGCAGGATTGTGTGTGGTAATGTGGTGGGGGGGCGGGATTGTGTGTGGTAATGTGGTGGGGGGGCGGGATTGTGTGTGGTAATGTGGTGAGGGGCGGGATTGTGTGTGGTAATGTGGTAGGGGGTGGGATTGTGTGTGGTAATGTGGTGGGGGGCAGGATTGTGTGTGGTAATGTGGTGGGGGGTGTGATTGTGTGTGGTAATGTGGTGGGGGGTCGGGATTGTGTGTGGTAATGTGGTGGGGGCGGGATTGTGTGTGGTGATGTGGTGAGGGGCGGGATTGTGTGTGGTAATGTGGTGGGGGCGGAATTGTGTGTGTTAATGTGGTGGGGGGGCGGGATTGTGTGTGGTAATGTGGTGGGGGTGGGATTATGTGTGGTAATGTGGTGGGGGGTGGGATTGTGTGTGGTAATGTGGTGGGGGGGCGGGATTGTGTGTGGTAATGTGGTGAGGGGCAGGATTGTGAGTGGTAATGTGGTGGGGGGGCGGGATTGTGTGTGGTAATGTGGTGAGGTGCGGGATTGTGTTTGGTAATAAGGGGGGGCGGGATTGTGTGTGGTAATGTGGTGGGGGGCGGGATTGTGTGTGGCAATGTGGTGCGGTGGCGGGATTGTGTGTGGTAATGTGGTGGGGGCGTGATTGTGTGTGGTAATGTGGTAGGGGGCAGGATTGTGTGTGGTAATGTGGTGGGGGGCGGGATTGTGTGTGGTAATGTGGTGGGGGCGGGATTATGTGTGGCGATGTGTGGGGGCAGAGCTACTGTGCAGGGGGCGGGATTAATGAGTAATCACGATGACTCTTGTATATATATAGATATTTAATATTTTTCTGTGTTTTCACATGACCTAGATTCATGCACATGTGCTGCTGTGTTCCTTTTTATCTATATATACAGTATATATATATATATATATATATATATATATATATAAAATAATCTATAGCACCAACATATTCTGCAGCGCTTTATATATATATATATATATATATATATATATATATATATATATATATATGGGTGGGCCATTTATGTAGATTCGCCAAGAAAAACAATGGTGTGCTTGGTTTTAACATAACTTTATTCTTTCATGAGTTATTTACAAGTTTCTGACCACTTATAAAATGTGTTCAAAGTGCTGCCCATTGTGTTGGATTGTCAATGCAATCCTCTTCTCCCACTCTTGACACACTGATAGCAACACCACAGAAGAAATGCTAGAACAGGCTTCCACTATCCGTTGTTTCAGATGCTGCACATCTCGCATCTTCACAGCATAGACAATTGCCTTCAGATAACCCCAAAGATAAAAGTCTAAGGGGGTCAGATCAGGAGACCTTGGTGGCCATTCAACTGGCCCATGAAGAGCAATCCACTTTCCAGGAAACTGTTCATGTAGGAATGCTCGGACTTGACACCCATAATGTGGTGATGCACCATTTTGGTGGTCATAAACTTGTAAATAACTCATAAAAGAATAAAGTTACGTTAAAACCAAGCTTGTTTTTCTTGCGAAATTCTCAATAAGTTTGATGTGTCACGTGACCCTCTTCCCATTGGAAAAAATAAAGTTGGATCCAAAATGGCCAACTTCAAAATGGCCGCCATGGTCACACCCATCTTGAAAAGTTTTTCCCTCCCATATACTAATGTGCCACAAACAGAAAGTTGATATCACCAACCATTCCCATTTTATTTAGGTGTATGCATATAAGTAGCCCACCATGCATATATATATATATATATATATATATATATATATATACATACACATATATATTTTTACGGGTGAGGAGGGCACAATTAAAGCTTTTACTATTGGACCCCTTTAATTTTTTGTACGCCTCTGGCAGGAGACAGAACTATAAACCACTCAGTGAGGATATTGGGTAAAAAATATTTGCTCCATAAAGGAATTTCTTCTTCAGTGAAATATAGCTTGAATTTATTATTCGGACTAACAGAATATTTTTTTTATTTTTTTTTCCACTTTTATTAGTGATTGGATTCTTTAAAATTAGTGGCTATTCATATCTTTACAGTACTTGTTGCTGGATTAGTGATTTAGAGATTGGCTTAAAAACCCACCTCTTTTACAAGAAGCTAGGTCTTTTTTAAATCGTTTCTATGTAATCTAATTTCACAAATATTTAATTGTGCTTGTAAAATTAATATAAACAGCATAATTAATCACATAACCTGAATTTGATCTACAATGTTACATAATGATTTGTGACATGATTGTTCAAAATATAATCCAAGGGGACATTAAAACTCATCTAAGTTTCTTTGTAAAAGTTTTACTTATACGTAGATAGGGACGCACAATGTACAAGATTTTCCAGGCAGTCAGCTGTACTTAGAAAAGCCTGACAAAGCTGACATGTGATGAGATGACAGAGGAGGACAAATGCTTGAGCAATGTAATCTCTGGATTATTGTTGAGCGTTAAAAAACCATACAAGTAATTCGTGTCTACTGAGATTGCCACAATGAGTAAGAAGATGGATTGAGGAAGATAAGTCTCATTTTAAAGCTTAATAACTGTTATTTACTACAATACCTAATGTTTTATACTTGCATTCTACAGATTATAGGATTCTCCAAATTCATTTAGGCCTGGATATGCATTGGAATCTAAGCAATTGCCTAAGGTTTCTAGATTTTATTAGCTTTTGTTTACATTTTTTAATAATATACGGCAGGTGAAATCAGTTTTAAACACGTCACCAGTTTTCTATGTAAATTAATTTCTAAAGTTGCTATGAATTTATGGATGGTTTGATTTCTTTGCTTGTGTGGATAGGATAGGATGTTACCGACATCTGGTGAGAATTTCATGTCAATAGCACCTTTAGAAATACATTTACTTAGAAAATTGGTGATGTGTTCAATACTTATTTCACCTGCTGTACTTACCATTGTTCTGTTCATTCAAGACCATAAAGTGTATTACTGCAGTATTTTCTTCTTCTGAGCAGTGCCACAGGCTGATCGCCTCCATGCCACACCACATTGATGCAGTAATTGATGCCAAAGGAGCGCCGGCCAAGTATTGAGTTTAATTACTGAACATACATTTCAGTAGGCCAACATTTCGGATTTTAAAATCATTTTTCAAGCTGGTGTTATAAATAGTGTTGAGCGATACCGTCCGATACTTGAAAGTATCGGTATCGGAAAGTATCGGCCGATACCGGCAAAGTATCGGATCTAATCCGATACCGATACCCGATACCAATACAAGTCAATGGGACTCAAGTATCGGACGGTATCCTGTCATGATTCCCAATGGCAGGGAAACATCAAAACACAAAGATAACGGACGAGCTCTGGGTGATGGAATCTCGAGCTGACCGTGAGCTAAATCTACCACACAACTAATAGTAGCCAGGGAGCATACCTGATTAACCCTAGATGCCACGCGCCAGCCGGAGGACTAACTACCCCTGGTAGAGGAAGGAACAGACCTGGCTTACCTCTAGGGAAATACCCCAAAAGATGATAGCAGCCCCCCACATGTAATGACGGTGAGTTTAGAGGAAAAGACATACACAGTATGAAGGTAGATTTAGCAAAGAGAGGTCCACTTACTAGATAGAAGAAGGATACAAAAGAGGACTTCACGGTCAACTGAAAACCCTATCAAAAAACCATCCTGAAATTACTTTAAGACTCCTGTGTCAACTCATGACACAGGAGTGGCAATTTCAGCCCACAAGAGCTTCCAGCTACAGAGAATAACAAAACTGCAAACTGGACAAAAGATACAAAACAAAAGGACAAAGTCCACTTAGCTGATCAGCAGACTAGTAGCAGGAACATGCAACCGAAGGCTCTGGTTACAATGATGACCGGCAAGGAAATGACTGGAGAGCAAGGCTAAATAGGAAACTCCCAAACACTGATGGGAGCAGGTGAACTGAGACAGCAAAGACACACAAGTCACCAGTACCACCAGCAACCACCAGGGGAGCCCAAAAGCGGATTCACAACAGTACCCCCCCCCTTAAGGAGGGGGCACCGAACCCTCACGAGAACCACCAGGACGATCTGGATGAGCCCTATGAAAGGCACGAACCAAATCCGAGGCATGAACATCAGAGGCAGTTACCCAAGAATTATCTTCTTGACCATAGCCCTTCCATTTAACCAGATACTGAAGTCTCCGTCTGGAAATACGGGAGTCCAGGATCTTCTCCACAACATACTCCAATTCACCCCCTACCAGCACAGGAGCAGGAGGTTCAGTAGAAGGAACCACCGGTACCTCATACCTCCGCAACAACGACCGATGGAATACATTATGGATAGCGAAAGATGCCGGGAGGTCCAAACGAAAGGACACAGGGTTAAGAATCTCCAAAATCCTATAAGGACCGATGAACCGGGGCTTAAACTTAGGAGAAGAAACCCTCATAGGGACAAAACGGGAAGACAACCACACCAAGTCCCCAACACGAAGGCGAGGACCAACACGACGCCGGCGGTTAGCAAACTGCTAAGTCCTCTCCTGGGACAACTTCAAATTGTCCACCACTTGTCCCCAAATCCGATGCAACCGATCCACCACAGCATCAACTCCCGGACAATCCGAAGATTCCACCTGACCAGATGAAAAACGAGGGTGAAACCCTGAATTGCAAAAGAAAGGGGAAACCAAAGTGGCAGAACTAGCCCGATTATTAAGAGCAAACTCTGCCAACGGCAAAAAGGCAACCCAGTCATCCTGATCCGCAGACACAAAACACCTCAAATAAGTCTCCAAAGTTTGATTAGCTCGCTCCGTCTGGCCATTAGTCTGAGGATGGAATGCAGACGAAAAAGACAAATCAATTCCAAACCTGGAACAGAATGTCCGCCAAAATCTAGACACGAACTGGGTTCCCCTGTCAGAAACGATGTTTTCCGGAATCCCATGCAGGCGAACCACATTTTGAAAAAACAGAGGGACCAATTCAGATGAGGAAGGCAACTTAGGCAATGGCACCAAATGGACCATTTTAGAAAAACGGTCACACACCACCCAGATGACAGACATCTTCTGAGAAACAGGGAGATCAGAAATAAAGTCCATAGAGATGTGCGTCCAAGGCCTCTTCGGAATAGGCAAGGGCAACAATAACCCACTAGCCCTAGAACAACAAGGCTTGGCCCGAGCACAAACATCACAAGACTGCACAAAAACACGCACATCTCGAGACAGGGAAGGCCACCAGAAGGACCTAGCCACCAAATCTCTAGTACCAAAAATTCCAGGATGACCTGCCAGAGTAGAAGAATGAACTTCCGAGATGACTCTACTGGTCCAATCATCAGGAACAAACAGTCTACCAGGTGGACAACGATCAGGTCTATCTGCCTGAAATTCTTGCAAAGCACGTCGCAAGTCTGGGGAGACAGCAGACAAAACCACCCCATCCTTAAGGATACCAGCAGGTTCAGAATCCCCAGGAGAGTCAGGCTCAAAACTCCTAGAAAGAGCATCTGCCTTCACATTTTTAGAACCCGGTAAGTATGAGACCACAAAATTAAACCGAGAAAAAAACAACGACCAGCGTGCCTGTCTAGGATTCAGGCGCCTGGCAGACTCCAGATAAATCAGATTCTTGTGATCAGTCAAAACCACCACCTGATGTCTGGCACCCTCAAGCCAATGACGCCACTCCTCAAACGCCCACTTCATGGCCAAAAGCTCCCGATTACCAATATCATAGTTTCGCTCGGCGGCCGAAAATTTACGAGAAAAGAACGCACAAGGTCTCATCACTGAGCAATCGGAACTTTTCTGCGACAAAACCGCCCCTGCTCCGATCTCGGAAGCATCGACCTTAACCTGAAAGGGAAGAGAAACATCAGGCTGGCGCAACACAGGAGCAGACGAAAAGCGGCACTTAAGCTCCCGAAAGGCCTCCACAGCAGCAGGGGACCAATCGGCAACATCAGCACCCTTTCTAGTCAAATCAGTCAAAGGTTTAGCAACGCCAGAAAACCCAGTTATAAATTGACGATAGAAATTAGCAAAGCCCAAGAATTTCTGAAGACTCTTAAGAGAAGTAGGCTGCGTCCAGTCACAAATAGCCCGAACCTTAACAGGGTCCATCTCAACAGAAGAAGGGGAAAAAATGTACCCCAAAAAAGAAATCTTTTGAACCCCAAAAACACACTTTGAACCCTTTACACACAAAGAACTAGTCCGCAAAACCTGAAAAACCCTCCTGACCTGTTGAACATGAGACTCCCAGTCATCAGAAAAAATCAAAATATCGTCCAAATACACAATCATAAATTTATCCAAATATTCACGGAAAATATCATGCATAAAGGACTGAAAGACCGAAGGTGCATTTGAAAGGCCGAAAGGCATTACTAAATACTCAAAATGGCCCTCAGGCGTATTAAATGCAGTTTTCCACTCATCCCCCTGCTTAATTCGCACCAAATTATACGCCCCACGAAGATCAATCTTAGAGAACCACTTAGCCCCTCTTATGCGAACAAACAAATCAGTCAACAAAGGCAACGGATACTGATATTTGACTGTAATTTTATTCAGGAGTCGATAATCAATACAAGGCCTCAGAGAGCCATCCTTCTTAGACACAAAGAAAAAACCAGCTCCTAAAGGAGATGAAGAAGGACGAATATGTCCCTTTTCCAGGGACTCCTTAATATACTCTCGCATAGCAGCATGTTCAGGCACAGATAAATTAAACAAACGACCCTTTGGAAATTTACTGCCAGGAATCAGATCTATGGCGCAATCACAATCTCTGTGGGGAGGGAGAGAACCAATCTTAGGCTCTTCAAAAACATCACGATAATCAGACAAAAATGCTGGAATCTCAGAGGGAGTAGATGACGAAATGGAAACCAAAGGTTCATCCCCATGAGCCCCCCGACATCCCCAGCTTATCACACACATTGTTTTCCAGTCAAGGACTGGGTTATGAGATTGTAACCATGGTAATCCAAGCACTAAAACATCATGTAAATTGTACAACACAAGGAAGCGAATCACCTCCTGATGGTCTGGAGTCATACGCATAGTCACTTGCGTCCAGAATTGTGGTTTATTACTAGCCAATGGGGTAGAATCAATACCCTTCAGAGGTATAGGGACTTCCAGTGGCTCTAAATCAAACCCACAGCGCCTGGCAAAGGACCAATCCATAAGACTCAGGGCGGCGCCAGAGTCCACATAGGCATCCACAGTAATAACTGATAATGAACAAATCAAGGTTACAGACAGAATAAATTTAGACTGTAAAGTGCAAATAGACTTGTCAGCCTTCTTTGTGCGTTTAGAGCATGCTGATATAACATGAGCAGAATCACCACAATAGAAACATAACCCATTTTTACGCCTGTAATTCTGCCGCTCGCTTCTGGACAGAGTTCTGTCACATTGCATATTCTCTGGCGACTTTTCAGAAGATACCGCCAAATGGTGCACAGGCTTGCGCTCCCGCAAACGCCGATCAATCTGAATAGCCATTGTCATGGACTCATTCAGACCTGTAGGCGCAGGGAACCCGACCATAACATCCTTAACGGCATCAGAGAGGCCCTCTCTGAAATTTGCCGCTAGGGCGCACTCATTCCACTGAGTAAGCACAGACCATTTACGAAATTTTTGGCAGTATATCTCAGCTTCATCTTGCCCTTGAGATAGGGCTATCAAAGCTTTTTCAGCTTGAATCTCCAAATTAGGTTCCTCATAAAGCAAGCCTAAAGCCAGAAAAAAGGCATCCACATTGAGCAACGCAGGATCCCCTGGTGTCAATGAAAATGCCCAGTTTTGAGGGTCACCTCGCAGCAAAGAAATCACAATCTTAACCTGCTGGACAGGATCTCCAGAGGAGTGAGGTCTGAGAGAAAGGAATAATTTACAATTATATTTGAAATTCAGAAACCGAGATCTATCTCCGGAAAACACCTCTGGTGTAGGAATCTTAGGTTCAGACATCGGAGTATGTATAACAAATTCTTGTAAATTTTGAACCTTAGTAGCAAGATTATTTAAACCTGCAGCCAAGCTCTGAGGATCCATCTTTAAACAGGTGAGATCAGAGCCATTCAAGGATTAGAAGGAGAGAAAGGCAAAGGCTGTAATTAGAGCTGAAATACAACTGATCCAACTATGGAGCAAACATAGGAAAAAAAAACAAAAAAAAAAAACTCTACAGACTTCTTTTTCTCTCCTTTCTTCTGCCAGTAACTTTAACACGGGCCGGTCATACTGTCATGATTCCCAATGGCAGGGAAACATCAAAACACAAAGATAACGGACGAGCTCTGGGTGATGGAATCTCGAGCTGACCGTGAGCTAAATCTACCACACAACTAATAGTAGCCAGGGAGCATACCTGATTAACCCTAGATGCCACGCGCCAGCCGGAGGACTAACTACCCCTGGTAGAGGAAGGAACAGACCTGGCTTACCTCTAGGGAAATACCCCAAAAGATGATAGCAGCCCCCCACATGTAATGACGGTGAGTTTAGAGGAAAAGACATACACAGTATGAAGGTAGATTTAGCAAAGAGAGGTCCACTTACTAGATAGAAGAAGGATACAAAAGAGGACTTCACGGTCAACTGAAAACCCTATCAAAAAACCATCCTGAAATTACTTTAAGACTCCTGTGTCAACTCATGACACAGGAGTGGCAATTTCAGCCCACAAGAGCTTCCAGCTACAGAGAATAACAAAACTGCAAACTGGACAAAAGATACAAAACAAAAGGACAAAGTCCACTTAGCTGATCAGCAGACTAGTAGCAGGAACATGCAACCGAAGGCTCTGGTTACAATGATGACCGGCAAGGAAATGACTGGAGAGCAAGGCTAAATAGGAAACTCCCAAACACTGATGGGAGCAGGTGAACTGAGACAGCAAAGACACACAAGTCACCAGTACCACCAGCAACCACCAGGGGAGCCCAAAAGCGGATTCACAACAGTACCCCCCCCCTTAAGGAGGGGGCACCGAACCCTCACGAGAACCACCAGGACGATCTGGATGAGCCCTATGAAAGGCACGAACCAAATCCGAGGCATGAACATCAGAGGCAGTTACCCAAGAATTATCTTCTTGACCATAGCCCTTCCATTTAACCAGATACTGAAGTCTCCGTCTGGAAATACGGGAGTCCAGGATCTTCTCCACAACATACTCCAATTCACCCCCTACCAGCACAGGAGCAGGAGGTTCAGTAGAAGGAACCACCGGTACCTCATACCTCCGCAACAACGACCGATGGAATACATTATGGATAGCGAAAGATGCCGGGAGGTCCAAACGAAAGGACACAGGGTTAAGAATCTCCAAAATCCTATAAGGACCGATGAACCGGGGCTTAAACTTAGGAGAAGAAACCCTCATAGGGACAAAACGGGAAGACAACCACACCAAGTCCCCAACACGAAGGCGAGGACCAACACGACGCCGGCGGTTAGCAAACTGCTAAGTCCTCTCCTGGGACAACTTCAAATTGTCCACCACTTGTCCCCAAATCCGATGCAACCGATCCACCACAGCATCAACTCCCGGACAATCCGAAGATTCCACCTGACCAGATGAAAAACGAGGGTGAAACCCTGAATTGCAAAAGAAAGGGGACACCAAAGTGGCAGAACTAGACCGATTATTAAGAGCAAACTCTGCCAACGGCAAAAAGGCAACCCAGTCAACCTGATCCGCAGACACAAAACACCTCAAATAAGTCTCCAAAGTTTGATTAGCTCGCTCCGTCTGGCCATTAGTCTGAGGATGGAATGCAGACGAAAAAGACAAATCAATTCCAAACCTGGAACAGAATGTCCGCCAAAATCTAGACACGAACTGGGTTCCCCTGTCAGAAACGATGTTTTCCGGAATCCCATGCAGGCGAACCACATTTTGAAAAAACAGAGGGACCAATTCAGATGAGGAAGGCAACTTAGGCAATGGCACCAAATGGACCATTTTAGAAAAACGGTCACACACCACCCAGATGACAGACATCTTCTGAGAAACAGGGAGATCAGAAATAAAGTCCATAGAGATGTGCGTCCAAGGCCTCTTCGGAATAGGCAAGGGCAACAATAACCCACTAGCCCTAGAACAACAAGGCTTGGCCCGAGCACAAACATCACAAGACTGCACAAAAACACGCACATCTCGAGACAGGGAAGGCCACCAGAAGGACCTAGCCACCAAATCTCTAGTACCAAAAATTCCAGGATGACCTGCCAGAGTAGAAGAATGAACTTCCGAGATGACTCTACTGGTCCAATCATCAGGAACAAACAGTCTACCAGGTGGACAACGATCAGGTCTATCTGCCTGAAATTCTTGCAAAGCACGTCGCAAGTCTGGGGAGACAGCAGACAAAACCACCCCATCCTTAAGGATACCAGCAGGTTCAGAATCCCCAGGAGAGTCAGGCTCAAAACTCCTAGAAAGAGCATCTGCCTTCACATTTTTAGAACCCGGTAAGTATGAGACCACAAAATTAAACCGAGAAAAAAACAACGACCAGCGTGCCTGTCTAGGATTCAGGCGCCTGGCAGACTCCAGATAAATCAGATTCTTGTGATCAGTCAAAACCACCACCTGATGTCTGGCACCCTCAAGCCAATGACGCCACTCCTCAAACGCCCACTTCATGGCCAAAAGCTCCCGATTACCAATATCATAGTTTCGCTCGGCGGCCGAAAATTTACGAGAAAAGAACGCACAAGGTCTCATCACTGAGCAATCGGAACTTTTCTGCGACAAAACCGCCCCTGCTCCGATCTCGGAAGCATCGACCTCAACCTGAAAGGGAAGAGAAACATCAGGCTGGCGCAACACAGGAGCAGACGAAAAGCGGCACTTAAGCTCCCGAAAGGCCTCCACAGCAGCAGGGGACCAATCGGCAACATCAGCACCCTTTCTAGTCAAATCAGTCAAAGGTTTAGCAACGCCAGAAAACCCAGTTATAAATTGACGATAGAAATTAGCAAAGCCCAAGAATTTCTGAAGACTCTTAAGAGAAGTAGGCTGCGTCCAGTCACAAATAGCCCGAACCTTAACAGGGTCCATCTCAACAGAAGAAGGGGAAAAAATGTACCCCAAAAAAGAAATCTTTTGAACCCCAAAAACACACTTTGAACCCTTTACACACAAAGAACTAGTCCGCAAAACCTGAAAAACCCTCCTGACCTGTTGAACATGAGACTCCCAGTCATCAGAAAAAATCAAAATATCGTCCAAATACACAATCATAAATTTATCCAAATATTCACGGAAAATATCATGCATAAAGGACTGAAAGACCGAAGGTGCATTTGAAAGGCCGAAAGGCATTACTAAATACTCAAAATGGCCCTCAGGCGTATTAAATGCAGTTTTCCACTCATCCCCCTGCTTAATTCGCACCAAATTATACGCCCCACGAAGATCAATCTTAGAGAACCACTTAGCCCCTCTTATGCGAACAAACAAATCAGTCAACAAAGGCAACGGATACTGATATTTGACTGTAATTTTATTCAGGAGTCGATAATCAATACAAGGCCTCAGAGAGCCATCCTTCTTAGACACAAAGAAAAAACCAGCTCCTAAAGGAGATGAAGAAGGACGAATATGTCCCTTTTCCAGGGACTCCTTAATATACTCTCGCATAGCAGCATGTTCAGGCACAGATAAATTAAACAAACGACCCTTTGGAAATTTACTGCCAGGAATCAGATCTATGGCGCAATCACAATCTCTGTGGGGAGGGAGAGAACCAATCTTAGGCTCTTCAAAAACATCACGATAATCAGACAAAAATGCTGGAATCTCAGAGGGAGTAGATGACGAAATGACCGCGAGGCGACCAATCACAAGCCGGAACGTAATTTTAAATTCCTGAATGCCTAGAATTAGGCATTGAGGACCTGAAAATTACGTCACGGCTTGCTGTGATTGGTCGCCTCGCGGCCACATGGGCGGCACGCGACCAATCACAAGCCGGGACTTCAAGTAAGGAAGTTAAAGCGCGAATTTTAAGCAAACAACGCTGCCGGTTCCCTCGGTGAGGTCCAGGCTGCGTCGGAGAGGTGAGTATAGCAATATTTTTTATTTTAATTCTTTAATTTTACACATTAATGTTGTTTCGATACCGATACCCGATACCACAAAAGTATCGGATCTCGGTATCGGAATTCCGATACCCGCAAGTATCGGCCGATACCCGATACTTGCGGTATCGGAATGCTCAACACTAGTTATAAAGTATTCTAATTTACTGAGATAATGACTTTTGGGTTTTCATTGGCTGTAAGCCATGATCATCAACATTAATAGAAATAAACAATTGAAATAGATCACTCTGTTTGTAGTGACTCTATATAATATATGAGTTTCACTTTTTGTATTGAAGAACAGAAATAAATTAACTTTTTGATAATATTCTAATGTTGTGAGAAACACCTGTACATGCCAGGCCAAGTATAAATAGTTAATGAGGACTGTACACTTAAGAACGGCATTACCACGAGTTGAAGATGGGCAAATGCCTGCATGGTAGTCTGTTGTGAACTCTGTTATCGAACTCCCTCCTGTGGTCAGGAATGGTATTTCTGTGAGTTCTGTCCGTGGGTTCCCTCTGGTGGCTGAAAGTGGAGCTGCTGGTCTGGAGGTGGCTTCCTCAGCTGCATCGTTTAAGACTGGGCTGGTTCCTCTATTTAACTCTGCTCAGATCGTTACCTGATGCCAGTTGTCAATGTATCTGTACTGGTTCTGATCTCACTTGGATCTCCTGATGACCTGTCTACTTCAGCAGAAGCTAAGTCCCTGTTAAGCTCATTTGTTGTTCATTTGTGTGCTGAATATATTTCTGAGTACCTGCTAAGTTTTGTCCAGCTGGCTATCATGATATTGTCTCGCTAGCTGGAAGCTCTGGGTTGCAGAGTGGCACCTACCGCGCCGTGAGTCGGCGCGGGGGGTTTCTTGCTCACTCTGCGTGGCTTTTGTAGTTTTTTGTGCTGACCACAAAGATCCCTTTATCTATCTTCTGTCTATTTAGTAAGTCGGGCCTCCTTTGCTGAAACCTGTCTCATTCCTATGTTTGTGCCTTCCTCTTAACTCACAGTCAATATATGTGGGGGGCTGCTCTTTTCCTTTGGGGAATTTCTCTGAGGCAAGGTGAGGCTATATTTCTCTTTAGGGGTAGTTACCTCTCAGGCTGTGAAGAGTCGTCTAGGCAGAGTCAGGTACGATCCACGGCTAATTCTAGTGTGTGTGATAATAGATTAGGGCTGCAGTCAGCAGAGCTCCCACTTCCCAGAGCTCGCTCTATTTTGCAGTTTTGACTATCAGGTCATTCCCGGTGCTCCTAACCACCAGGTCCAGCCATAACAGTAGTCATGAAATAGTGGTTCTGTGGAGAAGGAAATCCTGTCGAAGTAGTGCAGGGTGGCACAGGACACCATGCCTAAATACATCAAGTATAAAGTGGTGTTAAGTTTCAGTGTGCACTTGTTCAGAAGCCTGAAGCTGTAACGGGGCCAGGGTGGTAGTCATGCAGAGGGGCTTCTCTATTTGCACACCCTGGCACTCCGCTACATAAACTTCATGTCCAGTCTGAGTAATGTGTGCATTGTCTGTCACTCACTTGTGAAATCGAGTTTTACTCAGGTTGCTACATTCTAGAGTTCTTCAGCACCACACAATGAAGGTCCAAGTCCAAGTTAATTTTTCATTAAACAACTTTACTGAGCTTATCCAGTTTTATCACAGACACGGCACCATAATCTTCATACTTAAAGGACATTCCTTTCCCTGAACTGTCCCTGGTCCTTCCTGTCATTTCTCGTTCCCGTACCATATCTGTTGTGAATTCTGCTTTTGGGCTCCCTCCGGTGGTTGTAGGTGGTAATGCAGTTGCCCCTGAGTTGCCGTCCTGGTCAGGTGTATCTGCTGATTGCAGTTCTGACTGGGGTATTTAGGCATGCAGGATTCATTAGTCCTTGCCAGTTGTCAATTGTTGTTGGGAGGTGTTGGACCTCTGTTTGGTTCCTCCTGCCTTTCTGCCAAATCAGCAAAGATAAGTGTCTGGTTTTTTTTTCCTGTGGCACACATGCTATGTGCTTCACAATTCAGTGCTATTCTTTGTGTTTTCTTGTCCAGCTTAGATTGTGTCAGTATTTTCTCAGTCTTGTTGGATTCTCTGGAGTGGCAGATATACATTCCATGTCTTTAGTTAGATTGTGGAACTTTTTGTATTATCTGCTGTGGATATTTTTGGAAGGGTTTTAATACTGACCGCCTAGTAATCTGTCCTATCCTTTCCTATTTAGCTAGAGTGGCCTCTTTTGCTAAATCCTGTTTTCTACCTGCGTGTGTCTATTCTTCTCCTACTCACAGTCATTATTCGTGGGGGGCTGCCTATCCTTTGGGGGTCTGCTCTGAGGCAAGGTAGCATTCCTATTTCCATCTATAGGGGTATTTAGTCCTCCGGCTGTGTCGAGGTGTCTAGGGTATGTTAGGCACACCCCACGGCTACTTCTAGTTGCGGTGTTAGTTCAGGATTTGCGGTCAGTACAGGTTCCACCGACTCCAGAGAAAGTTTCATGCGGCTCCAAGGTCACCAGATCATAACAGTACAACTGGCCAATAATGAGTTAAATGCATCTCAGAAGAAGGGAAGAAAGGTGTTGAGCCATTTTTTTTTCTGCAGTCTGTTTTGTCTTCTCTTCCCTCTTTATTTATAGGTGGCTGAGGAGTCTTGTGCCAGCATGGATGTTCAGGAATTAGCTTCTCGTGTAGACCAGCTTGCTGCTAGGGTACAGGATATTTCTGATTATATTGTTCAGACTCCTGCTTTAGAGCCGAAGATTCCTACTCCTGATTTGTTTTTTGGTGATAGGTCCAAATTTTTGGGTTTTAAAAACAATTGTAAACTGTTTTTTGCTCTGAGACCGCGATCCTCCGGTGATTCCATTCAGCAGGTTAAAATTGTCATCTCCCTGCTGCGTGGCGATCCACAGGATTGGGCATTTTCCCTGGAATCTGGGAATCCGGCCTTGCTTAATGTAGATTCCTTTTTTCAGGCTTTAGGATTATTATATGATGAACCGAATTCTGTGGATCAAGCGGAGAAAACCTTGTTGGCCCTGTCTCAGGGTCAAGAGGCGGCAGAATTGTATTGTCAGAAATTTAGAAAATGGTCTGTGTTGACTAAATGGAATGATGATGCTTTGGCGGCAATTTTCAGAAAGGGTATTTCTGAATCCGTTAAAGATGTTATGGTGGGGTTTCCTTCGCCTTCCGGTCTGAGTGATTCTATGTCTCTGGCCATTCAGATTGATCGGCGTTTGCGGTGTGGAGATCAGACTGAACCGGGGAATCCATTTTGTGTTCTTCCTGAGAAATCTGGTATACAACAAGAAATATTTCTGCAAACTTGACATTTTCTTTGTTTTGTTAGTAATCACGTGCACATTCCTCCTTGATATTGTAGCTTTTTATCTACATGCCAAATAATTGTAACTTTTTCACTAGAATAAGATTTGCTTTGTAAGTGATTGTGAAATATGAGCGCTTGTGCGCATGTCTGTAAAATGTCTAAACTTTTTATCTATATAAAGAAGGGGGAGCGCCCAGTGAGGAGAGGCGCGGGCTCCAGGGCTATCCCTGTCTATGAACACACAACCTTTGTGCTGCGTGTTATTTATTTGGATCCCATCCAGGAAGCCAGGGACGGAGAAGGACTCAACATTTCATGGTGCCCGAACAGGGACCCGAGGCGAGAGTATTTGCTCGAGATTCACCTGCGGATACGGACAACGGAGATCTGGGATAATGGACGGCAAATGAACTGGAAAAAAAACCTGGCCAGGTAAGAGACATTATTAGTTCTCTTTTATCTGCCCTGTATTATCCGAAAGATCTCTATGAGCCGTGTCACGCTGGGTTAGTCTAGTAGTGAGTAGATACCTATAAAACTCGGGTTACCATATTGTATAGATTTATAAGTCCTGTCCCTGGCAGTGTGTGAACAGTGTGAAGGTTGTGGCATGTTGTGAAAGAAGAGCAAAAGTACGTAGAAAATAAGCCGAAATAGTTGGGGTATAAGCCTTATACACGGAAGTCAGCCTAACTGGGTCATGTGGTAGCGTCCTTTCGAGGAGACCTCCGCCCATGCTTGACTCTCAATAAGTGCTTAACCTCCTTCATTTCTGGATAAGGTTTGATAGAATGAGCCCAGGACGCGGTTTCATGAGCCTGGGACAAGTATGCTAACTGAGACAGAAAGTTCTGTGATCTGTATGGTGTTGCTGAGTCTGTTTGCGTGCATAATAGCATTTAAGTACGTCCTGCATATTAGAAGAAACGGAGCAGACGAGCCTTTCAATATTTTAGCTCCCTAGGAGAGAAGGCAACGAGACGCCACCAACAGAGGAAGTGGTTGTCCAAACGTCACCTAGGGTAGTCATAGCTAGTATTGAAAAGAAAAATGGGAAATAAACAGACAAAAACCGTCTTAGGACAAGTGGAAGCAGCAGATATCATACAGGAAAGATGTGGAAAGACAGTCAGAAAGCAGATTAGAAGGGTAAGAGAAAAATTGGGAATTTCAGAAGCACTTATGTTCAGCACAGAATGGGAAAGAGTAAATAAAGAAAGAGGAGGAATAGTTAAAGATAATGGGTGGGAAGATATTGTGCACTGCATGATAAAAGTCTCAAAAACAGCAAGAGAAGAAAATTGGAGATATGATCCAGACACTTTCAAATGGTCTATAGGAAGGAAAGGATGTATTCCACCTTCTTACCTAGATCCAAATGCCCAATCATTTGTACCATCTGGAGGAGCAGAGGGAGGAAAACAATTTCCAGCCTTGTATCCCAATCTTGGTGGGGTAGGAGGATGGGTATGTTCACACTGTGGACAACAAAATCCAGATTGGAGGAATGATTGTCTAGCCTGTGGTGCGCTTAGACATGACACTGTACTTGCTCCTGTTAGGGTAATACCAAGACCTTTTAGGGAAACAAATGCTGACGGGGTAATGGGAACTAGGTATCATCAAACTCGGCAATATTTCCCTTGGTCCCCTGCTGAAGGTATGTCTCTCTTGCATAACGCGCCAGACCCCACTCAGTTTCCAGTCAGATTTGCACAATATATACAGCAAATTATGCAGACTCACGCAGGAGTCTGGGCGGATGGAGAGGAATTATGTAGAATGAAAATGACTCCTGGTCTCTTCCAGGAATTACTGGCATATCTACAGGGACATAGGCCACAGGCAGGACAGGTAGGACAAGTAGGACAAGCAGGAGAAGGTGCCCTACAAACGGTAGAATCAGGCAATCAGTTTGTAGACCACTTAATAATTTTCATGAGACAGAAACAGAGGCAGAGAGGAACAACGGGAGTGGTGGTTCAGAAACCTGGTCAATCAGTAGATGAGTATTATCTAGGGGTAGAAAATAGCTTTAGAGATGAAGGAATAGATCTGACCACTCCAGGAATGATGAGGTTAATTACAAAAACCTTCATAGATGGATTGTCTCCAAAAGTGAAGGAGAAACTTAAGGCCGCAACTCCTGATTGGAGAACCTTGGAAGACCCACACTTAGCTAGGCAAAAAGCCGTAGGGATAGAGTTAGATTTAAGAGAAAATCATAAGCCTGTCAGAATAGCGCAAGCAAACACAACAGGAGGGAGAGCAAGACACAATTTTCCTTGTCATTACTGCAAAAAGCCAGGTCATTTCCAAAAAGAGTGCAGGAAAAAGTTGGCAGATATAAAGTCAGGAAAATTTGTTCCCAGAAATAACCCTCCCCAAATGGACAACCAGCAGAAATCTACCATCGTAGATGGTCCCATACCAGATTCAGATTGACTCGATGTGTTACAAACTTCCCTACCAGCTAGAAGACCTATGATACAGGTGAATGTGGGGGGGAGAGAGATTCCATTTTTGATAGATACAGGTGCAACTTCCTCAATTTTGAATCAAGATTTTCTTCCAAACCCGGAAGATATTTCACAACAAACAACTTTTGCTGAGGGTTATGATGGGGTAATTCGAATATTGCCATATACTGTGCCCCTAGAGGTCTCATTAGGACCTAAATGTTTTGCATCCAGATTTTTGTATGCCAGAGGTGCCCCAACATGTTTGTTAGGAACTGATGTCCTAAAGAAATTAGAAGCTAACATCAATTTTAGGGAAGATGGCACAGTTATGTTGACTATTCCTGATGATGCAGAATCATTAGAACAATATGTCAGAATTCAGGCTTTTGAGGATTATACTGAAGAAAAAGAGTACACCACAGATCTAGACCTCTCAATGGTCCCAGAAACACTGTGGGCACAGGGAGATACTGATGTAGGACTATTGCATATAGCTCCTGTAAAACTATCTGTGCAACCAGGAACTGTTCTCCCACAGCTCAGACAATACCCTGTGAGTGCCCAGCAGGAACTAGCAATTACAAAACAGATAGAGGAATACAGAGAGAAAGGAGTTTTGGTAGAGATACAATCACCTGCTAACACTCCTCTGTATCCAGTCAAGAAGAGAACTCTTGATAAGAGTTCTATGCCCAAATATCGTATGGTACATGATCTAAGAGAAATAAACAAAGTTCTAGATCCAATCACCCCAGTTGTACCCAATCCTCATACGTTACTATCACAGATACCAGCCAGTTCTCATGTATTTACTGTAATAGATCTTTCAAATGCATTTTTCTCGGTTCCTTTACACCAAGATAGTTGGCATTTGTTTGCATTTACATTTAAGGGCAAACAGTTGGCGTGGACACGCCTTCCACAGGGAATGATACACTCCCCTACTCTTTATTCAAATGCTCTACAAACAGTTCTTCAGAGGTTTGAACCTGAACCACAGGTAGTAATTTTACAGTATGTGGATGACATACTACTTTGCTGCCCAGATCTAGAAACCGCAGAAAGGTCCACTGTAAGTTTACTATGTTTTCTAGAAAAAGAAGGGTGTAAAGTGAATAGACAAAAGCTACAAGTTTGTCAGACCAAAGTGGTCTTTCTAGGTCATTGCATTTCTCAAGGTAAAAAGCATCTTACACCTCAAAGAACTGAAGCAATAAGACAGATGAATGAGCCTAAAAATCATAAACAGCTACGAGCATTTTTAGGAATAGTGTCTCATTGTAGACAATGGATTATACATGCCAGTCAACTAATGCAACCACTGTATGACTGTGTAAAAAGTGAACCTTATTTGTTGACAAAAGAAGGTCAGATTTCGTTCCAACAATTAAAAGATGCCCTTGTTTCAGCTCCAGCGTTAGGGCTACCAGACTATACAAAACCATTTCAGCTTATGGCTGCAGAAGTTGATTCCCATGCTACAGGAGTTCTTACCCAGAAGCATGCAGGGAAACAAAGACCAATTGCATATCTTTCAGCAAGGTTAGATCCCGTAGCTAGAGCAGCGCCAACCTGTGTACGTGTAGTTGTTGCTGTCTCACTATTGTTGGACAAAGCATCAGAAATTGTCCTAGAGCATCCACTCACAGTTCAAACCACACATGATGTTTATGGGATATTAAACCAGGTACAACCAAAACACATTTCCATGGCCAGACATTTGCGGCTACAGTGTTCTTTGCTACTCCCCTCTACTATCACATTTGCAAGGCTTCAGACTCTTAATTTAGCAACACTGCTACCTCTCGAGTCTGAAGGGGGGAATAAGGACACTGATCCACACGCAAATTTTTTCCCTACAGACACACATGATTGTACAGAGCTCATTTTACAAGAAACGGTAGGCTTACCCAATGTATCCGAAACACCACTTCAAAATCCAGATTTAGAGCTGTTTATAGATGGTAGTAGATTTGCAGATGACACAGGTAACTTTCATACAGGGTATGCAGTTGTGTCAGAATCTGAAACTCTCAAAGCAGAACCACTTCCACCGAAACAGTCTGCACAAGAAGCAGAACTAACAGCATTGATTGAAGCGCTAAAAATAGCTGAGAATCAGACAGCTAATATATACACTGATTCTAGGTATGCACATGGTATTGTGTTTGATTTTGGAGTAATCTGGAGAGCTAGAGGTTACATGACAGCGTCAGGACAACCTGTAAAACATGCTTCTCTGATCAAACAGATCTTAGAGGCTGCACAAGAAACAAAAGAAGTAGCAGTAATCAAGGTAGCTGCACATGTGAGACTCGACACTAGGGAATCTAGGGGAAATGATAGGGCTGACAAAGCAGCCAAAGCAGCAGCAGTTAAACCCTTACAACAGGTTCATACTGTAAACCCCACAGAAAATACTGAAGATAGACTGAGACAAGCACAGGAAGATGCAGGAGAAGAGGAGAGGGACAGGTGGAAAAAGGAAGGGGCAGAAGAACAAGCGGGAATTTGGAAGAAAGATGGACTAATATGTCTACCTAGAGCCTGGTACCCGATTGTAGTTGGTGGACTACACCACCCTACTCATGTGTCTGCAAATGCAATGACACTGCTGGCAAAGCAAGTCTGGTTGGCTCCAGGTTTTGGCAACTATGCAAGAGACTATTGTGCTGCATGCGCTATATGCCTGGCACATAATCCTGGACAGACAACAAAGACCCCTATGAAACACCACGTCCGACCCCTCTACCCATTTCAGCGGTTACAGATAGACTTTATCCAGCTGCCAAAAAGTAATGGGTATGAGTATGTGTTGGTGTGTGTGGACATGTTCTCAGGGTGGCCAGAGGCCTATCCAGTTCGGAAGGCTTCAGCTAAAAACACTGCTGTAAAGCTAGTTGCCGAACTGGTGCCCCGTTACGGTCTCCCTGAAGTGATCGAGTCAGATAGGGGTACTCATTTCACTGGAGAAATATTTCAAAATGTACTGAAAATGTTGGGTGTTGAAAGTCAGTTACACACTCCGTATCATCCTCAAAGTTCTGGTAAGGTGGAACGCATGAATGGAACTTTAAAATTAAAAATACAGAAAGCCATGGCTGAAACAGGAAAGCCTTGGACAGAATGCCTTCCACTGGCCCTGTACTCAATACGCAATACCCCAAGGGGTAAGACTAAACTGTCTCCATATGAAATTTTGTTTGGCAGGACTGCCAATTTAGGATGTTATTTTCCACAGCAACTTGTATTAAATATTGAGTCATTGACTTCTTATGTGCAAAATCTTCAGAAACAATTAACTAAGGTGCATGCACAAGTTTTTGCTTCCCTTCCAGATCCTGACAACACTGAAGGAAGTCACAAGTTGGAACCAGGTGATCAAGTCTATGTAAAAAGACACACCAGAAAGGCTCTTGAACCAAGATTTGACGGACCCTTTCAAGTCCTGTTGACAACACCTACATCAGTCAAGCTTGAAGGAAAGGCATCATGGATACATGCAAGCCATTGCAAAAGAGCAGTATAAAACTCATGATATTGATGTTAATAGTATTAACCACGACGAAGGCATGGGAAAGACTAAATTCTCTAACCCCTTTGAACAATAGATTCGTACAACATCATAGAAAATTAGTGCATGATTTGTTAAATAATATGCAACCTTTAGCAGATTGTTGGATCTGTACCCATTCACCAGTATCAGCCACAAGTATACCTTTTCTAGCAGTCCCCGTGTTAGCAGAAGAAATATTCGCTTGGCCTAATTGTTCAGACAAACTGGCCAACAACCAAACTGGTAATACTAGGCTGTGGAATACTACAATCGCCATACCAATTGTGGGATGGGTAGAATTTCCTTGGTGGCAGGGTAATCTCTCAGGGAGTAATACACATCTACAATATTTAGCATTCAGGGGAGGAAAATGGGTACCTAGAAATAAGACTAGATTAACTGATTTAGGACAGGTCCCCACAGAAAATCTACAGCTCAGTTTCAGTACAACCGTCCCTTCCTCTGATGCCTTCAAACCTGTAGTATTGGAAAGATACATACATAATAGAAAATGGGAACATTCTGAGTTGTTCCCCCAAGGTGATGCAAACAGTTGTACAAGTAAGCCAGGAAACCTGATTTGTAATGAATCCGATGAGTATGTCAAAGGAATGCCTGTATGTGGGAATCCCGCAGCCGGGTACTGTAGCCCTTTGGGACAAAAACCCTCTTGGTGTATGCTTCAGAATGTATCTAGTTTTGTGGATTTGGCTCATAGATTGGTATTACAGCACTCAGCTTTATGGGATCTGCCTGAAGGTACATTTTGGATATGCGGAGAAGGAGCATATAAATGGCTTCCCGTAGGTATAAAGGGTACTTGTACATTAGGACGCCTAACCCCGGCTACTTTCATAATTTCAAATAAACAAGTGAATATGCAAGCCGTGCCCAAGCACACACTGTATAAAAGAGCTGCAGACAACTCACCACGTCCTTCGGGAAGGCCACATATAGTACAGATGGGAATTTCTAACAAAATTGCTAGTACCATTTTTATTTATCCTATGTTAACACAAATGTGGGATAAATTAGTTAGAGCCACGGATTATCTAGATGATCAGATCTGGGATATATTGGATATACTAAACACTAGTATAGCTGTACAGAACCAGCTTATAATAGTCATCAACCAACATACTCTGGTACTGCCTCACAAGGGGGTATGTGTCAAATCATTGGACCCACCTGTTGTCATTATATAGACCCGAATAGTATTATGAGTATGACATTTAAATTAAAGGATGTACAACGGCTCAGAGATCAGTATGACAAAGACAATGACCAGAATAAGGATAGCTGGTGGTCTGATACCTTCTCATTTCTTAACCCAGCCAACTGGTTCAGAGGGATCGGTGGGTGGGTTGCTGGGATCATGCAGAGCATAATACATTAAGCACAACGCACCAACCCATTTCCTCTATCCACTGAATGGGCAACACTTCAGTTTTAATAATAATAACATACTGACCCTGGAGTTATTAGACTCCTATTAGTCAAGAAGCGTTATTGAATTTAGTAACCAAATTTCTTTATTGACATAAACAACATACACATTTAAAACAATGCCTCACAATCAAGCATGAACTTAAAACAGAGATCAGCGAAATGTAAATGCATTGTGCCCAGATAGACCTCAATCCTATGTAAACATCATTCCATGAAAAATTAGTGCGGTAACAACAAAATCAAATTATGGTATGAGAATTATGCTATGCAGCTCTATTGTCCTCAAGCATATGCTTCAAGGAGTAAATTACTCCATCAAGCAATAGGGCAAATGCCCAGTTAAAGATTAATATATACAATACTTACTGGGCTCTAATAGCCCCCTCACACCTAAATCATGTACGAAAAAAGAGCCCATAACGAGCTAAACTGGGCAGGCTAACGACCAGACCCAACCAATAAACTAGCCAGCCTGAAGAAATTCCCAGCTGATCCGTACCTGCACTGCCGTATTGCGAAATGAATATGCTTAAAGGAAATGAGGAGTACGGGTATAATCCCAGTTCCGAGACATATTACCTGAGCACGGTCTATACAAAGCACACAGTCCCGGCCTCGTGGCACGCTGAAACTCCGTAACCCCGACGCGCGTTTCGCACTTGCTTCCTCCTGGGGGCGTGTCATGGGTAAGGCGTCACTATCTTTTAAAAGCCGAGGCAACCAATCCCATAGCCGCGGCAGGGTATTCCCTAAATGAGTCATACTTCCCAGAACACCTACAAACGATGACGTATCCCAACCCAGCCTAACAACAATAAATCTATTATCGGGGCTGTAAGTAAGCCGCAATCGCCCGCATTCAAGCGCATATCGCCATCAGTGCTGCCATAAATGTGAATAGCCATATAAGGAACCAAAGTTTTTGCCAGGGAAAAGGGGCCATGCGATAGGACAGTGAGGCAAGATCGGAGCTACCCCTGCAGGATGAAGCACCGATCAATGCCATCAACACCCGCATGATCCCACATAATCCACAAGACGCACTACCTACCCTAAAAGAAAACCAGCCCATACGGATTCTCCATAACACACTTACTAACTAGCCAGCTAATCTCATTAATATTCTATTGCACCCTGTCCCTGTAGACTCACATGTCCAAACTATGTGAAAAAAATTCCTAATGATACCACCTTAATTACACTTGGTAATTTCTCCCTATGCCATAGGTGTGTATGGAATTAATATGACCACTGTCGAATCAACATCCATGTTAATTCATTGGATACAATGCACAGGGGTCCAAAAAAAATTTTTTTTAACAACATCATCCCTATGCCATAAATATATATAAAGATACAATATAAATACCACTTACACACACACAAAACATGAATACAAATAAATACATGCTAATTACCAAATACAATGCATGAGACTCAATAAATTGGATACAACTCAATCATATAGTCTCCAGCAAAAGAGTTCGCCATTTCATTCCTGCCCAGGAAGGATCTCCGGCCTTTCAGTCTTATGCCAATATCCATTGATTGGATTCCTGGTGGATTAATGATATGCTCCTTTATACCCACAGCAATTTTGGCAAAAGTACAGACACCCATCGACTTTGGCAGATGTAGGGTCCCTGGAAACGGAATAATTTAAACCAACGTCTTTAGGGTCACATTGGTATCCATGATGAAAAAAATGTTGGCCATACATCAATACAACCCCACCGTCCGGTTTCTGGAAAGAATAAACTCAATTAAAAACAGCACAAAACCACACCAAAGACAACGACAAAATTAAAAACCTTTAAAAAGACCGACTACTACTCATATGTGCACAGAAAGACCAAAACACAGATGGCTTACAAAAAGGAGCCAAACCCCAAGTTTTCATTGAGACCCTGTGGAGCCAGGGTACCCAGGCGGTAAATCCACCTACTTTCGACCTGTGCTAGGGCTTTGCCCAGATCTCCACCTCTAGGGCCTACAGTCACAAGATCTATGCCTTTGACAACCATGAACCGGGGATCACAATTATGGAACTTCTTGTAATGCCTCGGGAGTGTTTTTAAACTAGCAAAATCATCTATTGTTTTGGCTTTTTCTATATCAAGCACATGCTCCCGGATACGCACCTTCAATTCCCTACTGGTAAGTCCAATATATACCTTCCCGCAGGGACACGTGGAATGATAGATCACCCCTTTTGTTGAACATGATATAAAATTCCTAATTTGAAATACCTTAGACCCGTCATAATTGGTAAATTTTTTTGTTTTAACACAATTTCCACAGGCCTTACACCGGCCACATGGGAAAAAACCAACCAAGTTGTTAGGCACCACTTTTTTCTTCTTTTCAGGCTCATAATGACTATGCACTAGGATATCTCGGATATTCCTTGATCTCTTGGCCACAATACCTGGTTTGGAAGGTATAATTAAGTTCAATATAGGATCTGTATGAAGAACCGCCCAGTGCTTTTCAATAATCTGCCTGAACTCATGCCATTTATTATGGTATCCCGTAATGAATCGTATTTGATCTTTCCCATCCTTTGTAATACTCCTGTTATTGCCATATAATAAGGTATCTCTCGGGGTATTTTTAGCTCTCAAAAGCCCTCTCTTGATTGTTTTCTGACCATATCCACGTTGCAAAAACCTGTCTGCCAAATCCATTGACTGAGTGGTGAAGTCAGTTTCATTGGAACAAATGCGTCGAACCCGTAAGAACTGGCCGACAGGAATCCCCCTGATCGTAGAGGGCAGATGTGCTGACCGAGCATGAAGCAAGGAATTGGTGGCTGTGCTTTTTCGAAACACATTAGTCACAATGTCGCCTTCAGGGCGGGCACGTATCTGCAGATCCAGGAAGTCAACCAACCTCCCACACTTGAAGGTCAGTTTAATATTACGGTTGTTCTGGTTCAGGTTACTCATCAGGGTATTGAGCTCTGCCATGCTCCCCTCCCATACAAACCAAATGTCATCAATATATCTCATCCATTCCTGGATGAGATGACCCTGGGGGATGGGGTTGCTCATAAAGATCTCCCTCTCCCAAGCCCCCAGAAAAAGGTTAGCATAGGAGGGGGCACAGCAGGCCCCCATCGCGGTACCCTGTAACTGCAGATACGTACCACGCCCAAAAACGAAAACATTGTGTGAGAGTACAAACTCCAATAACCTAAGCAGCAGTTGTACCAATTTCCTATCTAAATTGCTACACTCCAAATACCAAGCCACAGCATTTATCCCATCGACATGTTTTATCGAGGTATAAAGTGCCTCTACGTCAGCCGTCACCATGATGCTATTTGGGCTGAGTTGAAGATTATCCAGTCTACGTAGGGCAGCTGTAGTGTCCTTAATATATGAAGGAAGCTGTGTCACCAAAGGCTTTAAATAATAGTCTAGAACCTGTGTAACAATCTCACAAAGGCCCCCGTTGCCAGACACTATCGGTCTACCCGGGGGGTCAACGGGGTCCTTGTGTATCTTAGGTAAAAGATATAGGGTGGGCATCCTAGGATGCATGTTCTTAATAAGTTCCCATAATCTTTTAGGGACTAAGCCTTCCTCAAATGCCCCTTCCAAGATATCACTCAACTGGTCCTGGAAAGACCTAAGTGGATTCCCAATCATTTTCTTATAGCACTCCCGATTGTTGAGCAGTTTAAATGCTTGTTTCTCATATAAGGTGTGAGGCCAGATTACCAAATTTCCGCCTTTGTCGGCCGGTTTGAAAACAACGTCCCCCCAGCCCTTGAGGATGTCCAAAGCCTTCCTCTCCGGCTGCCTGATGTTAGATGGGCCAAAGCCCTTCTGGGCAAGTTTCTCAATATCCCCAGCCACCAACTTCGTAAACACTTCCACTGCCGGACAAAGATTCAAAGCAGGGAATTTCTTTGGCTTCCCCACCAAATGGTTTGGGAATCCACTCACCTCAATGGGATTGCTCTCCAACTCCAAAGCCTCTAGGTTAGCCAAAGCCTCCCTCTCCTCCTCAGTGTCACAGATAGTGTCACCCTGCCCCTTGTGATGTAGCTTCTTTAGAATCAACTTTCTTGAGAACAGATGCAAATCTTTTACACATGTGAAGGGGTCTAGGGAAAAAGAGGGACAAAAAGTGAGACCCTTTTCAAGGATAGCTGTCTGCTCATCAGATAATACATGTGATGACAAGTTGATTACCTTCATCTTGTCATCCCTTTGATAGGGTCTCTTTTTGAAAAAGTCATGTGATCTTGAGTTACCACCATACCTGGTGCGTTTGTTCCATGGTACAATATCAGCCCCCTGATTTGAGGTGCCAGTATCAGACATAGATGATGTGGAGCTAATGGAGGTAGTTCTCAATTCTCTCCTTTCCCTACTTGGACGAGGCTCCTGCCACCTGTAGACCCTGTTGTTCTCGTAATCGGACATGTCCCTGGTATATTTCTTCATTTTCCCTGAGCAAATATCCTTTTCCCATTTCTCCATGTCACTGGTGATTTCCCCAAGGAAGGTTTCAAGCTGCTCCTTCTTGAGATCATTTTTAAGAAGAATGTCCAACCTATTAATTTCATCTTCAATCTTTTTAATAGATAGAGTATTACTCTCAATGATAATTTGTAAAAATTCAAGGGAGCAAGCTGAAGCAGCTGCCATCCACCGATCCATCAATTGTTGTTCACCCAAATCAAAGGTGGGATACAGCTGCACCCTTAACCCCCGAGGGATGATTTTCTGACAGACATAGTTCTCCAAAGTAGTCCTGGTCCACCATACTTTAGTCTTTTTGTGCACATAACTTCTATATTGTTTCATCAAATCCTTATAATTATTGGAGACATCGGTCACTGACTGTGAGGCACTGGTACGAAAAATACTAGAAGCCTTCTGACGCCAGGTCAATTCTCTGGCCGTAAAGTCCATACTGGACCACAATGTGCACTGCCAAAAGACAGATAAACATACAGTAAGCACAACGCACCAACCCATTTCCTCTATCCACTGAATGGGCAACACTTCAGTTTTAATAATAATAACATACTGACCCTGGAGTTATTAGACTCCTATTAGTCAAGAAGCGTTATTGAATTTAGTAACCAAATTTCTTTATTGACATAAACAACATACACATTTAAAACAATGCCTCACAATCAAGCATGAACTTAAAACAGAGATCAGCGAAATGTAAATGCATTGTGCCCAGATAGACCTCAATCCTATGTAAACATCATTCCATGAAAAATTAGTGCGGTAACAACAAAATCAAATTATGGTATGAGAATTATGCTATGCAGCTCTATTGTCCTCAAGCATATGCTTCAAGGAGTAAATTACTCCATCAAGCAATAGGGCAAATGCCCAGTTAAAGATTAATATATACAATACTTACTGGGCTCTAATAGCCCCCTCACACCTAAATCATGTACGAAAAAAGAGCCCATAACGAGCTAAACTGGGCAGGCTAACGACCAGACCCAACCAATAAACTAGCCAGCCTGAAGAAATTCCCAGCTGATCCGTACCTGCACTGCCGTATTGCGAAATGAATATGCTTAAAGGAAATGAGGAGTACGGGTATAATCCCAGTTCCGAGACATATTACCTGAGCACGGTCTATACAAAGCACACAGTCCCGGCCTCGTGGCACGCTGAAACTCCGTAACCCCGACGCGCGTTTCGCACTTGCTTCCTCCTGGGGGCGTGTCATGGGTAAGGCGTCACTATCTTTTAAAAGCCGAGGCAACCAATCCCATAGCCGCGGCAGGGTATTCCCTAAATGAGTCATACTTCCCAGAACACCTACAAACGATGACGTATCCCAACCCAGCCTAACAACAATAAATCTATTATCGGGGCTGTAAGTAAGCCGCAATCGCCCGCATTCAAGCGCATATCGCCATCAGTGCTGCCATAAATGTGAATAGCCATATAAGGAACCAAAGTTTTTGCCAGGGAAAAGGGGCCATGCGATAGGACAGTGAGGCAAGATCGGAGCTACCCCTGCAGGATGAAGCACCGATCAATGCCATCAACACCCGCATGATCCCACATAATCCACAAGACGCACTACCTACCCTAAAAGAAAACCAGCCCATACGGATTCTCCATAACACACTTACTAACTAGCCAGCTAATCTCATTAATATTCTATTGCACCCTGTCCCTGTAGACTCACATGTCCAAACTATGTGAAAAAAATTCCTAATGATACCACCTTAATTACACTTGGTAATTTCTCCCTATGCCATAGGTGTGTATGGAATTAATATGACCACTGTCGAATCAACATCCATGTTAATTCATTGGATACAATGCACAGGGGTCCAAAAAAAATTTTTTTTAACAACATCATCCCTATGCCATAAATATATATAAAGATACAATATAAATACCACTTACACACACACAAAACATGAATACAAATAAATACATGCTAATTACCAAATACAATGCATGAGACTCAATAAATTGGATACAACTCAATCATATAGTCTCCAGCAAAAGAGTTCGCCATTTCATTCCTGCCCAGGAAGGATCTCCGGCCTTTCATAATACATATAGTTATAATTATTGTAATTATATATGTATTATTCAAGATTGTGCTCAAGGGTATCTCAGTATGCACAGATAAATTTTGTGTAATAGATGCAAGAGTATAATTTTTTTTTTTCTTTATTCTTATGTTATCCTCTAGTGATTCTAATTAATATTACCGTACTAATTTTTGTTTTTATATTTTAGTATACTGCTAAAGAAGAAAATAATTTGCGATAGAAGAATTAATACTAGATTTGATTCTCTTATTAATAATATAAGTGTGTGCATGTGTAATACCAAAAAATAAAGGCTTTGTCTTTGGCCCTGTGGTAATAAAAAAAAAGAATATGTCAAAGGGGGGAATTGTGGAGATCAGACTGAACCGGGGAATCCATTTTGTGTTCTTCCTGAGAAATCTGGTATACAACAAGAAATATTTCTGCAAACTTGACATTTTCTTTGTTTTGTTAGTAATCACGCGCACATTCCTCCTTGATATTGTAGCTTTTTATCTACATGCCAAATAATTGTAACTTTTTCACTAGAATAAGATTTGCTTTGTAAGTGATTGTGAAATATGAGCGCTTGTGCGCATGTCTGTAAAATGTCTAAACTTTTTATCTATATAAAGAAGGGGGAGCGCCCAGTGAGGAGAGGCGCGGGCTCCAGGGCTATCCCTGTCTATGAACACACAACCTTTGTGCTGCGTGTTATTTATTTGGATCCCATCCAGGAAGCCAGGGACGGAGAAGGACTCAACAGCGGGAGCGTCAAACTGTGCGCGCTGTGGCGTCATCCTTAGAGCAAAGTCCTGAGCCAATGCAGTGTGATAGGATTTTGTCTAGAACGGAACGACAAGGATTCAGATGTCAGAATAGGTTGTGTTATTATTGTGGCAATGCTTCTCATGTCATTTCAGTCTGCCCTAAGCGGACAAAAAGGATCGCTAGTTCATTTACTATCAGTACTGTACAACCTAAATTTCTGTTATCGGTGTCCTTGATCTGCTCATTGTCATCATTTTCTGTCATGGCGTTTGTGGATTCAGGCGCCGCCTTGAACTTAATGGATTTTGAGTTTGCCAGGCGTTGTGGTTTTCCCTTGCAGCCTTTGCAGAACCCTATTCCTTTAAGGGGGATTGATGCTACACCTTTGGCTAAAAATAAGCCCCAGTTTTGGACACAGGTGACCATGCACATGGCGCCAGCCCATCAGGAAGATTGTCGATTTCTGGTGTTGCATAATTTGCATGATGTTATCGTGCTGGGTTTCCCGTGGTTGCAGGTACATAATCCTGTGTTGGATTGGAAATCTATGTCTTTGACTAGTTGGGGTTGTCAGGGGGTTCATAATGATGTTCCTTTAATGTCCATCTCCTCTTCTTCCTCTTCTGAAATTCCAGAGTTTTTGTCTGATTTTCAGGATGTATTCGATGAGCCCAAGTCCAGTTCCCTTCCACCGCATAGGGACTGTGATTGTGCTATTGACTTGATTCCAGGCAGTAAGTTTCCTAAGGGCCGACTTTTCAACCTGTCTGTGCCTGAACATTCCACCATGCGGAGTTATGTTAAGGAGTCTTTGGAGAAAGGGCATATTCGGCCATCTTCTTCACCGTTGGGAGCAGGTTTTTTTTTTGTTGCTAAGAAGGATGGCTCCTTGAGACCTTGTATTGATTATCGCCTCTTGAATAAGATCACGGTCAAGTTTCAATACCCTTTACTAGGGTTGAGCGACCTTAACTTTTATAGGATCGGGTCGGGTTTCACGAAACCCGACTTTCTCAAAAGTCGGGTCGAGTGAAATCGGCCGATCCTATAAAAAAGTCGGGGTCGGGGTCGGCCGAAACCCGAAACCCAATGCACTGCAATGGGATACTATGGTTCACAGGGTCTGAAGGAGAGGAAACTCTCCTTCAGGCCCTGGGATCCATATTTAAGTGTAAAATAAAGAATTAAAATAAAAAATATTGATATACTCACCTGTCCGGCGGCCCCTGCAACTTACTGAGGGAACCGGCGGCCTGCTTTGGTTAAAATGAGTGCGTCCAGGGCCTTCCGTGACGTCACGGCTAGTGATTGGTCGCGACGGCCCATGTGACCACCACGCGACCAATCACAAGCCGTGGACGTCATTCTCAGGTCCTAAATTCCTAGAATTCTAAATTCTAGGAATTTAGGACCTGAGAATGACGTCCGCGGCTTGTGATTGGTGGCGTGGCGGTCACATGGGCCGTCGCGACCAATCACAAGCCGTGACGTCATCTTAAGGTCCTTCACGCGCTGATTCTTAGGAAGGAAGGCTGCCGGAAAGAAGCAGGGCGCGTCCGAGGGTGTGTATATTCCTATTAGGTATATACTCACCCTCGGCTTCTTTCCGGCAGCCTTCCTTCCTAAGAATCAGCGCGTGAAGGACCTTAAGATGACGTCACGGCTTGTGATTGGTCGCGACGGCCCATGTGACCGCCACGCGACCAATCACAAGCCGTGACGTCACCGCAGGCCATTCACGCGCTGATTCTTAGGAAGGAAGGCTGCCGGTTAGTACCAGGGCGCGTCAAAGGGTGAGTTTATCAATATTTTTTATTTTGATTCTTTATTTTACACTTAAATATGGATTCCGATACTGATTCCCGATATCGCAAACATATCGGAACTCAGTATCGGAATTCCGATCCCAGATTCAGAAGATCGCCGACCTCATGGCCGACCCCACACAGGGGTTGGGTCGGGTTTCATGAAACCCGACTTTGCCAAAAGTCGGCGCCTTCTGAAAATGGCCGACCCGTTTCGCTCAACCCTACCCTTTACCTTTGCTTTCCGATTTGTTTGCTAGGATTAAGGGGGCTAGTTGGTTTATGAAGATTGACCTTCGGGGGGCATATAATCTTGTTCGTATTAAGCAGGGTGATGAATGGAAAACTGCGTTGAATACGCCCGAAGGCCATTTTGAATACCTTGTGATGCCATTCGGGCTCACTAACGCTCCATCTGTTTTTCAATCCTTCATGCATGATATCTTCCGGACTTATATTGATAAATTCTTGATTGTATATTTGGACGATATTTTGATATTTTCCGATGATTGGAAGTCTCATGTGGAACAGGTCAGGATGGTATTTCAGATCCTTCGTGACAATGCCTTGTTTGTGAAGGGGTCTAAGTGTCTCTTTGGGGTGCAGAAGGTTTCTTTTTTGGGCTTAATTTTTTCTCCCTCATCTATGGAGATGGATCCGGTTAAGGTTCAGGCCATTCATGATTGGATTCAACCCACATCCGTGAAGAACCTTCAGAAATTTTTGCGTTTTGCTAATTTTTATCGCCGTTTCATTGCTAACTTCTCCAGCGTGGTTAAACCCTTGACTGATTTGACGAAAAAAGGCGCTGATGTGGCGAATTGGTCCTCTGTGGCTGTCTCTGCCTTTCAGGAGCTTAAACGCCAATTTACTTCTGCTCCGGTGTTGCGCCAACCAGATGTTTCTCTTCCGTTTCAGATTGACATTGATGCTTCTGAGATTGGGGCAGGGGCCGTTTTGTCTCAGAGGGATTCTGTTGGTTCTTTGATGAAACCGTGTGCCTTTTTCTCCCGCAAGTTTTCGCCTGCTGAACGCAATTATGATGTCGGCAATCGGGAGTTGTTGGCTATGAAGTGGGCGTTTGAGGAGTGGCGATATTGGCTTGAGGGAGCTAAGCACCGTATTGTGGTCCTGACCGATCATAAGAATTTGATTTACCTCGAGTCTGCCAAACGGCTGAGTCCTAGACAGGCTCGATGGTCCTTGTTTTTTTCCCGTTTTGATTTCGTGGTTTCGTATCTTCCGGGTTCTAAGAATATTAAGGCTGATGCCCTTTCTAGGAGTTTTTTGCCTGATTCTCCTGAGGTCCTTGAACCGGTCGGCATTCTGAAAGAAGGGGTGGTCCTTTCTGCCATTTCCCCTGATTTACGGCGGGTTCTTCAGGAATTTCAGGCTGATAGACCTGACTGCTGTCCTGTGGGGAAATTGTTTGTTCCTGACAGATGGACTAGTAGAGTGATTTCTGAGGTTCACTGTTCTGTGTTGGCTGGTCATCCTGGTATTTTTGGTACCAGAGATTTGGTTGGTAGGTCCTTCTGGTGGCCTTCGTTGTCACGTGATTTGCGTTCTTTTGTACAGTCCTGTGGGACTTGTGCGCGGGCCAAGCCTTGTTGTTCCCGTGCTAGTGGGTTACTTTTGTCATTGCCGGTCCCTGAGAGGCCCTGGACGCATATTTCTATGGATTTTATTTCTGATCTTCCGGTTTCCCAGAGGATGTCGGTTATCTGGGTTGTTTGTGACCGGTTTTCTAAGATGGTTCATTTGGTGCCTTTGCCTAAATTGCCTTCCTCTTCAGAGTTGGTTCCGTTGTTTTTTCAGCATGTGGTTCATTTGCATGGTATTCCGGAGAATATTGTGTCCGACAGAGGTTCCCAGTTTGTTTCTAGGTTTTGGCGGGCCTTTTGTGCTAGGCTGGGCATTGATTTGTCTTTTTCTTCTGCATTTCATCCTCAGACAAATGGCCAGACTGAGCAAACTAATCAGACATTGGAGACTTATTTGAGATGCTTTGTGTCTGCCGATCAGGATGATTGGGTAGCCTTTTTGCCATTGGCCGAGTTTGCCCTTAATAATCGGGCTAGTTCGGCTACTTTGGTTTCGCCTTTTTTTTGTAATTTTGGTTTTCATCCTCGTTTTTCTTCTGGGCAGGTTGAGCCTTCTGACTGCCCTGATGTGGATTCTGTGGTTGACAGGTTGCAGCAGATTTGGGCTCATGTGGTGGACAATTTGGTGTTGTCTCAGGAGGAGGCTCAACGTTTTGCTAACTGTCGTCGGTGTCTTGGTTCCCAGCTTCGGGTTGGGGATTTGGTTTGGTTGTCTTCCCGCCATGTTCCTATGAAGGTCTCTTCCCCTAAGTTTAAGCCTCGGTTTATTGGTCCTTATAGGATTTCTGAGATTATTAATCCGGTGTCTTTTCGATTGGCGCTTCCGGCCTCTTTTGCTATCCATAATGTCTTCCATAGATCTTTATTGCGGAAATATGTGGTGCCCGTTGTACCCTCTGTTGATCCTCCGGCCCCTGTTTTGGTTGATGGGGAGTTGGAGTATGTGGTTGAGAAGATTTTGGATTCTCGTTTTTCGAGGCGGAGGCTTCAGTACCTTGTCAAATGGAAGGGTTATGGCCAGGAAGATAATTCTTGGGTTTTTGCTTCTGATGTCCATGCTGCTGATTTGGTTCATGCTTTTCATCTGGCTCGTCCTGATCGGCCTGGGGGCTCTGGTGAGGGTTCGGTGACCCCTCCTCAAGGGGGGGATACTGTTGTGAATTCTGCTTTTGGGCTCCCTCCGGTGGTTGTAGGTGGTAATGCAGTTGCCCCTGAGTTGCAGTCCTGGTCAGGTGTATCTGCTGATTGCAGTTCTGACTGGGGTATTTAGGCGTGCAGGATTCATTAGTCCTTGCCAGTTGTCAATTGTTGTTGGGAGGTGTTGGACCTCTGTTTGGTTCCTCCTGCCTTTCTGCCAAATCAGCAAAGATAAGTGTCTGTTTTTTTTTTCCTGTGGCACACATGCTATGTGCTTCACAATTCAGTGCTATTCTTTGTGTTTTCTTGTCCAGCTTAGATTGTGTCAGTATTTTCTCAGTCTTGTTGGATTCTCTGGAGTGGCAGATATACATTCCATGTCTTTAGTTAGATTGTGGAACTTTTTGTATTATCTGCTGTGGATATTTTTGGAAGGGTTTTAATACTGACCGCCTAGTAATCTGTCCTATCCTTTCCTATTTAGCTAGAGTGGCCTCTTTTGCTAAATCCTGTTTTCTACCTGCGTGTGTCTATTCTTCTCCTACTCACAGTCATTATTCGTGGGGGGCTGCCTATCCTTTGGGGGTCTGCTCTGAGGCAAGGTAGCATTCCTATTTCCATCTATAGGGGTATTTAGTCCTCCGGCTGTGTCGAGGTGTCTAGGGTATGTTAGGCACACCCCACGGCTACTTCTAGTTGCGGTGTTAGTTCAGGATTTGCGGTCAGTACAGGTTCCACCGACTCCAGAGAAAGTTTCATGCGGCTCCAAGGTCACCAGATCATAACACATAATCCTCCGATACCTCAGCTTCCTGAGTAGCCATGCTAGCTTCTTCCTGATGCTCCCAATCCACTTTCCCCATCCTGGGCAAAACTAAAGGAGGTCACTGCCAATCCTTCTCAAACCGTAGGTCTTTGACATTCCGGGATTTATCATTAAGCCTAGCCGCTGTCTCTCTCGTGCTGCTCTGATCCTCACCACCTCGTGCCTCACACATTGCCTGTAGGGCCTGGACTTTTGAGCTTCTCCTCACAGACTCGTTCCTCTCACAACCTGACAGCTCTGCTCAACTCTACTAACTGATTACCTCAAGGGACACTCCTTCCGCCACTACCTGGCCCCGCCCCATTTCTCAACTGTCACTACTCTGACTGAACCCAGTTCTGAACCTAACTCAATCTAATCTACTACTCTACGGTGCTCCACCGGTGTTCTAACTCCTAAATGACCCCTTTTTAATACTAAACCTTACTCTATCACTATATCTCCCTATCTCTATCCCTAACCCATAAAGATTTATATAACTTGTTCAGTACTTATACATAAGCACGCTGTTTGACGTGTTAATACACAGTAAAACATTATCACATAACACATCACTTTACGTGTGAAATGCACCGGCTTTATTAGGAAAGTGTGCAAAGACATGCAGGGCATAAGCTAGCCCTCCATACACCATGGGGATCCAGTTGGTGAGGAAGGCCATGCTGTGAGCAAGGAGTCTGATAGGTACACCCCATGCTTAGAGACAATTTACCATCAAGATTTTATTCTACAAATTAAAGACATGTACTGTATATAAAGATGCTTTAATGCTGATTAAATCCTTCCTTGCAGAAATCTGTTCGGCTGTTTTAGAGAAAATCATAGTTGGAATTTGTGCAGAATGAGCTAAAATCAAAGTGCCAGAATGTGCTTACCACCTCAGCCCAAGTATAAAGTTAATTTTCTCCCAGTAAGCGCACTTTCAGTAAGGTGGACACAACAGCAAGTCAAGGCTATTAGCATGAAGTTTAACCCCATATCTGCAGATAAAGGCTACTTTCACACTAGCGTCGTGCACTGCACGTCGCTATGCGTCGTTTGGTTGAAATAACGCATCCTGCAAAAGTGCTTGCAGGATGCGTTTTTTCACCATTGATTTGCATTAGCGTCGCATTGCGATGCTTTGCCACATGTCGCAACCGTCGTGCGACGGTTGCGCCGTGTTGTTGCGGATCGTCGGCTGCAAAAAACGTTACATGTAACGTTTTTTGCTGCCGATGGACCGCCATTTCTGACCGCGCATGCGCGGCCGGAACTCCACCCCCACCTCCCCGCACCTCACAATGGGGCGGCGGATGCGCTGGAAAAATGCATCCGCTGCCCCCGTTGTGCGGCGCATTCACTGCTAGCGTCGGTACGTCGGCCCGACGCACTGCGACGGGCCGAGTACGACGCTAGTGTGAGAGTAGCCAAATAGTATTTAATAGTAAGTTCCCTTTAAGTCATGTACAGCTTTAAAATATGTGTCTGCTCTTACAAAATAAATCAAATTGTCCCGTACGCAGTTTTCAAGACATGGCGAGAAAAATAAAGCAACATACAGATAAGCAAAACAGTTATAAAATAATAAAAGAGAAACATCAGAAGTATCTAAATGTTTACATCTTAACTTTTTCTTGTTTCCTTGAGGGTAGGAGAAAGGGTTATGGATCACATTCATCTGAGGCTGACCTCTACACCTTTCCATATTTATCCTATCTTATATATGTCTTGTTCTAGGCTCAAGTTTTTAGGCTGGACTATATTGTATTTTGAAGATTGCAGGTCTGTAACTTGACCATGGGCTAATTAAGAGGAGAGCACATTGCATATTAAATACTTTGTTTCTTCATCCCCCCTTTCCCCCACCTTTGAGTAAATAGGAGATCCTGGTCACAAAGAATCATCTGCCTAAACTTTGAAGCTCACCAGGCCGAGATGTCAGAAATGACACTTTCTGTAGTCCCAGGGATAATTCCCTTGGTACTGAGTTTTGAATTAGAGTGCATAGATGTTTTGCTCCTTTGTATTGTGTCACTCATATGAATTCCAGACTTGATCTAATGTTATTTTACTAATGTTAAAATTTCCATAAGCCTAGTTTCACACTAGTGTTCGGCAGGGCTGCAGACGAAAGCCTTCTTTCTCCGTGAACCCCCGCCCACTGACGCACCTCTTCCTTCAGCTCCGCCTACGTCTGCATGCATCCTGCATACCCTATCTTTAACATTGGGTACGCAGGCCATGCGAATGTAGGCAGATGCCTCTGCATACGTCGTTTTGAAGCTGCGCCGACCGCAACAAAATGCAACATGCATCCAGGGCTGCCACTAGAAATTTTAGGGCCCCATACTGGCAAAATGTTTAATGCCCCCTTGAGACTCCGCCCAGGCTCCACCTCAGCCCCGCCTCCACCTCTCGAACTGTCCACAGTCCCACCGCTCTCTCTTGGAAAAACTCTACTTCTCACCTATCACACATTAACAGTTCCCATCACCAGATCACACATATAGCCGGAAGCTTTTGTTTTGGCCTAAAGATTTTTTAAGCCGCCACCATAACATGGTAGACACTTTTGGCCAGGCCCTACTCTACTGTAACCCACTAAATATTTGTTAAAATATGCAATACAATTTAGGTATATTTTCATTTATTTTTCAATTTTTAAAATGACCAATAACATCACATACAACAAAAAAATACCAGTACACCATGTCCAGACCACATATTACCACCACAGTGATCGAATAATATCACCTACAAGGAACAAATACCGCTACACCCTGACCAGACCACATATTGCCACCAGTGACCGAATAATATCACACACAAGGAACAAATAGCACCGCACCATGACCAGACCACATATTACCACTACAGTGATCAAATAATATCACATACAAGGAACAAATACCACAACACCATGACCAGACCACATATTACCACCAGTGACTGAATAATATCACATACAAGGAACAAATACCACCGCACCATGACCAGACCACATATTACCACAGCAAAGTGACCAAATAGCACATACAAGGGACAAATACCGAAACACCATGTCCAGACCACATATTACCACCACATATTGTCTGAATACTACAATACTGATCAGTAATAAAAAAAATACAATACTATGACTATAAGTGCCATTATACACAGGAGATCTGCACTTAGTATGCAGTGTCTGTGTACAGGTAATACAGTGATCACTGGTGACATTATACACAGGCGCTCTGTATATAGTATACAGTGTATAGTGTCAGTGTATAGGTAACACACTGACTCACCTGTGACGTCTCTAGGTGAAGTCCTTCATCTTTGTTTTTCATCTTTCATCCAGCACAGACCGCCATCACTTCTTCCAGCCAGGGCTCATTTCGGCAGGAAATAACAGTTATCTCAAGCTCCGCTTGCAGAACACATTAATTAATTTTTCCCAACTTCTACATTACACCACATGAAGAAAAAAGGGTGACATAGTATCACTTTACACAGTAACAGGACCGCCCCCCCATTTAAAACAGTATACTCAAAAAATAAAATAAATACATCACTGCAGTAATAATATCCCTTAATTAGCCCCTAAGGAAATTATATTCCCCATCCTAGCCCCCGTGTGTCTCAATCCTGGCTTCAGCCATATGTTCTCCCATCCTGCCCTCATGAGTATCCATTCTGCCCCATATGATCTCCCCATCCTGCCCCATCTGTCTCCATCGTATCCATCCTGTCCCATGATCCTGCCCCATCTGTCTCCAATCCTGCCCCCAGTGTCTCCAATCATGCCCCCATGTCTTTCATCCTGCCCCCTGTCTCCAATCATGCCCCGTATCTCCATTCTTCCCCATGTCTCCAATCGTGCCCCGTATCTCCATTCTGCCTCCTATGTCTCCAGTCATGCCCCCATGTCTGCAATCCTGCCCCATGTCTCCAATCATGCCTCGTGTCTCCATTCTGCCCCATCTGTCTCCAATCCTGCCCCATCTGTCTCCAATCCTGCCACTAGTGTCTCCAGTCATGCCCCCAGTGTCTCCAGTCATGCCCCCATGTCTCCAATCATGCCCCGTATCTGGCATTCTGCCCCCATATCCACCATTCTGCCCCCATGTCCAGCATTCTGCCCCCATGTTCAACATTCTGCCCCCATGTCCAGTATTTTGCCCCATGTCCAGCATTCTGCCCCCATGTCCACCATTCTTGTTGTGAATTCCGTTCTCGGGCTCCCTCCTGTGGTCGTGAATGGTACTTTGTTGAGTTCTGTTTGTGGGCTCCCTAAAGTGGCTTTGAGTGATACTGCTGGTCTTTAGCTGGGCTCCAGCTGCCTCGTTTTCTGCTGTGCTGCTGCCTATTTAACTCCACCTAGATCTTTACTTGTTGCCAGCTGTCGTTGTATTCAGTATTGGTTCAGATCTCTCTGGGACTTCTCGTGTGACCTGTCTCCTCTTGGAGAAGCTAAGTTCATGCTAGTTCATTTTTGCTCACTGCTTTTGGAAAATGTTTCTCAGTATATGTTAAGTTCAGTCCAGCTTTCTTATATGCTATTTTCTTGCTAGCTGGAAGCTCTGGGGAGCAGAGTTGCTCCCTCACATCGTGAGTCGGTGTGAGGGTCTTTAGTATTCTCTGCATGGATATTTTTGTAGTATTTATTACTGACCGCACAGTTCCCTTGTTATCTTCTTACTATTTAGTACTAGTGGGCCTCCTATGCTAAAACCTGTTTTCATTCCTATGTTTGTATTTTCCTCTGAACTCACCGTCATTATTTGTGGGGGCTGACTTTACTTTTGGGGAAATTTCTCTGAGGCAAGTGAGGCTTTTGTTTCTCTCTAGGGGTAGCTAGTTCTCAGGCTGTGAAGAGGCGTCTAGGGAGAGTTAGGTACGCTCCACGGCTGCCTATAGTGTGTGTGATAGGATCAGGGTTGCGGTCAGTAAAGTTTCCACGTCCCCAGAGCTTGTCCTATATTTCTGGTTTACCTATCAGGTCATCTCAAGTGTTTCTAACCACTAGGTCCATAACACATTCTTCCCCCATGTCCACCATTCTGCCCCCATGTCCAGCATTCTGCCCCCATGTCCAGCATTCTGTCCACATGTCCAACAGTCTGCCCCCCGTGTCCAGCATTCTGTCCCCATGTCTCACAGTCTGCCCTGAGCCCCCCGGATCGCCGCTCTCAATAAAAAAAAGTTCTTCTTACCTGGCCACGCTCCTGCGGCAGGCGAAGCTCCCTCCATGCAGCTGAAGTGCGCACTTGCCAGCAACTGACAATGATGTCAGATGCCGGCGATGTGCGCGCTGCGGCTGACATCAGCTGCCAGCCTCCGATTGGCTGGCGAGTGGCGACTTAACTATTGACGTGCGGGCCCGCGCCCGCACGTCAATAGTGTAAAAACTGCTGTTGCGCCGCTAAGGGCCTGGCTTAGCCTGCCAGTAGGGGCCTGGTGAGCAGATGAGACGGGGCCCAATGCAGGCCCCCTCTGCCCACCGGGCCCCATACGCCAGTCAGGGCAGTAATGCCCTGATGGTGGCCCTGCATGCATCCACCTACATCCGCATGGCCTGAGTACCCAATGTTAAAGATAGGGTATGCAGGACGCATGCAGAAGTAGGCGGAGCTGAAGGAAGAGGCGTGGCAGAGGGCGGGGCTTCACGGAGGAAGAAGGCTTCCGAACGCTAGTGTTAAACTAGACTTACACAGAGCATTGTGGCAGGTTTCTCAAAGACAGATAACATTTTATAAAAAGCAATAAAAGTTAAACTCACAGTATCAATTGCTCATCACTCCAGCACGGGCTACACTGGTTGTATTAGCACAGATCACCTGTGATGAATTTTTATTCTGCAGTAACCTGACTGATGAGTTAGTCATTGGCTGCAAGGGTTAGGTGAATGGAATGGAATAGAATGTCATCTGTATTTACCAAAACTGTTCATTTGAGTGTGCATCATTCATTGTATATCAGGCTCACATCTATTAAGTGCTTGACCATTTAATCAAAGAGCCTAAGGTCATGAAAATAAAACAAGAGAAGCAAAGAAGTGGATTTTTTTCCCCTCAAACCACCAATTTTCGTTCCAGATAGATGTGAAGAGCGACAGAATCTTAGTGATTTGGGCTCTGCATGCGACTATTTTTAATTTAACATTAAACAACTGAGATGTATTTGAAGTGTAGACTTTTAAATTTAATTAAAGGGGTTGAACACAAATATCCTATGAAATGTTTATGCAATGCAACCATTTTTCTACAAAGCCGCCTTATTTCAGAGGCTCAAAAGCTATTGGACAAATTAATTTTAACATAAATAAAATGTTAATTTTTAAAACTTTGTAGAGAATCTAATCCAGGCAATGACTCCCTGAAGTTTGGCAACCATGGACATCACCAAACGCTGGGTTTCCTCCTTTGTGCTGCTTTGCTAGGCCTTCAGCTGACTTCAGTTGTTGCTTGTTTGTGGGTCTTTCTTTCAGTTTCGCATGCTCAATGGGGATGAGATCTGGTGATTGACTTGGCCATTGCAGAATATTATAACAAACTATTTAGATTCTGAAATGTAGTGTGGTGTATGGCCCACACTATTAGCACAAATGATTTAGATGCCGGAAGGTTGATTTTACAGGGGACCCTATCTATCTGAACAATCTGACTACTTGCAGCAGTTGCACGAGCAGCCTCTCTGTGCTGTTACACTGACAAAATGGTGGAAAAACATGTCTGCTTTTTATATTGAGAGGTGTTGTGAATTCTGCTCTTGGGCTCCCTCCGGTGGTTGTTAGTGGTAGTGCAGTGGTCTCTGGATTATAGGCCAGGGCAGGTGTTTCTGCTTATTGCAGCTCTATTAGGTATTTAGGTTTGTAGGATCCATCAATCCCTGCCAGTTGTCCATTGTATCTTGGAGGGATTGCATCTCTGTCTGGCTCCACTGCCCTGCTGTCATTTCAGCTAAGATAAGTGCCTTGTTTTGGTTCTCTGTAGCATGCATGCAGTGTGCTTTTATGTGCAGTGCAATCTATTGTGTTTTTGTCCAGCTTGACTTGTTTGGATTTTTCTGTCATGCTGGTTTCTCTGGAGATGCAGATATACATCCTATGTCTTTAGTTAGATGTAGTATATAGTATTTTCTGCTGTGGAATTTTCTAGTGTTTTAATACTGACCGCTTAGAACTCTGTCCTATCCTTTCTATCTAGATAGTAGGGCCTCTTTTGCTAAACTCTGTTTTTTCTGCCTGTGTACGTATTTCCTCTTAAACTCACAGTCAATATTTGTGGGGGGCTGCCTATCCTTTGGGGCTCTGCTCTGAGGCAAGATAGGATTTCCCATTTCCATCTTTAGGGGTATTTAGTCCTCCGGCTGTGTCGAGGTGTCTAGGCCTGGAATTGTATTGTCAGAAATTTAGAAAATGGTCTGTGCTGACTAAATGGAATGAGGATGCTTTGGTGGCAATTTTCAGAAAGGGTCTTTCTGAATCTGTTAAAGATGTTATGGTGGGGTTTCCCATGCCTATTGGTCTGAGCGATTCTATGTCTCTGGCCATTCAGATTGATCGGCGCCTGCGTGAGCGCAGAGTTGTGCGCGCTGTGGCGTTGTCCTCAGAGCAGATACCTGAGCCTATGCAGTGCGATAGGATTCTGTCTGGAGCTGAACGACGGGGATTCAGACATCAGAATGGGTTGTGTTTTTACTGTGGCGATGCTTCTCATGTCATTTCGGTCTGCCCTAAGCGTATTAAGAGAATCGCTAGTTCAGTTACCATTGGTACCGTACAACCTAAATTTCTGTTATCTGTGACATTGATCTGCTCATTGTCGTCATTTTCTGTCATGGCGTTTGTAGATTCTGGCGCCGCTTTGAATTTAATGGACTTTGAATTCGCTAGACGTTGTGGTTTCCCCTTGCAGTCTTTGGAGAACCCTATTCCTTTAAGGGGCATTGATGCTACACCTTTGCCTAAAAATAAACCCCAGTTTTGGACACAGGTGACCATGTGCATGGCGCCAGCCCATCGGGAGGATTGTCGATTTTTGGTGTTGCATAATTTGCATGATGCTATTGTGCTGGGTTTTCCATGGTTGCAGGTACATAATCCGGTGTTGGATTGGAAATCTATGTCTGTGACTAGTTGGGGTTGTCAGGGAGTTCATGGTGACGTTCCTTTGATGTCAATCTCCTCTTCCCCCCCTTCTGAAGTTCCAGAGTTCTTGTCTGATTTTCAGGATGTGTTCAATGAGCCCAAGTCCAGTTCCCTTCCACCGCATAGGGACTGTGATTGTGCTATTGACTTGATTCCAGGTTGTAAGTTTCCTAAGGGCCGACTTTTCAACCTGTCGGTGCCTGAACATACCGCTATGTGGAGTTATATTAAGGAGTCTTTGGAGAAAGGGCATATTCGGCCATCGTCTTCACCATTGGGAGCGGGATTTTTTTTTTGTTGCCAAGAAGGATGGCTCCTTGAGACCTTGTATTGATTATCGCCTTTTGAATAAGATCACCGTCAAATTTCAATACCCTTTGCCTTTGCTTTCTGATTTGTTTGCTAGGATTAAGGGAGCTAGTTGGTTTACTAAGATTGACCTTCGAGGGGCATATAATCTTATTCGTATTAAGCAGGGTGACGAATGGAAAACTGCGTTTAATACGCCCGAGGGCCATTTTGAATACCTTGTGATGCCCTTCGGGCTCTCTAATGCTCCATCTGTTTTTCAGTCCTTCATGCATGATATCTTCCGGAATTATCTTGATAAATTTATGGTTGTATATTTGGATGACATTTTGATTTTTTCCGATGATTGGGAGTCTCATGTGAAACAGGTCAGGATGGTTTTTCAGATCCTTAGTGACAGTGCTTTGTTTGTGAAGGGGTCTAAGTGTCTTTTTGGAGTGCAGAAGGTTTCTTTTTTGGGCTTCATTTTTTCTCCCTCATCTATAGAGATGGATCCGGTTAAGGTTCAGGCCATTCATGATTGGATTCAGCCCACGTCCGTGAAGAGTCTTCAGAAATTTTTGGGCTTTGCTAATTTTTATCGCCGTTTCATTGCTAACTTCTCCAGTGTGGTTAAACCCCTGATCGATTTGACGAAAAAGGGCGCTGATGTGACTAATTGGTCCTCTGCGGCTGTCTCTGCCTTTCAGGAGCTTAAACGCTGATTTACTTCTGCTCCGGTGTTGCGTCAGCCAGATGTTTCTCTTCCATTTCAGGTTGAGGTTGACGCTTCTGAGATTGGGGCAGGGGCCGTTTTGTCTCAGAGGAATTCTGATGGTTCCTTGATGAAACCATGTGCCTTCTTTTCCCGAAAGTTTTCGCCTGCTGAACGTAATTATGATGTAGGCAATCGGGAATTGTTGGCTATGAAGTGGGCGTTCGAGGAATGGCGACATTGGCTTGAGGGAGCCAAGCATCGCATTGTGGTTTTGACCGATCATAAAAATCTGATTTACCTCGAGTCTGCCAAGCGGCTGAATCCTAGACAGGCTCGATGGTCCCTGTTTTTCTCCCGTTTTGATTTCGTGGTCTCGTATCTTCCGGGTTCTAAGAATATTAAAGCTGATGCCCTCTCTAGGAGCTTTTTGCCTGATTCTCTGGAGGTCCTTTAAACGGCCGGCATTCTAAAGGAAAGGGTGGTTCTTTCTGCCATCTCCCCTGATTTATGACGGGTCCTTCAGGAATTTCAGGCTGACAAACCTGACCGCTGTCCAGTGGGGAAACTGTTCGTTCCTGATAAATGGACTAGTAGGGTGATTTCGGAGGTTCATTTTTCCGTGTTGGCTGGTCATCCTGGTATTTTTGGTACCAGAGATTTGGTTGGTAGGTCTTTTTGGTGACCTTCTTTGTTGCGGGATGTGCGTTCTTTTGTGCAGTCCTGTGGGACTTGTGCGCGGGCTAAGCCTTGTTGTTCCCGCGATAGTGGGTTGCTTTTGCCTTTGCCGGTCCCTGAGAGGCCTTGGACGCATATTTCTATGGATTTTATTTCAGACCTTCTGGTTTCCCAGATGATGTCAGTTATCTGGGTGGTTTGTGACCGGTTTTCTAAGATGGTTCATTTGGTGCCTTTGCCTAAGTTGCCTTCCTCTTCTGATTTGGTTCCATTGTTTTTTCAGCATGTGGTTCATTTGCATGGTATTTCGGAGAATATTGTGTCCGACAGAGGTTCCCAGTTTGTTTCTAGGTTTTGGCGAGCCTTTTGTGCTAGGCTGGGCATTGATTTGTCTTTTTCTTCCGCATTTCATCCTCAGACAAATGTCCAAACCGAGCGAACCAATCAGACTTTGAAAACTTATTTGAGATGCTTCGTGTCTGCTGATCAGGATGATTGGGTGGCTTTCTTGCCATTGGCCGAGTTTGGCCTTAATAATCGGGCTAGTTCGGCCACCTTGGTTTCGCCTTTTTTTTGTAATTTTGGTTTTCATCCTCGTTTTTCTTCAGGGCAGGTTGAGCCTTCTGATTGTCCTGGTGTGGATTCTGTGGTGGACAGGTTGCAGCAAATTTGGGCTCATGTGGTGGACAATTTGGTGTTGTCTCAGGAGGAGGTGCAACGTTTTGCTAATCGTCGTCGGTGTGTTGGTTCCCGGCTTCGGGTTGGGGATTTGGTCTGGTTGTCTTCTCGTCATGTTCCTATGAAGGTTTCTTCCCCTAAGTTTAAGCCTCGGTTTATTGGTCCTTATAGGATTTCTGAGATTATCAATCCGGTGTCTTTTAGTTTGGCCCTTCCGGCATCTTTTGCTATCCATAATGTTTTCCATAGATCTTTATTGCGGAAATATGTGGTGCCTGTTCTTCCCTCTGTTGATCCTCCGGCTCCTGTGTTGGTTGATGGGGAGTTGGAGTATGTGGTTGAGAAGATTTTGGATTCTCGTTTTTCGAGACAGAAGCTTCAGTACCTTGTCAAATGGAAAGGTTACGGCCAGGAGGATAATTCTTGGGTTTTTGCCTCTGATGTCCATGCTGCTGATTTGGTTTGTGCCTTTCATCTGGCTCGTCCTGATCGGCCTGGGGGCTCTGGTGAGGGTTCGGTGACCCCTCTTCAAGGGGGGGTACTGTTGTGAATTCTACTCTTGGGCTCCCTCCGGTGGTTGTTAGTGGTAGTGCAGTGGTCTCTGGATTATAGGCCAGGGCAGGTGTTTCTGCTTATTGCAGCTCTATTAGGTATTTAGGTTTGTAGGATCCATCAATCCCTGCCAGTTGTCCATTGTATCTTGGAGGGATTGCATCTCTGTCTGGCTCCACTGCCCTGCTGTCATTTCAGCTAAGATAAGTGCCTTGTTTTGGTTCTCTGTAGCACGCATGCAGTGTGCTTTTATGTGCAGTGCAATCTATTGTGTTTTTGTCCAGCTTGACTTGTTTGGATTTTTCTGTCATGCTGGTTTCTCTGGAGATGCAGATATACATCCTATGTCTTTAGTTAGATGTAGTATATAGTATTTTCTGCTGTGGAATTTTCTAGTGTTTTAATACTGACCGCTTAGAACTCTGTCCTATCCTTTCTATCTAGCTAGTAGGGCCTCTTTTGCTAAACTCTGTTTTTTCTGCCTGTGTACATATTTCCTCTTAAACTCACAGTCAATATTTGTGGGGGGCTGCCTATCCTTTGGGGCTCTGCTCTGAGGCAAGATAGGATTTCCCATTTCCATCTTTAGGGGTATTTAGTCCTCCGGCTGTGGCGAGGTGTCTAGGCCTGGTTAGGTACATCCCACGGCTACTTCTAGTTGCGGTGTCAGTATTAGGATTGCGGTGAGTACAGGTACCACCTACTCCAGAGATAGTCTCATGCGGCTCCAGGGTCACCGGATCATAACAGAGAGGGATATGTGTCTTCTGGAGCTATAGACAGAAGCTCTTGTGTCTGGATGTTGTGGATGGTTTCTGTGCCCTGATTTGTTACCGAAATCTCCACTCAGTAACCCCTAAGTCAATTTTGACCTTAATTACCAAGCCAACTATTACAATTCTGACCAGTGTCAATTTATGTGGTAAAAACTCTGGAATACTTCCATGGATCCCACTGATTCTGAGACTGTTTTTTTAGACATATTGTACTTCATAATAGTGGTTACATTTCTTCAATATGACACATTTATTTATGAAAAAAGTGAACATTTGGCAAAAATGTTGCAAATTTCAAACTTTTAAATTTTGTGCCCTTAAATCAGAGAATTATGTTAAACAGAATAGTTAATAAATAACATTTCCCACATGTCTTCTTTACATCAGCATAATTTTGGAAACATAATTTTTTTTTGTTAGGTAGTTAGAAGGGTTTAAAGTTGACCAGCGATTTCTAATTTTTCCAACAAAATTTACAAAACCATTTTTTTAGGGACCACCTCACATTTGAATTGAGTTTGGGAGCTTATATGACAGAAAATACCCAAAAGTGACACCATTCTAAAAACTGCACCCCTCAAGGTGTTCAAAGCAACATTTAAGAAGTTTGAGTCTTCAGTTGCTTCACGACAACTGAACCAAAATGGAATGAAAAAATTAACATTTAACTTTTTTCACAAAAGATTTATTTTAGACCTAAACTTTTTTGTTTTTACAAGGGTATCAGGAGAAAATAAACAGAAATCCGAACAGAAATCCAAATGTGCAATGTTCGTGCCAAATTAGAGATTGACGAACGTTTTGTGAACAAGTTCGCTCATCTTTAATTATTACACATCACAATACAAACAGAAGAGTACTAATAAGGAGCTGTGCAATCTTTTGTGTCTAAAATTGCCTTCACTTCTCTGGAAAGGCTTTCATCACGATTTGGAGTGTGTCTTTGGAAATTTTGCTCACTCATTAAAAAGAGCTTTGTGAGGTCTAGCACTGATGTTGGACAAGAAGGCCTTGCTTGGACTCGACATTCCAATTCATTTAAAAGGTGTCTGATATGGTTCGTGGGAGGACTCTGTGCCGGCCACTCGAGATCGTCCACACTAAACTCTTTAAACCATATATTTAATTTAATTTTACTTTCTGCACAAAAATACAATCTTGCTGGAATTGTAAATAGCCTTCCCCAATCTCTAGCTTTTAATTAAGGTGTATAAAATTGTCTAAATGTTTTTGTTTGCTATAGTAATATCATTACCTTCACTAGAAATAAGGGGCTGAGCCCAATTTCTGATTAAACAGGTGTATCATTGTCTTTTTCTTCAAATTTTACGTTAGACATTCTTATGGATATTTTTGTTTGTCATCCACTGGCCTAGGTTCTCCCATTAGACTGCCAATTAGTGAAATGTCATTTATAAGCCAGTTCTTCCAGATTCTCTTAAACTGATTGTTAAAATAATAACCGGTTTGCACAGCTGTTGAGTTTTCTTTAATGGGGTCCTGACACATTGCTTTTAACAGGAAAACACAGTGCTATTGATTAATACAGCTGGAACAGCGTGTTTGTTTTTTTTTAATACAGAGATCACAGACTTATTATTTGTAGGCTCTATGTTTTATATGATGGGCTGATTGTGAGCATATACAGTTGTGCACAAAAGTTTACACCCTCCAGCAGAATTTTTGCTTTCTTGGCCTTTTTTTCAGAGAATGTGAAATGATAACATGAAAACTTTTTCTCCACTCATGGTTAGCGGTTGGGTGAAGCCATTCATTGTCAAAGTACTATATTTTCTCTTTTTAAATCATAATGACAACGCAAATCATTCAAATGACCATGATCAAAAGTTTACATACCCCATTTCTTAATATAGTGTATTGCCCCCCCTAACATCAATGACAGCTTGAAGTCTTTTGTAGTAGTTGTGGATGAGGTTCTTTATTTTCTCAGATGGTAAAGCTGCCTATTCTTCTTGGCAAAAAGCCTCCAGTTCCTGTAAATTCCTGGGATGTCTAGCATGAACTGTGCGCTTGAGATCTCCCCAGAGTGGCTCAATGATATTGAGGTCAGGAGACTGAGATGGCCACTCCAGAACCTTCACTTTGTTCTGTTGTAGCCAATGACAGGTCGACTTGTCCTTGTGTTTTGGATTGTTGTCATGTTGGAACGTCCAAGTACGTCCCATGCGCAGCTTCCAGTCTGATGATTGCAAATTTGCATTCTGTATTTGATGATAATATGCTGCATTTATATTTCCTTCAACTTTGACCTAGTTTCATGTGCCTTTGTATCTCACACATCCTCTAAACATCAGTGGTCCACCTCCGTGCTTTACAGTAGGAATGGTGTTCATTTCATCATAGGTCTTGTTGACCTCTCTCCAAATGTAACGTTTATGGTTGTGGCCAAAAAGTTTAATTTTGGTCTCATCACTAGTGTTGAGCATTCCGATACCGCAAGTATCGGGTATCGGCCGATACTTGCGGTATCGGAATTCCGATACCAAGATCCGATACTTTTGTGGTATCGGGAATCGGAATCGGAAGTTTCCAGTGTATGGTTCCCAGGGTCTGAAGGAGAGGAAACTCTCCTTCAGGCCCTGGGATCCATATGAATGTGTAAAATAAAGAATTAAAATAAAAAATATTGATATACTCACCTGTCCGGAGGCCCCTGGACATCACCGCTGGTAACCGGCAGCCTTCTTTGTTTAAAATGAGCGCGTTCAGCACCTTCCATGACGTCACGGCTTCTGATTGGTCGCGTGCCGCTCATGTGACCGCCACGCGACCAATCACAAGCCGCGACGTCATCCCTCAGGTCCTAAATTCCCTTCTAGGAATTTAGGACCTGAGGGATGACGTCACGGCTTGTGATTGGTCGCGTGAGCGGTCACATGGGCGGCCGCGACCAATCACAAGCCGTGACATCATCTAAGGCCCTGAACGCGCTCATTCTTAAGAAGGAAGGCTGCCGGAAAGAAGCAGGGTGCGTCCGAGGGTGAGTATATACCTAATAGGAATATACCCACCCTCGGCTTCTTTCCGGCAGCCTTCCTTCCTAAGAATGAGCGCGTTCAGGGCCTTAGATGACGTCACGGCTTGTGATTGGTCGAGGCCGCCCATGTGACCGCCACGCGACCAATCACAAGCCGCGACGTCATCCCTCAGGTCCTAAATTCCCTTCTAGGAATTTAGGACCTGAGGGATGACGTCACGGCTTGTGATTGGTCACGTGGCGGTCACATGGGCGGCCGCGACCAATCAGAAGCCGTGACGTCATGGAAGGCCCTGAACGCGCTCATTTTAAGCAAAGAAGGCTGCCGGTTACCAGCGGTAAGGTCCAGGCTGCGTCGGAGAGGTGAGTATATCAATATTTTTTATTTTAATTCTTTATTTTACACATTAATATGGATCCCAGGGCCTGAAGGAGAGTTTCCTTTCCTTCAGACCCTGGGAACCATCAGGGATACCTTCCGATACTTGAGTCCCATTGACTTGTATTGGTATCGGGTATCGGTATCGGATCAGATCCGATACTTTGCCGGTATCGGCCGATACTTTCTGATACCAATACTTTCAAGTATCGGACGGTATCGCTCAACACTACTCATCACTCCAAATTACCTTGTTCCAGAAGTTTTGAGGCTTGTCTCTGTGCTGTTTTGCATATGGTAGGCAAGATACTTTTGAGCATTTGCGCAGTAATGGCTTTCTTCTGGTCGACTCGACCATGCAGCCCATTTTTCTTCAAGTGCCTCCTTATTGAATATCTTGAAACAGCCACACCGCTAGTTTTCAGAGAGTCCTGTACTTCAGCTGATGTTTTTTGTGGGTTTTTCTTTGCATCCTGAACAATTTTCCTGGCAGTTGTGGACAAAATTTTGGTTGGTCTACCTGACCTTGGTTTTGTTTTTACAGAGCCCCTGATTTTCCATATGTTAATCACAGTTTGAATGCTGCTACCTGGCATTATCAATTCCTTGGATATCTTTTTGTATCCCTTTCCTGTTTTATACAGTTCAACTACCTTTTTCCGAAGATCTGTTGACAATTCTTTTGCTTTCTCCATGACTCTCAATCCAGAAACGTCAGTGGCTGGATGAAAGATGCAAGAGTCTGGATCCCAGAAACTCACTCAGCTTTTATGCACACACACTGATTACAAGCAAACAGGTCACAGGTGAGGATATTACTTTTAGTAGACATTCACACCCATTTGTGTCAACCTCTGTACATGTTATCAGGCCAAAATCACCAGGGTATGTAAACTTTTGATCAGGGCCATTTGGATGTTTTGGGTTGTCATTATGATTTAAAAAGAGAAAACACAGTAGTTTGACAATAAATGGCTTCACCAACAACTAACCATGAGTGGAGAAAAAGTTCTGGTGTTATCATTCATATTCTCTGAAAAAAAGTCCAAGAAAGCAAAAATTCTGCCAGGGTATGTAAATTTTGGGCATAACTGTATATCTGGAAGTAAAAGTCTGCAAATAATTTGAAGCTGGGAGAAGTCTTGGTGGTGGTCTGGTTCAATACAGAAGAAAGAATAATGACAACAGTAAAAATAAAATTTTACCTGTGAGTGGTTGAATATATATATATAGGTGCATTTCACAAAATTTGCATATCATCAAAAAGTTCATATCTTTCAGCTCTTCAATACAAAAAGTGAAACTCATATATTAGTGTAATTACAAACAGAGTTATGTATTTCAAGTGTTTATTTCTGTTAATGTTGATGATTATGGCTTACAAGTAACCAAAAAGTCATTATCTCAGTAAATTAGAATACTTTATAACACCAGCTTGAAAAAATGATTTTAAAAACCAAAATGTCGGCCTACTGCAATGTATATTCAGTAAATGCACTCAATACTTGGTCGGTGTTCCTTTGGCATTGTCATGCCGAGGCAGGCGTAAGGAGGTTAGTGAACCCTTTGAACCACAGAGGACTCTGTGGAAGCTGAACCCTAGGAACCAGCCGGACAAAGATGTAAGGTGAATTCAAGATTAGGATACCAGCCAGGAGAACCCACAGGGTGGATCCCCCACACCTAGACACCGAATTCCTCAGAGGGAGCAAAATCTTGTACAAGGATTGTACCAAGACAGCCAAGGAGACTCGAGTGCATTGGTTCTGAGAACAGAGGTTCAGACCCGAGGGGGATGGAGCCACACCGTGGTAGGGAGGGAGGTCCAAGAAACCAGAGAAGAGGTACCTGTTGTGAACTGTGTTTCTGGGCTCCCTCTGGTGGTCACTAACGGTATTGTGTTAGGTATGTCTTGTTGCAGGCCTGAGCTCCAGCTGTGTCGTTAAGCAGCGGGTGTTTCCCATTTGAGTCTCCTCTGGACTCAGTCTCTTGCCTGGCATCGTTGTATCCAGACCTATTTGGTCTCCTCCGGATTCCTTTCAGTCTGCCTCATGCAAGAAAAGCTAAGTCTGTTTTGTACAATTTGGATCGTTTGCATTATTCAGTGTTTTTGTCCAGCTTGCTTTACATTTGTTTTTTTGACTCGCTGGAAGCTCTAGGGGGCTGATATTCTCCCTCCACACCGTCAGTCGGTGTGGGGGTTCTTGAATGTTCAGCGTGGATGTTTTGTAGGGTTTTCTGCTAACCGCATAGTCCACTATCTATTTTCTGCTATTTAGACTATTGGGCCTCACTTTGCTGAATCTAGTTCATCTCTACGTTTGTGTTTTCCTCTTGCCTCACCGTTATTATTTGTTGGGGGCTTTCTATATCTTTGGGGTTCAATTTCTCTGGAGGCAAGCGAGGTCTTATTTTTTCTCTCTAGGGGTAGTCAGTTCTCCGGCTGGCTCGAGACGTCTAGAACCAACGTAGGCACGTTCACCGGCTACTTTTAGTTGTTTGTGTTAGGATCAGGTATGCGGTTAGCCCAGTTTCCACCTCCCTAGAGCAGTATTTATATTTTGCTATCTTGCTGGAATATCAGAGATCCTCTGCCATTGGGATCATAACAGAATGCCAGGCCAAAAGAAAATGTTTAATGCATCGCAGAAGCGGGATTAAAAAGAAGTTCTGAGTTGTTGTTTTTTTTGTTTGTTTTTTTGCTGCAGTTTGCCTAGCTTCTTCCATCCCCTTTTTCTCTGAGTGGCTGAAACTCTGCTGCAGATATGAATGTCCAGACTCTGACTTCTAGTGTGGATCAGCTTGCTGCTAGGGTGCAAAGCATTCAGGATTTTGTTATCCATAGCCCTATGTCTGAACCAAAAATACCTATTCCTGAGCCGTTTTTTGGAGATAGATCTAAGTTCCTGAATTTTAGGAATAATTGCAAATTGTTTCTGTCTCTGAAACCTCGTTCCTCTGGTGATTCAGCTCAGCAAGTTAGGATTGTTATTTCCTTTTTGCGCGGCGACCCTCAAGATTGGGCCTTCTCTCTGGCGCCAGGAGATCCTGCATTGGTGAATGTTGATGCGTTTTTTCTGGCACTTGGTTTGCTTTATGAGGAGCCTAATCTTGAAAATCAGGCTGAAAAAATGTTGCTGGTTATCTCTCAGGGTCAGGACGAAGCTGAGGTATATTGCCAAAAATTTTGGAAATGGTCCGTGCTTACTCAATAGAATGAGTGTGCACTGGCCGCAAATTTCAGAAATGGTCTTTCTGAAGCCTTTAAAAAGGTATTGGGGGGTTTTCCTATCCCTACAGGTCTAAATGATTCAATGGCTCTAGCCATTCAAATTGATCGACGTTTGCGGGAGCGCAAATCTGATAATCCTTTGGCGGTGCTGTCTGAACGGTCACCTGATTCTATGCAATGTGACAGAATTCTGACCAGAGCCGAGCGACAAAATCATAGACGTCAAAATGGGTTGTGTTTCTACTGTGGTGATTCAACACATGTTATCTCAGCATGCTCTAAACGTTTAAAGAAAAAAGTTAATCCTGTCGCCATTGGTACTTTTCAGCCTAAGTTTATTTTGTCTGTGACTTTAATTTGTTCATTATCTTCTTACTCAGTTATGGCTTTTGTGGATTCTGGTGCTGCTTTAAGTCTGATGGATTTGTCGTTTGCCAAGCGCTGCGGTTTTGTCCTGGAGCCTTTGGAAAATCCTATTCCTTTTAGAGGAATTGATTCTACGCCATTGGCAGAGAATAAACCTCAGTATTGGACGCAGGTGACCATGTGCATGACTCCTGTACATCAGGAAGTGATTCGTTTTTTGGTACTGCATAAAATGCATGATGTTGTCGTTTTGGGTCTGCCATGGTTACAGGCCCATAATCCAGTTTTAGATTGGAAAGCTATGACTGTGTCTAGTTGGGGGTGTCAGGGGATTCATGGCGATTCTCCATTGATGTCTATTGCTTCTTCTACTCCTTCTGAGATCCCTGAGTTTTTGTCAGACTTTCAGGATGTATTTAATGAGGCCAGGTCCAGTGCCCTTCCTCCTCATAGGGACTGTGATTGTGCTATAGATTTGATTCCTGGTAGTAAGTTTCCTAAGGGACGACTCTTTAATTTATCTGTGCCAGAGCATGCCGCGATGCGGAGTTATATAAAGGAGTCTTTGGAGAAGGGACATATTCGCCCATCCTCGTCCCCTCTTGGTGCAGGATTCTTTTTTGTGGGCAAGAAAGACGGGTCTCTGAGACCTTGTATTGATTATCGTCTTCTGAATAAGATCACTGTTAAATTTCAGTATCCTTTGCCATTGTTGTCTGATTTGTTTGCTCGGATTAAGGGATCCAGTTGGTTCACCAAGATAGATCTTCGTGGTGCGTATAACCTTGTGCGCATAAAGCAGGGAGATGAATGGAAAACGGCATTTAATACGCCCGAGGGTCATTTTGAGTACCTGGTGATGCCTTTCAGATTATCTAATGCTCCTTCTGTGTTTCAGTCCTTCATGCATGACATCTTCCGGAAATATCTGGATAAATTTATGATTATTTATCTGGATGATATTTTGTTTTTTTTCTGATGATTGGGAGTCCCATGTGAACCAGGTCAGGATGGTGTTTCAGGTTTTGCGGGAGAATGCTCTATTTGTGAAGGGCTCAAAATGTATCTTTGGGGTACAGAAGGTTTCTTTTTTGGGTTTTATTTTTTCCCCTTCTACTGTGGAGATGGACCCAGTTAAGGTCCGTGCCATTCATGACTGGACTCAGCCCACGTCTGTTAAGAGCCTGCAGAAGTTCTTGGGCTTTGCTAATTTTTACCGTCGTTTTATCGCTAATTTCTCCAGCGTGGTTAAACCTTTGACGGATATGACCAAGAAGGGTTCTGATGTTGCGAATTGGTCTCCTGCGGCCGTGGAGGCCTTTCGGGAGCTGAAGCGTCGGTTTACTTCAGCGCCAGTCTTGTGCCAGCCGGATGTCTCTCTTCCCTTCCAGGTTGAAGTTGATGCTTCTGAGATTGGTGCAGGGGCTGTTTTGTCGCAAAAAAGTTCTGATGGCTCCGTGATGAAGCCATGCGCCTTCTTTTCAAGGAAATTTTCACCTGCTGAGCGGAACTACGATGTTGGTAATCGGGAGTTGTTGGCCATGAAGTGGGCATTTGAGGAGTGGCGACATTGGCTCGAGGGAGCTAGACATCGTGTGGTGGTCTTGACTGATCATAAAAATCTGATTTACCTCGAGTCTGCCAAGCGCCTGAATCCTAGACAGGCCCGTTGGTCGTTGTTTTTCTCCCGTTTTGACTATGTGGTTTCCTACCTGCCTGGTTCGAAGAACGTGAAGGCTGATGCACTTTCTAGGAGTTTTGTGCCTGATTCTCCGGGAGTCTCTGAGCCGGCTAGTATTCTCAGAGAGGGAGTAATTTTGTCTGCCATTTCCCCAGATTTGCGACGAGGGCTGCAAAAATTTCAGGCTGATAGGCCTGATCGTTGTCCACCAGAGAGATTGTTTGTCCCTGATGGATGGACCAACAGAGTTATTTCTGAGGTTCATTCTTCGGTGTTGGTGGGACATCCTGGGATTTTCGGTACCAGAGATTTGGTGGCCAGGTCCTTTTGGTGGCCTTCCTTGTCGCGGGATGTGCGTTCTTTTGTGCAGTCCTGTGGGATTTGTGCTCGGGCTAAGCCTTGCTGTTCTCGTGCCAGCAGGTTGCTTTTGCCCTTGCCTATCCCAAAGAGGCCTTGGACGCACATTTCCATGGATTTCATTTCGGATCTTCCGGTGTCTCGGAAGATGTCTGTCATCTGGGTGGTGTGCGATCGTTTTTCTAAAATGGTCCATTTGGTGCCCTTGCCTAAGTTGCCTTCCTCCTCTGATTTGGTTCCTTTGTTCTTTCAGAATGTGGTTCGTTTGCATGGCATCCCTGAGAATATTGTATCTGACAGAGGATCCCAGTTTGTGTCCAGATTCTGGTGATCCTTTTGTGCTAAGATGGGTATTGATTTGTCTTTTTCGTCGGCTTTTCATCCTCAGACTAATGGCCAGACCGAGCGAACTAATCAGACGTTAGAGACTTATTTGAGATGTTTTGTTTCTGCTGATCAGGACGACTGGGTTACCTTTTTGCCACTGGCCGAGTTTGCCCTTAATAATCGGGCTAGTTCTGCCACCTTGGTTTCACCCTTTTTCTGCAACTCTGGTTTTCATCCTCATTTCTCCTCAGGTCAGGTTGAACCTTCTGACTGTCCTGGGGTTGATTCTGTGGTGGATAGGTTGCAGCGGATTTGGAACCATGTGGTGGACAATTTGAAATTGTCACAAGACAAGGCCCAGCGGTTTGCCAACTGCCGCCGCGGTGTGGGTCCCCGACTTCGTGTTGGGGATTTGGTTTGGTTGTCTTCTCGGCATGTTCCTTTGAAAGTCTCCTCTCCTAAGTTCAAGCCTCGCTTTATTGGTCCTTATAAGATTTTGGAAATCCTTAACCCGGTGTCTTTTCGCTTGGTCCTTCCAGCGTCTTTTGCTATTCATAATGTGTTCCATAGGTCCTTGTTGCGGCGGTACGTGGTGCCTATGGTTCCTACTGTTGAGCCTCCTGCCCCGGTTTTGGTTGAGGGCGAGTTGGAGTACGTGGTGGAGAAGATTCTGGATTCTCGTATCTCTAGACGGAAACTCCAGTATTTAGTTAAGTGGAAAGGCTATGGTCAGGAGGATAATTCCTGGGTTGTCGCCTCTGATGTTCATGCGGCTGATTTGGTTCATGCCTTTCACGCTGCTCATCCTGATCGCCCTGGGGGTCTTGGTGAGGGTTCGGTGACCCCTCCTCAAGGGGGGGGTACTGTTGTGAACTGTGTTTCTGGGCTCCCTCTGGTGGTCACTAACGGTATTGTGTTAGTTATGTCTTGTTGCAGGCCTGAGCTCCAGCTGTGTCGTTAAGCAGCGGGTGTTTCCCATTTGAGTCTCCTCTGGACTCAGTCTCTTGCCTGGCATCGTTGTATCCAGACCTATTTGGTCTCCTCCGGATTCCTTTCAGTCTGCCTCATGCAAGAAAAGCTAAGTCTGTTTTGTACAATTTGGATCGTTTGCATTATTCAGTGTTTTTGTCCAGCTTGCTTTACATTTGTTTTTTTGACTCGCTGGAAGCTCTAGGGGGCTGATATTCTCCCTCCACACCGTCAGTCGGTGTGGGGGTTCTTGAATGTTCAGCGTGGATGTTTTGTAGGGTTTTCTGCTAACCACATAGTCCACTATCTATTTTCTGCTATTTAGACTACTGGGCCTCACTTTGCTGAATCTAGTTCATCTCTACGTTTGTGTTTTCCTCTTGCCTCACCGTTATTATTTGTTGGGGGCTTTCTATATCTTTGGGGTTCAATTTCTCTGGAGGCAAGCGAGGTCTTATTTTTTCTCTCTAGGGGTAGTCAGTTCTCCGACTGGCTCGAGACGTCTAGAACCAACGTAGGCACGTTCACCGGCTACTTTTAGTTGTTTGTGTTAGGATCAGGTATGCGGTTAGACCAGTTTCCACCTCTCTAGAGCAGTATTTATATTTTGCTATCTTGCTGGAATATCAGAGATCCTCTGCCATTGGGATCATAACAGTACCAGGAGGACTGGAGGATACTGCCAGAATCCGAGGAAAGGTGGTGGATGGGCAGGGCACGATGCTAGGAGAAAAATACAGAGTGTAAATCCACAGAACAACAAAAACAGCACAAGCAAGAGCAAGCGCAGGGCTGGGACCTGGGGACGGCAATTTGGAAAACAATACACAAAATTTCCCAGGCACCTCCCAAAGGAAGTGAGGACCTTAAATACTCACAGATCCCTTAGCGATTGGCTGGGAGGACACCTCAGGAAAAAGGGTGTGCTGGCCCTTTAAATGATCTGACAGTGGCGCACGTTCCCTAAGTTTGCTCCCCTGCAATCAGGAAGCGAAGGAGCAGAGGAGACATGTCGGGCAGACACCGCAACCCGACATGTGGACAGGGTGTGACAGATTGCAGGGACCCAGGGAATGCCCACAGACCGGCGGGACCCGATCTCCCTGCACCTTGGAGATGGGATCCTTCGGCAGAAGGGTAACGGCCCCCTCCCTTACTCCCCCTCTTGTTCAAGCCAGCAAAAAAACTATGCATGAGATGGGGAGCATTAATATTCTTTCTCCGTTCCCATGACCTCTCCTCTGGACCAAAACCCTTCCAGTCGACCAAAAACAGTGTCTTGTTCCCTCTCCGTTTCATGTCAAGTATAGCCTTGACCTCGAAGACATCGCCTGCAGAGACAGGAGAAGGAAGGGTACCAGGATCCCAGAAGTAGCGTCCAAGGATGACTGTTGTGGATTCTGTTTGTGGGCTCCCTCTGGTGGTTACTGCTGGTACTGGGTGACTTTGGTGGGTTGCGGCCTTTGGTTTCCACCTGTCCATCAGAGGCTTGGTGTTTCCTATTTTACCTGGCCTTTCTGTCATTCCCTTGCCGGCTATCAATGTATTCAGATGTGCTCTGTTTGGTTCCTGCCTACCTGCTCCCAGATCTTTCAGGATAAGCTAAGTGCTGATTTTCAGTTGTTGGTTTTTTTGTCCAGCTTGCTTATTATGTCTCTATGCTAGCTGGTAGCTCTAGTGGACTGAGGTTCTCCCCATGTGCCATGAGTTGGCACATGGGTTCTTGTAATCTCAGGATGGTTTTTTGATTAGGGTTTTTTGCTGACCGCTCAGACCCCTTTTGTATTGTTCTGCTTTCTAGTTTACAGCGGGCCTCAATTTGCTGAACCTATATATATCATCTCTATGTGTGTGCCTTCCTCTCATTTCACCGTCAATACATGTGGGGGGCAACTATACCTTTTGGGGTTCATTCCTCTGGAGGCAAGTGAGGTCTTTATTTTCTCTGCAGTACTAGTTAGCTCTTAGGCTGGTGCGTGGCGTCTAGAACCAACGTAGGCACGCTCCCTGGCTATCTCTAGTTGCGTTTGTCAGGCGTAGGGCAGCGGTCAGCCCAGGTTCCATCACCCTAGAGCTCGTCCGATATTTTGTATTACTTTGCTTGTCCCTTGCTATCCCTAGCCATTGGGATTCATGACAGATGACTGGCTTAAAGGGACACTGTCACCCCCTCCAGCCTTTAGAAACTAAAAGAGCCACCTTGTGCAGCAGTAATGCTGCATTCTGACAAGGTGGCTCTTTTAGTTATTGGTGCAGTTAAAGCCAAAATAAAGCATTTTATAATTTCGCCAAAATACCTGTCTTTAGCCAGGTCTTAACCCCCCTGCTGAAAACGCCACACTGCCGTCATTCAAATCTTCTTCGGCGCCGGGCGCCTCCCCCTCCGCGCTGTTTTCCAATGAAATCCGGCGCCTGCACTGTTTAGTACTGGCTGTGGCAGGCGCAGTGAACTCTGGCCATCTGACCTCCGATGCAGTCTTGCAGACTGCGCCTCTGCGGCCGCCCTGCTTGTGAATCCCAGACCCGCAGTGTGTTATGCATTATGCAGAGTGTGAGCCACATCTTGCTGCACAAAATTACCTGCAGAACTGGAATCCAGGTATGCGGTCTTGGAAAATCTCTCGAGAGAAATCACTCTCACCTAAGAAGGCCTCTCTTACCTTGTTTTTTTTCTGGGACTAGTTGTACTATTGAATGACATCATTAATTTTATCATGTAATCCACTGGAAAACAGGAAACAAATTCCAACTGCGTTGAAATTTAAAAAACAGTGCAATTTCACAATTTTTTGAGGTTTTTTTTTATTTACCATGTTCACTATACAGTAAAACTGACCTGGCAATGTGATTCTTATGATTCTCTAGGTCAGAACGATTATGCAGATACCAAACAAGTATAGTTTTTTTTTATTTTAGTTGTGAAAAAAAAATCATAAATTTGTAAAAAGAAAAACAAACTTTGCTTATTTTGCCATTTTCCTCGACATGTAACACTTTCAATTTTGGGGAGATAGTGCTGTGTGATGGCTTATTTTTTGCACCTTGAGTTGATGTTTTCAGTGCTACCATTTTGGCCTAGATGCAATTTCTCGATCCCTTCTTATTGCAAAATTGTGGTGGCCAAAAAAGTTTACTTCTGGTGTTTTGATTTTTTTTTCTTGTTATGCTGTTTACCTTAATTGATTATTTTATATTTTGATAGATTGGACATTTATGGCGCAGCGATACAAAATATGTGTATTTTTATTTTTTATATGAGGCAAAATGGTGGTGATTTGAACTTTTGTGGGGTTTTTGTCTTTTTAAAAACTTGTTTTTAACTTTTTAGTGTGTTTAATAGTCCCCTTAGAGAACTTGAAGCTGATATGTTGCTAGGTATCGAGTTCCCACCACTGCACAGGAAGAATCTCGAGCCACCTCCGCTGCAGTCTCCCATTCTTTTTCAGTCACAGTGGAGCCTGCTCAGCAGAGACGTTGGTCCCAGTGTCTGGCTCAGATACCGTGCGCTTGGTTACTGCTGATCTTCCTGACTCTGCCATTGTAACCAGCACTGTTCAGCGGCAAGCAGACGCTCCTGGGACTTAGTCCTGCTTTTCCTCAACTAAGCATGCCCAATGGATGACCTCTCATTGGAGGTCGGGGGTCACATGCTCAGGTCCTGAAGCAGTTCCTATTGGACCACTAGGAAGGTCCTGGAGAGCTTTCTCTATAAAAGGTTTGCATGGCCGCACGGCCATGCGCTAGTATCAACTTATGTTCATGTGTGTATGAGCTTAGCTACTTTGTGGTCCATGTCAGCATGTGCTCAGTGTTGGCTGTAAACACTTAGACTTCAGGCACCTCCGGAGAGGAGTTTGTTTGTGTGAATTTAGGGCTGGTGTATAGCCACTAGAATTCCAGCACCTCCGGAGAGGAGTTGTTTGAGTGCTGTTGCTGACTGTATGACCACTGTATACTACCTTCTCCGTTAGTTAGCTTTGATCCTCTGTGAGGTTAACAGAGCACAGCGTTAGCTTTAATCCCGGCGACTCTGTGAAGTAACAGAGCTCGCTCCTATACAGACCGGGTGACGGAACCCGTGTCTATTCAGGCGTAGTATCGCCATATAGTACCGCCATATAGTGCCGCCATTTACTAGGAGCAGGTTCCACTCCTGCATGGTGGACCCCGGGCTGCGAGTGCACCTATACTATCTCTATATTTACTCGGTGCGTTCCGCCAGCCCTAACATATGTATAACTAAAATCATGATCTCCTTAGAATCCCAGCTAAATGCTGTCTTTCACTGTTGGATCATCATGACAAGCACGGAGGTCTTCAGCAGACTTCCGGCTGTCATGGCAACCTATCGCGATCTCATCACGGGTACGCTGATGGGTGCGTGGAATGATGATCCCACCTTCAGACACGTGTTAAATGCCGCTGTTAGAGGCTAACAGGCTCCACCCAGTGTTGTTCAAGGCACATAATGGCTGAATAAATCAACCATCATCTGCTATGAAATACACAGGCTTGACTTGGAAGTCCGCATCAAAGTCAGGGACACGACATATGGTGTATATGTACATCATATTTTGACGGGATTAAGTTTAGGCAAAGACTCCAACTTTAAATTGGTAGCCCTTGTTTTTCAAAGCTTCTAAAATTTGCTCTAGTGTGTTGGATATCAGCTTCTGGGCCTGACAGATGGCAACTAGTGATGAGCGAGTGTGCTCGTTACTCGAGTTTTCCGAGCATGCTCGGATGTTCTCTGAGTATCTTGGGCGTATATTATGTTTGAGTCCCCCACAGCTGCATGATTTGCAGCTGCTAGACAGACTGAAGACATGTCCACGGGGAACAGTGAGAGGAGTAATAACAGTGAGGACCTTATTGTAGCTTATGCAAGTAGGGACCTACTGTGTTACTGTGCGCATAGGAAGGCTATTGAATTCCACCTGGATAAGGGGACTCTGGATTTGCCTTCAGACCGGCCGGACTCTGCCTAACCTGTGATCCGGTGCCCTGGACTAAGGACACTGAAGCCTTCAGTAAAGGTAAAGAGACTGCAACCTTGTGTCCTCGTTATTCACTGCGCCTCACACCATCCACCATCTACACTCTGGGAAGCCCTGGGGATACACTTCACCTGTGGGAAGGTATACCATCAAGCTGCCATAACATCACCCCAGCGGACCCCTAAGCAGCGCCGGTCACCCTGACCGAATACCACAGGTGGCGTCACGAACACTTCCCCTTTAAAGACCTTTCCCAAAACCATAAAAACTCCTTTCTTTATTGGACGTCCCTCAAAGGGCCACTGTGACATCCTCGCTGAGAACCGAAGGACCCGGTGCCGAGTACCCCATTGCCCTTACGTGGGGGCGATCCATCTGTGTGTTTTGGATCATTGTCCTGCTCCATAACCCAAGTGCGCTTCAGCTTGAGATCACGAACAGAAGGCCGGGCATTCTCCTTCAGTATTTTTTGGTAGACAGCAGAATTCATAGTTCCGTTTACCAAAGTAAGTCTTTCATGTCTTGATGCAGCAAAACAGCCCCAGACCATCACACTACCACCATCATATTTTACTGTTGGTATGATGTTCCTTTTCTGAAATGCTGTGTTACTTCTATGCCAGATGTAATGGGACATACACCTTGCAAAAAGTTCAACTTTTGTCTCATCAATCCACACAGTATTCTCCCAAAAGACTTGGGGATCATCAAGATGATTTCTGGAAGAACTGAGATGAGTCTCTAAGGTCTTATTGCTCGGCAGTGGTTTTCATCTTGCAACTGTGCCATGCAGGCCATTTTTGCCTAGTCTCTTTTTTATGAAAGAGTCATGAACACTGACCTTAACTGAGGCAAATGAGGCCTGCAGTTCTTTGGATGTTGTTGTGGGGTCTTTTGTGAGCTCTTGGATGAGTCATCGCTGTGCTTTTGAGATAAGTGTGGTCAGCTGGCAACCCCTGGGAAGGTTCAACACTGTTCTGTGTTTTTTGCCATTTGTGAATAATGGCTCTTACTGTAGTTTACTGGAATTCCAAAGCTTTAGAAATGGCTTTATAACTTTTTCCAAAGTGATAGATCTCACTTACTTTGTTTCTCATTTGTGCCATAATTTATTTGAATTGCGGCATGATGTCTAGCTTTTGAGTATCTTGAGGGTATACTTCACTTTGCTAGGCAGGTCCTATTTAAGTGATTTCTTGTTTGACAACAGACGTGGCAGTAATCATGTCTGGCTGTGGCTGGGGATTTTTAAACTCAGCATCCCAAAGATGAGATAAACCACAGTTAATTTATGTTTTGGGGGGGCAATCACTTTTTCACACAAAGCCCTGTCTGTTTGGATTTCTTTTTCCCTTAATTAATATCTTCACTTAAAAACTGCATTTTGTGTTTACTTGTTAACTTTGTATAAAATTTAAATTTGTTTCGTGATTTGAAACATTTAAGTGTGACAAATATGCAAAAGAATAGGCAGTCAGGAAGGGGCAAAGACTTTTTCACACAACTGTTTGTTGCATTGCCAGTGTTTACTCTAAGTTTGGACTTACGATCATGAGCACAGCCCACTAGAACACTGCACATGTGACCATTGGGGCCTGAGGTCAGAAAAATCCTGGCCTGGTGTTCAGGATTTCTGACCATGAAAAGGCACAGTGAGTTTTCTGCAAACATGTGGTGACCTGTTATGAACTGGTGGTTTAGGAGCAACATGGGACGTGCTCTGGAGGAGGTGGTACCTGTACTGACCGCAGTTCCTGAGCTTAACACAACACTAGAAGTAGCCGTGGGATGTTCCTGTCACTCCCTAGACATCTCGTCACAGCCGGAGGACTAACTGCCCCTAAAGATAGAAGCAGGAAAGCTATCTTGCCTCAGAGAAAATCCCCAAAGGATAGGACAGCCCCCCACAAATATTGACTGTGAGTGGAGAGGGAAATGACATACGCAGAATGAAAACAGGGTGTAGCAAAGGAGGCCAGTCTAGCTAGATAGATAGAACAGGACAGAATACTGTGCGGTCAGTATTAAAAACTAGAAAAATCCACCACAGAGTTTACAAAAATCTCCACACCTGACTAAAGGTGTGGAGGGTAAATCTGCTTTCCAGAGCTTCCAGCTTAACTGAATAAATCCATAGTGACAAGCTGGACTAGAAAAAACATAGAAAGTGCAGAAAGATTAAGTCCACAACAAGTGGACTGCAAAAGAACAAAGCAAGGACTTATCTTTGCTGAACTGGTCAGAATATCAGGGAAATCCAAGCAGAGATGTGAATCCAACCAGGAACCATTGACAACTGGCACTGGCTGAAGGATAGAGCCAGGATAAATAGCCGAGCCAGAATAAACGATCAGTGGAAGCAGCTGCTGACTGCTAAATCCAAGGAGCAGCAGTTCCACTTAAATCCACCGGAGGGAGCCCAAGAGCAGAACTCACAAAAGTGCCACTTACAACCACCGGAGGGAGCCCAAGAGCGGAATTCACAACAGTACCCCCCCCTTGAGGAGGGGTCACCGAACCCTCACCAGAGCCCCCAGGCCGATCAGGACGAGTCAAGTGAAAGGCACGAACCAAACCGGCGGCATGGACATTGGAGGCAACAACCCAAGAATTATCCTCCTGGCTAGGATTGAGCGAAACGGATCGGTCATTTTCATAAGTCGCCGACTTTTGGCAAAGTCGGCGTCTCATGAAACCCGACCCGACCCCAGCGTGGGGTCGGCCATGCGGTACGCGATCTTGGCGCCAAAGTCGCGTTTTGAATGACGCCTTCCCCGCCATTTTTTCAGCCAATTAATTGTGGGCAGTGTGATGACATAGGTTCCGGCCCGGTTTCTGCGGCGTCATAGAGCCATATTACCGTTTGGGCTGCAGTGATTTCCGGAGTCAAATACAATATATGCACGGAGAGGGAGAGGGAGAGGGAGAGGGAGAGAGAGAGAGAGAGAGAGAGAGAGAGAGAGAGAGAGAGAGAGAGAGAGAGAGAGAGAGAGAGAGAGAGAGAGAGAGAGAGAGAGAGAGAGAGAGAGAGAGAGAGAGAGAGAGAGAGAGAGAGAGAGAGAGAGAGAGAGATTTAAAAAAAAAAAAAATCTTCACTGGGTTTCGTGTTTCGGCCGAAACCCGAGTTTCCACTGTGGTCGGCCGATTTCACTCGACTCGACTTTTAAGACAGTCGGGTTTCACAAAACCCGACTCGACCCTAAAAAACTAAAGGTCGCTCAACCCTACTCCTGGCCATAACCCTTCCACTTGACGAGATACTGAAGCCTCCGCCTCGAAAAACGAGAATCCAAAATTTTCTCCACCACATATTCCAACTCCCCATCAACCAACACCGGGGCAGGAGGATCAACAGAGGGAACAACGGGTACCACATATCTACGCAACAAAGATCTATGGAAAACATTATGGATGGCAAAAGAGGCTGGAAGGGCGAAACGAAAAGATACCGGATTGATAATCTCAAAAATCTTATAAGGACCAATAAACCGAGGTTTGAACTTAGGGGAAGAAACCTTCATAGGAACATGACGAGAAGATAACCAGACTAAATCCCCCACCCGAAGCCGGGGACCAAGACACCGACGGCAGTTAGCAAAACGTTGAGCCTGATCAGCAGACACAAAGCATCTCACATAGGTTTCCAAGGTCTGATTAGTTCGCTCAGTTTGGCCATTTGTCTGAGGATGGAACGCCGAAAAAAAAGACAAATCAATGCCCATCCTAGCACAAAAGGCCCGCCAAAACCTAGAAACAAACTGGGAACCTCTGTCAGACACAATATTCTCCGGAATGCCATGCAAACGAACCACATGCTGAAAAAACAATGGAACCAAATCAGAGGAGGAAGGCAATTTAGGCAAAGGTACCAAATGGACCATTTTAGAGAACCGGTCACAAACCACCCAGATAACAGACATCTTCTGGGAAACAGGAAGATCCGAAATAAAATCCATGGAAATATGCGTCCAGGGCCTCTCAGGGACCGGCAAAGGCAAAAGCAACCCACTAGCGCGGGAACAGCAAGGCTTGGCCCGGGCACAAGTCCCACAGGACTGCACAAAAGAAAGCACATCCCGCGACAAGGAAGGCCACCAAAAGGACCTAGCCACCAAATCTCTGGTACCAAAAATCCCAGGGTGACCAGCCAACACTGAACAATGAACCTCAGAAATTACCTTACTAGTCCATCTATCAGGAACAAACAGCTTCCCCACAGGACAGTGGTCAGGTTTATCAGCCTGAAATTCCTGAAGCACCCGCCGCAAATCAGGGGAGATGGCAGAAAGAATTACCCCATCTTTAAGAATGCCAACCGGCTCAAGGACTCCAGGAGAATCAGGCAAAAAACTCCTAGAGAGGGCATCAGCCTTAACATTCTTAGATCCCGGAAGATACGAGACTACAAAATCAAAACGGGAGAAAAACAGGGACCATCGAGCCTGTCTAGGGTTCAGCCGCTTGGCCGACTCAAGGTAAATCAGATTCTTATGATCGGTCAAGACCACTATGCGGTGCTTGGCTCCCTCAAGCCAATGTCGCCACTCCTCAAATGCCCACTTCATAGCCAACAACTCCCGATTACCAACGTCATAATTGCACTCCGCAGGCGAAAACTTCCTGGAAAAAAAAGCACAAGGTTTCATCAAAGAACCATCAGAATTCCTCTGAGACAAAACGGCCCCTGCCCCAATCTCAGAAGCGTCAACCTCAACCTGAAAAGGAAGAGAAACATCCGGCTGACGCAACACAGGGGCAGAAGTAAATCGGCGTTTAAGCTCCTGAAAGGCCTCAACAGCCGCAGAGGACCAATTCGTCACATCAGCGCCTTTCTTCGTCAAATCGGTCAGGGGTTTAACCACACTGGAAAAGTTGGCAATGAAATGGTGATAAAAATTAGCAAAGCCCAAAAATTTCTGAAGGCTCTTCACCGATGTGGGTTGAATCCAGTCATGAATGGCTTGGACCTTAACAGGATCCATTTCTATAGACGAGGGAGAAAAAATAAAACCCAAAAAAGGTCCTTCTGAACTCCAAATAGGCACTTAGACCCCTTCACAAATAAAGCATTATCACGAAGGATCTGGAATACCATCCTGACCTGCTTCACATGAGACTCCAAATCATCGGAAAAAATCAAAATATCCAAATACACAATCATGAATTTATCAAGATAATTGCGGAAAATATCATGCATGAAGGACTGAAATACAGAAGGAGCATTAGAAAGCCCGAAAGGCATCACAAGGTATTCAAAATGGCCTTCGGGCATATTAAATGCAGTTTTCCATTCGTCATCCTGTTTAATATGAACAAGATTATATGCCCCTCGAAGGTCAATCTTAGTAAACCAACCAGCCCCCTTAATCCGAGCAAACAAATCAGAAAGCAAAGGTAAAGGGTATTGGAATTTGACCGTGATCTTATTAAGAAGGCGATAATCAATACAGGGTCTCAAGGAGCCATCCTTCTTGGCAACAAAAAAGAATCCCGCTCCCAATAGTGACAAAGACGGCCGAAGATGCCCCTTCTCCAAAGACTCCTTGACATAACTCCGCATGGCGGCATGCTCTGGCACAGACAGATTGAAAAGTCGGCCCTTAGGGAACTTACAGCCAGGAATCAAGTTAATAGCACAATCACAGTCCCTATGTGGAGGAAGGGAACTGGACTTGGGCTCATCAAATACATCCTGGAAGTCCGACAAAAACTCAGGGACTTCAGAAGAGGGGGAAGAGGAAATTGACATCAAAGGAACGTCACAATGTACCCCTTGACAACCCCAACTAGTCACAGACATAGATTTCCAATCCAGCACTGGATTATGTTCCTGTAACCATGGAAAACCCAGTACAACAACATCATGCAAGTTATGCAACACCAGAAAACGGCAATCTTCCTGATGTGCTGGAGCCATGCACATGGTCAGCTGAGTCCAATACTGAGGTTTATTCTTGGCCAATGGTGTAGCATCAATCCCCCTCAAAGGAATAGGGCTCTGCAAAGGCTGCAAGGAAAAACCACAGCGCCTGGCGAATTCCAAGTCCATTAAGTTCAGGGCAGCGCCTGAATCCACAAATGCCATGACAGAAAAGGACGATAATGAGCAAATCAGGGTCACAGATAAGAGAAATTTAGGCTGTACGGTACTGATGGTAACAGACCTAGCGACCCTCTTAGTACGCTTAGGGCAATCAGAAATAACATGAGCAGAATCACCACAGTAAAAACACAGCCCATTCTGACGTCTAAATCCCTGCCATTCTGCTCTAGTCAAAATCCTATCACATTGCATAGGCTCAGGACTCTGCTCAGATGACACTGCCATATGTTGCACAACTTTGCGCTTGCGCAGGCGCCGATCAATCTGAATGGCTAGAGACATAGATTCGCTCAAACCAGCAGGCGTGGGGAACCCCACCATAACATCTTTCAGGGCTTCAGAAAGACCCTTTCTGAAAATTGCGGCCAGAGCATCCTCATTCCATTTAGTGAGCACAGACCATTTTCTAAATTTCTGGCAGTATGATTCTGCCGCTTCCTGACCCTGACATAGGGCCAACAAGGTTTTTTCTGCATGATCCACAGAATTAGGTTCGTCATACAATAATCCGAGCGCTTGAAAAAATGCGTCTACATTAAGCAATGCTGGATCCCCTGATTCAAGGGAGAATGCTCAATCCTGAGGGTCACCATGCAGCAGAGAGATGACGATTTTAACCTGCTGAATGGGATCACCAGAGGAACGGGGTTTCAAAGCAAAAAACAATTTGCAGTTATTTTTAAAGTTCAAAAACTTGGATCTGTCCCCAAAAAACAAATCAGGAGTAGGAATTTTAGGCTCTAAAGCCGGAGTCTGGACAACATAATTTTGGATACTCTGTATTCTTGCAGTAAGTTGATCCACACGAGAAAACAAACCCTACAGTTGGATAGGATTTGGGGATTTCCTGGCTATGGACCCAAAATGTAAATGTTTTGTTCACTGAGACACATAGTTATAGCCTTTGACTTATGATATGGTGCTCCATCATGATGGAAAAAACATTGTTCATCCCTAAATTGCTCCTGGATCCTTGGGAGAAGTTGCTCTTGTAGGATGTTTAGATTCAATTCTGTATTCATGGTAGGGTTGTTAGGCAAAATTGTGCCCACAAGCCCACTTTGGAGGAAAAGCAGACCTACACATGATGCTTTACTGTTGGCATGACGCAGGACTCACGGTAGCCCTCACTTTTTCATCTCTGGACATTCTTCCAGATGTCACAGTTTGAAGAGGACTTCATCAGAAAAAAATATATTATTTTGTCAGCAGACGTCCAAATACATAAGGACAGACCAGGACCAGGTCCCAACTGTGCCACCACCCATCCATGGAACGCTATATAAACAAAATGGAGGACCCCAAAAGGGGGGCCATGCCCCTGATTGTACAAAGTACAAAAAACTGAAACACAACCCAGAAAATTATCCAGAATTTATGTTGGTCTAAGTGCAATGTATAGACGTGTATTCACACTGTAACCATTAAACAGATAGAATCTAAAATAAAAGAAAAATGAGCAAATGCCCTGTAATGAGCATGGATTGCACTTATACCACTTACAGTATACATTATTTGTTTATATAGCTTTCTGCCCTTATACATTTGAATGTCTGCTGACACATAGTGAAGTGAACTACATGAGTTAGATACTATCCCAATTGGGTACACCTTGTTGCGGTGGGATGACTTTAACGCTTTTTTATCAAAATAGTGTTAACTATATACCTGATTTTATTTACATGTATTGTTAATATTCACTTTCTTATTGCAAGGTATTTGCTCATTTTGTTTTTAACTTGGGTTCTGTCTGTTTAAAAGCCACATTGTGAATCCCCAAGATCTTAAGGTGGCGCAGGTGGATGATAATTTATTTTATTGTCCCCTTTTCCATTAAAAGCCATCACCTGATTTACCACTCTGGAAGTAAAATTACATTGGTATCACAATTATATATTTTTTATGTTTTAATGTGTGTTTTTAATTAAATTGCAATAAACCAATAAAACAAGAACAATTTAACTTAGCACAACTAGTATGACAAGTGGTTCCTCCAAAATCAAGATAATTACAACTTTTATTGACTACAGCAGTTTTAGAATTGTTCAACCCCTTCATGACAAAAGTATTTAGTACTTAGGCACATTTTGGTATGAACTGCTCCAAATGTGATGCTCAGCTTCTGTGAGCATTAATGAGAAATCTTAGCTAATTCCTTATGGGCAAAGGTTTCTAGTTTCCTAATATTTTTGCTTTTCTTGTTGCTACTTCCTTTATCAAAACTCGTTGAAGATATTTTATAAGTTTGGATGGTCCAATGATGCCCAAGCTTCAGTTTCTTCACAAAAGGTATGATGTTTTCTGCAAGGATTTCCTGATTGTAGATGGTACCCATCTTGGCCTACAAACTCTGTAAGTTTCCAGCGCCAAAAAAAGCAAAGCAGCCCCAGAGCATCACAGAGCTACCTCAGAGCAACATAGAGCCACCTATATGCTTTATTGTAGGCAGTGTGTTCTTTTAACCCCTTAGTGACCAAGCCAATTTTTACCTTAATGAGCAAGATACATTTTACAATTCTGACCACTGTCTCGTTATGTGGTAGAATCTCTGGAAAGCTTCAACGTATTCCACTGATTCTGATACTGTTTTTTGTGACATATTGTACTTCATGAGTGGTAAAATATCTTCGATATAACTTGAGCTTATTTATAAAATAAAAAAATTGGCAACAATTTAGAAAACATTGCAATTTTTATGACCTTAACCCCTTTACCCCCAAGGGTGGTTTGCACGTTAATGACAGGGCCAATTTTTACAATTCTGACCACTGTCCCTTTATGAGGTTATAACTCTGGAACACTTCAACGGATCCCGGTGATTCTGACATTGTTTTCTCATGACATATTGTAATTCATGATAGCAGTAAAATTTCTTTGATATTACCTGCGTTTATTTGTGAAGAAAACAGAAATTTGGCAAAAATTTTGAAAATTTTGCAATTTTCCAAATTTGAATTTTTATCCAATTAAATCACAGAGATATGTCACACAAAATACTCAACAAGTAACATTTACCACATGTCTACTTTACATCAGCACAATTTTGGAACCAAATTTTTTTTTGTTAGGGAGTTATAAGGGTTAAAATTTGACCAGCAATTTCTCATTTTTACAACACCATTTTTTTTTAGGGACCACATCTCATTTGAAGTCATTTTGAGGGGTCTACATGATAGAAAATACCCAAGTGTGACACTATTCTAAAAACTGCACCCCTCAAGGTGCTCAAAACCACATTCAAGAAGTTTATTAACCCTTCAGGTGTTTCACAGGAATTTTTGGAATGTTTAAATAAAAATGAACATTTAATTTTTTTTCACAAAAAATTTACTTCAGCTCCAATTTGTTTTATTTTACCAAGGGTAACAGGAGAAAATGGACCCCAAAAGTTGTTGTGCAATTTGTCCTGAGTACGCCGATACCCCATATGTGGGGGTAAACCACTGTTTGGGCGCATGGTAGAGCTCGGAAGCGAAGGAGCGCCATTTGACTTTTCAATGCAAAATTGACTGAAATTGAGATGGGACGCCATGTTGCGTTTGGAGAGCCCCTGATGTGCCTAAACATTGAAACCCCCCACAAGTGACACCATTTTGGAAAGTAGACCCCCTAAGTAACTTATCTAGATGTGTGGTGAGCACTTTGACCCATTAAGTGATTCACAGAAGTTTATAATGCAGAGCCGTAAAAATAAAAAATCATATTTTTTCACAAAAATGATCTTTTCGCCCCCAATTTTTTATTTTCCCAAGGGTAAGAGAAGAAATTGGACCCCAAAAGTTGTTGTACAATTTGTCCTGAGTATGCTGATACCCCATATGTGGAAGGGAACCACCGTTTGACCCCCTAAGGAACTCATGTAGATGTGTTGTGAGAGCTTTGAACCCCCAAGTGTTTCACTACAGTTCATAACGCAGAGCCGTGAAAATAAAAATTATTATTTTTTCCACAAAAATTATTTTTTAGCCCCCGGTTTTGTATTTTTCCAAGGGTAACAGTTGAAATTAGACCCCAAAAGTTGTTGTCAATTTGTCCAGAGTACGCTGATACCCCATATGTGGAAGGGAACCACCGTTTGAGCGCATGGCAGAGCTCGGAAGGGAAGGAGCATCATTTGGAATGCAGACTTAAATGGATTGGTCTGCAGGCGTCACATTGCGTTTGCAGAGCCCCTAATGTACCTAAACAGTAGAAACCCCCCACAAGTGACCCCATATTGGAAACTAGACCTCCCAAGGAACTTATCTAGATGTGTTGTGAGAACTTAGAACCCCAAAGTGTTTCACTACAGCTTATAACGCAGAGCCGCAAAAATAAAAAATCCTTTTTTTTTCCACAAAAATTATATTTTAGCCCCCAGTTTTGTATTTTTCCAAGGGTAACAGTTGAAATTAGACCCCAAAAATTGTTGTCCAATTTGTCCTGAGTACGCTGATACCCCATATGTGGGGGAGAACCACCGTTTGAGCGCATGGCAGAGCTCGGAAAGGAAGGAGCGTCATTTGGAATGCAGACTTAGATGGATTGGTCTGCAGGCGTCACATTGCGTTTGCAGAGCCCCTAATGTACCTAAACAGTAGAAACCCCCCACAAGTGACCCCATATTGGAAACCAGACCCCCCAAGGAACTTATCTAGATGTGTTGTGAGAACTTTGAACCCCCAAGTGTTTCACTACATTTTATAACGCAGTGCCGTGAAAATAAAAAATCCTTTTTTTCCACAAAAATTATTTTTTAGCCCCCAGTTTTGTATTTTCCCAAGCGTAACAGGAGAAATTTGACCCAAAAAGTTGTTGTCCAATGTGTCCTGAGTATGCTGATACCCCATATGTTGGGGTAAACCCCTGTTTGGGTGCACGGGAGAGCTCGGAAGGGAAGGAGCACTGTTTTACTTTTTCAACGCAGAATTGGCTGGAATTGAGATCGGACGCCATGTCGCGTTTGGAGAGCCCCTGATGTGCCTAAACAGTGAAAAACCCCCAATTATAACTGAAACCCTAATCCAAACACATCCCTAACCCTAATCCCAATGGTAACCCTAACCACACCCCTAACCCTGACACACCCCTAACTCTAATCCCAACCCTAATCCCAACCGTAAATGTAATCCAAACCCTAACCCTAACTTTAGCTCCAACCCTAACCCTAACTTTAGCCCCAACCCTAACTGTAGCCTTAACTCTAGCCCTAACCCTAGCCCTAACCCTAGCCCTAACCCTAACCCTAGCCCTAACCCTAGCCCTATCCCTAACCCCAACCCTAGCCCTAACCCTAGCCCTAACCCTAACCCTAGCCCTAACCCTAACCCTAATGGGAAAATGGAAATAAATACATTTTTTTAATTTTTAAATTTTTCGCTAACTAAGGGGGTGATGAAGGGGGGTTTGATTTACTTTTATAGCGGGTTTTTTAGCGGATTTTTATGATTGGCAGCCGTCACACACTGAAAGACGCTTTTTATTGCAAAAAATATTTTTTGCGTTACCACATTTTGAGAGCTGTAATTTTTCCATATTTTGGTCCACAGAGTCATGTGAGGTCTTGTTTTTTGCGGGACGAGTTGACGTTTTTATTTGTAACATTTTCGGGCACGTGACTGTCATGATTCCCCAATGGCATGGGAACATCAGAAACACAAAAATAACAGACTAGCTCTCGGGTGATGGAAACTCAAGCTGACCGTGACCTAAATCTACCACACAACTAACAGTAGCCAGGAAGCATTCCTACGGCTGCCTAGATGCCATGCGCCAGCCGGAGAACTAACTACGCCTGGAAGAGGAAGGAACAGACCTGGCTTACCTCTAGTGAAATTCCCCAAAGATGATAGTAGCCCCCACATATATTAACGGTGAGTTCAGAGGAAAAGACATACACAGTATGAAGGTAGATTTAGCAAAGCGAGGTCCACTTACTAGATAGAGGAAGGATACAAAAGAGGACTTCACGGTCAGCTGAAAAACCCTTTCAAAAAACCATCCTGAAATTACTTTAAGACTCCTGTGTCAACTCATCACACAGGAGTGGCAATTTCAGTCCACAAGAGCTTCCAGTAACAGGAAATGACAAAACTGTAAACTGGACAAAAAATACAAAACAAAAGGACAAGAGTCCACTTAGCTGATCAGCAGACTAGTAGCAGGAACATGCAACTGAAAGACTCAGGTTACAATGATGACCGGCAAGGAAGTGACTGGAGAGCAAGGCTAAATAGGGAACTCCCAAAACTGATGGAAGCAGGTGAGCTAAGGCAGAAAAGCACACACAAGTTTCCAGTACCACCAGCCACCACCAGGGGAGCCCAAAAAGCGGATCACAACAGTACCCCCCCCTTAAGGAGGGGGCACCGAACCCTCACAAGAACCGCCAGGGCGACCTGGATGAGCCCTATGAAAGGCACGAACCAAATCCGAGGCATGAACATCAGAGGCAGTTACCCAAGAATTATCTTCCTGACCATATCCCTTCCATTTAACCAGATACTGGAGTCTCCGCCTGGAAATACGGGAGTCCAAGATCTTCTCTATAACGTACTCCAATTCACCCTCAACCAGCACAGGAGCAGGAGGCTCAGCAGAAGGAACCACCGGCACCTCGTATCTCCGCAACAACGACCGATGGAACACATTATGGATAGCGAAAGATGCCGGAAGGTCCAAACGAAAGGAAACAGGGTTAATAATCTCCAAAATCCTATAGGGACCGATGAACCGAGGCTTAAATTTAGGAGAAGAAACCCTCATTGGGACAAAACGGGAAGACAACCACACCAAGTCCCCAACACGAAGGCGAGGACCAACCCGACGCTGGCGGTTAGCAAACCGCTGAGTCCTCTCCTGGGACAAATTCAAATTGTCCACCACTTGTTCCCAAATCCGATACAACCGATCCACCACAGCATCTACTCCAGGACAATCCGAAGACTCTACCTGACCAGAAGAAAAACGGGGATGAAACCCCGAATTGCAAAAGAAAGGGGAAACCAAGGTGGCAGAACTAGCCTGATTATTAAGAGCAAACTCCGCCAACGGCAAAAAGGCAACCCAATCATCCTGATCCGCAGACACAAAACACCTCAAATACGTCTCCAAAGTTTGATTAGTTCGCTCCGTCTGGCCATTAGTCTGAGGATGGAAGGCAGACGAAAAAGACAAATCAATGCCCAACCTGGCACAGAATGCCTGCCAAAATCTAGAAATGAACTGGGTACCCCTATCAGAAACGATATTTTCAGGAATACCATGCAAGCGAACCACATTTTGAAAAAACAAAGGAACCAACTCAGACGAGGAAGGCAACTTCGGCAATGGCACCAAATGAACCATCTTAGAAAAACGGTCACACACCACCCAGATAACAGACATCCTCTGAGAGACAGGAAGATCAGAAATAAAGTCCATCGAGATGTGCGTCCAAGGCCTCTTCGGAATAGGCAAGGGCAACAACAACCCGCTAGCCCTAGAACAACAAGGCTTGGCCCGAGCACACACATCACAAGACTGCACAAAAACACGCACATCTCGAGACAGAGATGGCCACCAGAAGGATCTAGCCACCAAATCCCTGGTACCAAAAATTCCAGGATGACCCGCCAGCGTAGAAGAATGAACCTCCGAGATGACTCTACTGGTCCAATCATCAGGAACAAACAGTCTACCAGGTGGACAGCGATCAGGTCTATCCGCCTGAAACTCTTGCAAAGCACGTCGCAGATCTGGGGAAATAGCGGATAATATCACCCCATCCTTAAGGATACCTGTAGGTTCCGAATCACCAGGGGAATCAGGCTCAAAACTCCTAGAAAGGGCATCCGCCTTCACATTCTTAGAACCTGGCAGATACGAGACCACAAAATTAAACCGAGAGAAAAACAACGACCAGCGCGCCTGTCTAGGATTCAGGCGCCTGGCAGACTCAAGGTAAATCAGATTCTTGTGATCAGTCAAAACCACCACCTGATGTCTAGCACCCTCAAGCCAATGACGCCACTCCTCAAATGCCCACTTCATGGCCAAAAGCTCCTGATTACCGACATCATAATTTCTTTCGGCGGCAGAAAATTTTCGAGAAAAGAACGCACAAGGTCTCATCACTGAGCAATCGGAACTTTTCTGCGACAATACCGCCCCCGCTCCGATCTCGGAAGCATCGACCTCAACCTGAAAGGGGAGAGAGACATCGGGCTGGCGCAACACAGGGGCAGACGAAAAGCGGCGCTTAAGTTCCCTGAAAGGCCTCCACAGCGGCAGAGGACCAATTGGCAACATCAGCACCCTTCTTAGTCAAATCCGTAAGAGGCTTAGCCACACCAGAAAAACCAGTTATAAATCGACGATAAAAATTAGCAAAGCCCAAGAACTTCTGAAGACCCTTTAGAGAAGTAGGCTGCGTCCAGTCACAAATAGCCCAAACCTTGACAGGGTCCATCTCAACAGAAGAAGGGGAAAAAATGTACCCCAAAAAGGAAATCTTTTGAACCCCAAAAACACACTTAGAACCCTTTACACACAGAGAATTCTCCCGCAAAACCTGAAAAACCCTCCTGACCTGCTGAACATGAGACTCCCAGTCCTCAGAAAAAATCAAAATATCGTCCAAATACACAATCATAAATTTATCCAGATATTCACGGAAAATATCATGCATAAAGGACTGAAAAACTGAAGGTGCATTAGAAAGGCCGAAAGGCATTACTAAATACTCAAAGTGGCCCTCAGGCGTATTAAATGCGGTTTTCCACTCATCCCCTTGCTTAATTCGCACCAAATTATACGCCCCACGGAGATCAATCTTGGAGAACCACTTAGCCCCCCTTATGCGAGCAAACAAATCAGTAAGCAGCGGCAACGGATACTGATATTTGACAGTAATTTTATTCAGGAGTCGATAATCAATACAAGGCCTCAGCGAGCCATCCTTTTTAGAGACAAAGAAAAACCCAGCTCCTAAAGGTGATGAAGAAGGACGAATATGTCCCTTTTCCAGGGACTCCTTAACATACTCGCGCATGGCAGCATGCTCAGGTACAGATAGGTTAAACAAACGACCCTTTGGAAATTTACTGCCTGGAATCAGATCTATGGCGCAATCACACTCTCTGTGGGGAGGGAGAGACCCAATTTTAGGCTCTTCAAAAATATCCCCAAAATCCGACAAAAATGCCGGAATCTCAGAGGGAATAGATGACGAGATAGAAACCAAAGGTATGTCCCCATGAGCCCCCCGACATCCCCAGCTTAACACAGACATAGTTTTCCAGTCCAGTACTGGGTTATGAGATTGTAACCATGGTAATCCAAGCACTAACACATCATGTAAATTATGCAACACGAGGAAGCGAATCATCTCCTGATGGTCTGGAGTCATACGCATAGTCACTTGCGTCCAGAACTGTGGTCTATTACAAGCCAGAGGTGTAGAATCAATACCCTTCAGAGGTATAGGAACTTCCAGAGGCTCCAAATCAAACCCACAGCGCCTGGCGAAGGACCAATCCATGAGACTCAGAGCGGCGCCAGAGTCCACATAGGCATCCACGGTAATAACTGATAATGAACAAATCAGAGTTACAGACAGAAGAAATTTAGACTGTAAAGTGCCAATAGAAACAGACTTGTCAACCTTCCTAGTACATTTAGAGCATGCTGATATAACATGCGCGGAATCACCACAGTAGAAGCACAAGCCATTTTTGCGCCTATAATTCTGCCGCTCGCTTCTTGACAGAATTCTGTCACATTGCATTTTCTCTGGCGTCCCTTCAGAAGATACCGCCAAATGGTGCACGGGTTTGCGCTCCCGCAAACGCCGATCAATCTGAATCGCCATTGTCATGGACTCATTCAGACCTGTGGACGTAGGAAACCCCACCATGACATCCTTAACGGCATCAGAAAGGCCCTCTCTGAAATTTGCCGCTAGGGCACACTCATTCCACTGAGTAAGCACAGACCATTTACGAAATTTTTGGCAGTATATCTCAGCTTCATCTTGCCCTTGAGACAGGGCTATTAAAGCTTTTTCAGCTTGAATCTCCAAATTAGGTTCCTCATACAGCAACCCTAAAGCCAGAAAAAACGCATCCACATTGAGCAACGCAGGATCCCCTGGTGTCAATGAAAATGCCCAATTTTGAGGGTCGCCTCGCAGCAAAGAAATCACAATCTTAACCTGCTGAACAGGATCTCCAGAGGAGTGAGGTCTGAGAGAAAGGAATAATTTACAATTACATTTGAAATTCAGAAACCGAGATCTATCTCCGGAAAATACCTCTGGTGTAGGAATCTTAGGTTCAGAAATAGGAGTACGTATAACACAATCCTGTAAATTCTGAACCTTCGCAGCAAGATTATTTAAACCTGCAGCCAAACTCTGAGGGTCCATCCTTAAACCGGAGAGATCAGAGCCATTCAAGGATTAGAAGGAGAGAAAGGCAAGGCTGTAAATAGAGCAGAAATACAACTGAGCCAACTAAGTAGCAAACATGAGAGGGAAAAAAAAAAATCTACAGACTTCTTTTACTCTCCTTTCTTCTGCCAATTACTTTAACAGTGGCTGGTCATACTGTCATGATTCCCCAATGGCATGGGAACATCAGAAACACAAAAATAACAGACTAGCTCTCGGGTGATGGAAACTCAAGCTGACCGTGACCTAAATCTACCACACAACTAACAGTAGCCAGGAAGCATTCCTACGGCTGCCTAGATGCCATGCGCCAGCCGGAGAACTAACTACGCCTGGAAGAGGAAGGAACAGACCTGGCTTACCTCTAGTGAAATTCCCCAAAGATGATAGTAGCCCCCACATATATTAACGGTGAGTTCAGAGGAAAAGACATACACAGTATGAAGGTAGATTTAGCAAAGCGAGGTCCACTTACTAGATAGAGGAAGGATACAAAAGAGGACTTCACGGTCAGCTGAAAAACCCTTTCAAAAAACCATCCTGAAATTACTTTAAGACTCCTGTGTCAACTCATCACACAGGAGTGGCAATTTCAGTCCACAAGAGCTTCCAGTAACAGGAAATGACAAAACTGTAAACTGGACAAAAAATACAAAACAAAAGGACAAGAGTCCACTTAGCTGATCAGCAGACTAGTAGCAGGAACATGCAACTGAAAGACTCAGGTTACAATGATGACCGGCAAGGAAGTGACTGGAGAGCAAGGCTAAATAGGGAACTCCCAAAACTGATGGAAGCAGGTGAGCTAAGGCAGAAAAGCACACACAAGTTTCCAGTACCACCAGCCACCACCAGGGGAGCCCAAAAAGTGGATCACAACACGTGACATTTTTTGATCGCTTTTTATTCCAATTTTTGTGAGGCAGAATGACCAAAAAACAGCTATTCATGAATTTCTTTTGGGGGAGGCGTTTATACCGTTCTGCGTTTGGTAAAATGGATAAAGCAGTTTTATTCCTTGGGTCAGTACGATTACAGCGATACCTCATTTATATTTTTTTATGTTTTAGTGCTTTTATACGATAAAAACTATTTTATAGAAAAAATAATTATTTTTGCATCGCTTTATTCTGAGGACTATAACTTTTTTCTTTTTTCTTTGATGATGCTGTATGGTGGCTCGTTTTTTTGCGGGACAAGATGACGTTTTCAGCGGTACCACGGTTATTTATATCCGTCTTTTTGATCGCGTGTTATTCCACTTTTTATTTGGCGGTATGATAATAAAGCGTTGTTTTTTGCCTCGTTTTTTTTTTTACGGTGTTCACTCAAGGGGTTAACTAGTGGGACAATTTTATAGGTCGGGTTGCTACAGACGCGGCGATACTAAATATGTGTACTTTTATTCTTTTTTTTAATTTAGATAATGAAATGTATTTATAGGAACAATATATATATATATTTTTTTTCTTTTTTTTTCTTTACACATGTGAAATTTTTTTTTTTTTTATGCTATAACATTGCCCCGGGGGGGCATGATGTTATAGTGTAAGATTGCCAATCTGACACTTTGCTGTGCACTGTGTCAGATCGGCGATCTGACGTGCACAACTCCTGGAGGCTTCCCGGCGCCTGCTCTGAGCAGGCGCAGTGAAGCCACCTCCCTGCAGGACCCCGATGCCGCGGCCATCTTGGATCTGGGCCTGCTGCAGGGAAGAGGAGGTAAGAGACCCTCGGAGTAACGCGATTACATCGCGTTGCTCCGGGGTCTCAGGGAAGCCCGCAGGGAGCCCTCTCCCTGCGCGATGCTTCCCTATACCGCCAGAACACTGCGATCATGTTTGATCGCATTGTGCCGGGGGTTAATGTGCCGGGGGAGGTCCGTGACTGCTCCTGGCACATAGTGCCCGATGTCAGCTGCGATAGTCAGCTGACACCCGGCCGCAATCGGCCGCGCTCCCCCCGTGAACGCGGCCAATCGCGCTGGACGTACTATCCCGTCAGTGGTCATACGGGCCCACCCCACCTCGACGGGAAAGTACGTCCGATGTCAGAAAGGGGTTAAATCAGTTATGTCACACAATATAGTTCATAAATTTTTTTTAGTTAGGAAGTTAGAAGGGTTAAAAGTTGACCAGCAATTTCTCATTTCTCCAACAAAATTTACAAAATCAGTTTTTTAGGGTCCACATCATATTTGAAGTGGCTTTGAGGAGACCATGACAGAAAATACCCAAAGATTACACCATTCTGCACTCTTCAAGGTGCTCAAAACCATGTTCAATAAGTTTATTAACCTTCAGTTGCTTCACAGGAACTGAAGCAATGTTGAAGGAAAAAAATAACTTTTTCACAAAAAAAGTACTTTATTATTTTCACAAGGGTAACGAGAAAAAATGGACCTCAAAATTTGTTATGCAATTTCTCTTGAGTATGCCAATAAAACATTTGTTGGAGGAAATCTTCTGTTTCGGGAAACGGCAGTGCGTCGGAAGGGAAAGAGCGCCATTTTAGTTTTTGAATGTAAAATTTGCTATAATAATTAGCGGATGCCATGTCTTGTTTGGAGTGCCCTTGATGTGCCTAAACAGTGGAAACCCTCCACAAGTGACACCATTTTGGAAACTAGACCCCTCAAGGATTTTATCCAGTAGTATAGTGAGCATTTTGAACCCAAAGGTATGACTCAGAATTTGATAACATTAGATTGTCATATTGAAAACCATTTCATTAGTTTTGAGAGCAAGTGCTCGCTACTCCAGTTTGCATCGGGTGTTGGGGTAAGCACCAAGTATCGCAGGTGCTCGAGTGACATGCTCGAGTCCCAGGCCTGCATGTTTTTTGGCTGTTAGACACCCCCCCAAAAAAGCATGCTGGGATCCGCGATACTCCATGCATAACCAAGCACTCAATGCCAACTCAAGTAGCAAGCACTTGTGCTTATCACTAGCCGTCTTATCATCATCATTTTATTTTACTTTTGAAAAAAACACAATTCTAACTCCAACTGCAGCGCCCCAGAGTCCTGGTCGTTGCAGTAACGTCGCTCTGCCGCTAGGGGAATGATGTTGCGTCTGATTGCACTAGGGGAGTTCACCTGACCAGGTATCACACACTACACTTCACACTCCGGCCACCAGGGGGGGTGGTTCTATCTAGTAGGCCACTTCTCACAATCTGGTAAAACTGGGGGTTGGACAGGAAGACAGGGAGAGAAGTAACTGGGAAGAGCTAGAGAGAGGACCTGTCAGGGATGGGATCCTGGCAGACTCCTAAGAGAACAACGCAACAAGTGAGCAACGGGAATACAGCAAAGAGGCAATAGGACCAGAAGGAGTCGTGCTGTAAGACCGAGGCAACATCCTTTTGAGGCGCAAACAGTCGGTGGCCAGAACGCCGAGAAAGTAAGAGACTTTAAGCATTACTTCAAACCACGGCAGGACAGCCAATTATAGGTTGGCTGTCTCACTTAAACACCTAAGCAGACAATGGAGGCAGCTGTGGGAGAGGGGCGACTCTAGAGTCCCGGAAGAACTCCAGGCCTACCCCGTCATACGGGTGCGTCCTAGCCATATCACCTGGGGGACGGAGAGAGAACGAACATCAGAGGCAGACAGAATCAGTTGTGAGGACTATTCCGGGGTGCTCAGCAGGGAAGGACTACAACACATAGGCGCTAGCAGGTAGACGCTGATTCTCACCTGTCAAGGGAACTACTAATGTGCCTTTGGACCGGTCTCAGACAGCCCTGTTAACAGTGCTCTGGATTGACCACCACAACATCATCATCATCCACACATTTCATTGGACGCCCCTCAGCAGGGTCACGGACCGGGTCTAGCCACCATGACAACCCCAGAACAGAGACTCAGAGGCCCGGTACCGGGTACCCCTCGGCCCTGCGGCAGTGGGGGCGCTCCACAACCATAACCCCAATACTAACCCTAACACAACCTCAACTCCAAACCTAGCACTAACAGAATCCTAGCCACAACCCTAACATAATCTTAACCCAAACCCAAATCCCATCCCCAACCCTATCCCTAAACCCAAACCTATCCCCAACTGCAAAGAATGGAAAAAAAATAACTACAGGGGTAATAAAGGGGATATGATTTACTATTTTTTTCTTTTGATCACTATGATAGGCTCTATCAAGTATTAAATATGCCTTGTCATACAGTGTACTAAGAAATAATCTAAAAAACAACATGGTGTTAAAATGTGCACATTGACTTTAAAGGTTAAAGGGAATCTGCCAGTAGGTTTTGCTGCCTCATCTAACAATGTATCACTTAGGCAAGGTTCATATTTGCGGTTGAGTCCGCAGCGTATCATCCACAACCGCGAACGCATGCAAACGCATGATGACGCAGCGTTTTTTATCCGCATCAGCTTTCGCATGACGGGAAAAAATGCAACGTTTGTACGTGTTTGCATGCGTTTTTGCATGTGTTCGCGTTTTTTATGCACATGCGTTTTATAGGAAAACATTTTTCAAGGAGAATTTCCTTGAAACAAGCCAAACCAAATGGGCGTGGCTCATGGTATTTCTGTATATAAACCCTTGTACAGATGAAATCCTCAGATTTTGCTCCTGTATCCTGTGTCAAGATGGATCTTCGCATGGGGAGTTTCTATCGAAATCTGGATTTGGATGTCAACTTGTTTCTTTCCTTTGCATTTGCTTGTGAGCAAGAATGGAAAAGAGAAAAACAGAGAAGACAGCGTCAGCGCTTTTGGCAGCACGTGATTCTTGAACTATGACAGAGCCGTGGAGCCTACCACTCCTTATCCAGCGAGCTCCATGAAAACCCGGAGAAATATTTAGAATTCACGAGGATGTCTCAAGACAGTTTCATGGAATTGCTGGTCCATGTACAACAGGGGTCCCCAACCCATAGCTCGCGAGCCACATGTGGCTCGCCGACGGTCACAGAAAAGAAGTCCCCAGGGAGCCGCCCCGCAGCCTGTAATACCCCCCCAGGGCCGGCGTCAGCACCCAGGCAAGTGCTGGGACCCTGAGCAGGCAGGGGGCCCACTCGCCGTCAGGGACACTGGTGTGCTATGGTGCTGGCCCCTGCGAGTGGACACCCCCCACCTGCTCCAGGCCCCAGCACTTGCGATACTTACCTATCCCGGTTCCAGCACTGCAGTGCCTTCCATCCTCTGACTATGACGTTCAGGTCAGAGGGCGCGATGACGTCACAAGCGTGCGCCCTCTGCCTGAGCAGTCACAGCACAGACAGCAGGAAGACGCAACACTGAGGAGTCCAGAGCAGAGCAGCGACAAGCAACGAGAGGTGAGTATTTCATTTTTTTTTTAGATTTGGAGCAATACATGGGGACCATCAGAAGGGGCCCATATATGGAGCATTATATGGGGCTAATTCTATATGGAGCATCTTATGGGGCCAATTCTATAGGGAACATCTTATGGGGCCAATTCTATTTGGAGCATCTTATGGGGCCAATAATATAAGGAGCATCTTATGGGGCCAGTTCTATATGGAGCTTCTTAATGGGGCAATTTAATATGGAGCATCTTATGGGGCCAATTCTATATGGAGCTTCTTAATGGGGCCAATTCTATATGGAGCTTCATAATGGGGCCAATTCTATATGGAGCTTCTTATGGGGCCAATTCTATATGGAGTATCTTATGGGGCCAATTCTATATGGAGCATCTTATGGGGCCAATTCGATATGGAGCAGTATATGGGGCCAATTACATATGGAGCAGTATATGGGGCCAATAATATATGAAGCATCTTATGGGACTGGTAAAGGGTATTGATTTTTAAGATTGCTACTTCCAATAGGTGGCACTAGAGTTCAAGTCCCCTTTGACTAAGCAATTTGCATAACAATAAAGTAAAATACATAAGGATAGAGTGAAAGTGAAAATCTGCATGTTATTATTTGTTCCTTCTCTAGGTTTTTCTATGACTTTATCTGCATTGTGGCTCTCGACCAACTTTCATAGTGGAATGTGGCTCTCAAGGTAAGAAAGGTTGGGGACCTCTGATGTACAAGGAGCCATCAGCGGGCAGGACATCCAGCTTCGTAGAGCAATTCCTGCTGAGGAACGTCTGCTGGTGACACTAAGGTACATAATATTTAAACATTAACGCCTGTCATAATTCTTAGGGCTCCTTTCCACTTGCGAGAAATACGTCCGTGTCTCGCATGTGAAAACCAAGCTCTGGTGCCGCCACTTGGGAGTGGTGCGTGCAGCTCCATGTGTTACTATGCAGATGCATGCTCTGGAGTGCCGGTGCCAGAGCTTGGTTTTCACATGCGAGACACGGACATATTTCTCGCAAGTGGAAAGGAGCTCTTATTGTTTTGCAATGTACTTAATATTGTTCCCTTTTTTAGTTTTGCAAAAAACTGTCCTAAATATTATTGTTATAAAAGCCATGTCCTTTTCTTTTTCTTTTTTTTTCTTTCTTTGTTTTGCCAAACCCGTCATAATTATTATTGTTCTGATTTTTTTTTCTTTCTCTGCTCGGCAGATTCCTAGTTACCGCCGGAGAGAGCCTATCATCGCTCCATTTCCTGTTCTGGATAGGAATTTTCACACTATCTGGGATTGTCGCAGATACCTGCCGGGTTTGGTGGGATGTTCTCCATGAGGAATTTATCCCCTACCCATCACAGAAATCCTGCAGGAAAATGACGATAAATACTGGCAAATTTTTAATTTCCCCAACTGTTTGGGAACTGTGGATGGAAACCATACCAAACCGTCTGGAACTGGATCCAAGTACTTTAATTATAAAAAATATTTTTCCGTAGTGCTCATGACGATAGCAGCTGTGGACTGAAGGTTTGTCGCCAAGGACATTGGATCTTTTGGCTGTGGTAATGACTCCCAGACATTTAAAAACTCAGACATGAGCCAAAGGTTGTATGGCAATCATTTCTATTCCCCCCTGCCACAACCTCTTCCCAACACTCAAGGCCCACCAATGCCATTTGTTGTGGTTGGAGATGAGGCCTTTCAGATGTGTGGAAACCTCCTGAAACCATACTCCAGTTGGGACTTGACACACACAAAAAGGATTTTTAATTACAGACTGACCAGGGCACGAAGAACAGCTGAGTGTGCCTTTGGTATCCTTGTCTCAAAATGGCGCATTTTAGGGACAGCCAATAATCTCAAAATTCAGACAGTCGATGAGGTTGTCAAGGTGCGTGTGGTTCTGCACAACTACATAATGGCTAAAAAACGACCCAACGTTGAACTTGTTGAACCTGTTTCTAACCCATTGCCAGATTACCATCATCACCCTCTCAGGACAACAGTTGAAGTTGCCCAAATGAGGAATACATTTGCGTCCTACTTTGTTTCTGAGAGTGGATATCTGTCCTGGCAAGATTAAATGGTTTAGTGTTCTTGTAATGTTGTGTAATGTTATGTACCTGTAAGTATTCAAATGTACTTTAATGTTTGCTGACAATAAAACACCTCTAGTTAAACTCCTGTTCCAAGTGCCCTCAATATTAGAATAATTTTTTCTAAAGTTTAATAAGGTGATCATCGGTTCACAACTACAGTTTTTATAAAATCCACTTGCTGTATCATGCAGATTGCATGAGACAGGGATTGGATTATAACCAAATTTGGTTATGTAACCCATGCTTTACACTACACCTCTTCTCTCTGAGGTCAGTGCTATAGTGGGTGACGTTGGATTAGCTCCATCGTCTCTTCAGTCTGCATTTCTATAGTTCTATATATTAATGCAGACTGAAGAGATGATGGCGCTAATCCACCTCATATCTTCACTTACCTGCCCGTGTGTCAGAACTAGCGCACTCAGGATGCAGAAAACACAGCATCCTGAGTGCACTAGTGCTGACACCTGGGCAGGTGAGCATTGTTGACCCCTGAATTTTTGGCTGTATTAATATATATATATTTTTGGAGGATTTTCAGTCCTCTTTGTGTTTTTGCCACCTCATAGCTCCATGACAGACACAAGAAGCAAAGCTGCAGTGTAAAGTAAATACAGAAGAGGGACAGTAGATTGTGTGTCATGGAGCTATGAGGTGGCAAAAAACACAGAGTGTACACGGCAACATGTGTGTTGACAGCGCACGGTGTGTATTGCCGGCGACGAAAGAGACAAAGAACAAGCAGTGATTGGGGAAAAACAACACAAATTTATTTAAAAAATATATATTTTTTTTAACTTTTACGAACCAATGAGGGGGAAATGCTATGGACCTGGGGGTGTGGAGCTGGGAGAATTGGCTGCGGGTGGACGATGAAGGGGTTCCAGGGGAAGGGCTAACTAAACTTGTGGGGTCTGGGAGGTCAAGGATGAAAGTAGACACATTAGGAGTGGAAGTATGGGATGGGAGAGACACATAGGAAGGGAGAGAAAAACTGGACAACACAGACAGATTGGGAGATGAGGGTTGGAGGTAGTACGACATTTCTGCTGGCACGAGTCCTTTTGGATTTCTGTCGCGTGTTATGCGGCAGCTTCCTTTTTTTGTGTCTCCTAGGGAGGGTGGAAGTGGTGTGGTCAACAAGTCATTCAGAATGTGGACCCGGCCTGGTGGTGGCGGTGGACAGCCGTGCAGGATCTTGAGGCAGCCTAGTAGTGGTGGCAGTGGACAGCCGTGCAGGACCTTGAGGCGGCCTAGTGGTGGTGGTGGTGGACAGCCTTGCAGCATCTTGAGACGGCCTAGTGGTGGTGGCGGTGGACAGCCGTGCAGGATCTTGAGGCGGCCTAGTGCTGGTGGTCGTGGACAGCCATGCAGGAGCAGGACTCGGCATGGTAGTGGTGGTGGTGTGGCTTTCAGTAACACTCGGCATGATGGTGGCAGTGTAGTGGTGTGCAGCAGGACTGGGCATGATGGTTGGCCATACAGTGGTATGCAGCAGAACTCGGTATTGAGGTTAAGTGTGTAATTTGTGGCACAGGTGGAAATACCAATGTAAAAACAAAAAAGAGGAGAAGCCAGCACTGATTTTGGTCAGGACACAATACATAAGGTGCACATGCACATACTAAATTCTATCTGTATTTCAAATATGAGACATTTAGCAAACAATTAATCAATTCTTTGAGCTACCCCGCCACTTCACGGTGATTCTGAAAATGCTCCGGTACAGTTTGCATGTTATAGTAATGTAATGGTGTCTTTCTTTTTATACTCTTTATATATTTATGAGGCCGTAATGGCACAATGTTAATACAATACGTAGAGTAGGACTGCCCCATTATGAGATTGCCGTGAAGTGGCGGGGTAGCTCAAAGAATTGATCAATTATTTGCTAAATGTCTCAAATTTGAAATACAGTTAGAATTCAGTATGTGCATGTGCACCTTTTGTATTGGGTTCTGATCATAAGCAGTGCTGGCTTCTCCTCTTTTTTTGCTTTCACAGGTGGAAATACCAACTGTGGCTGCTGAAAGTACTGAGTCTGCTGCATAGCCTGAACATAAGCAGCATTGCAGGCCTGCATCACGTTGAGCTGGAGTTCAGGCGTAAGGTGTTGTGACATGCCCTGCTCTATCTTATTTAAAAAAATGGCATGCTGGTCTCTGGAGGTTGGCTTCTAGAAGGTTAAGGCGTTGGTTGACATCCTGGAAAAGTGTGCTAATATGGGTCAGACCACTTTCCAGTCTATCTCCCAGCACCTTCAAGCCATTCCGGAAGACCGAGCTCAAGTGAATAAACTCGGGCATGAGTGACTTGTCCGAACCTTCTGCCGCTGGCGGGAAGAGCCCCAAAAAAAGAGGCAGAGGACTGGGACAGGGGAACACCTGAAGGACCAGCTGCCTGTTCTCCAGACTGTGATGCCGGCCCACTTGCTGCTTCGCTGGTGGATGGCTGGGACTGGCTGTTTGATGAGGGACCGCTCCAGAGGATGATCCAGGTTCAAGGGTGTTGTTACAGGTTTTGTGAAAAGAAAAGAAAAGTAAAACACTACCTAAAAATAACAATTGTAAAAGCGCCAACTCCTGTGGAATAGAGAAATTCAGATTAGGAAATACAACACAATGGAATACAACACAAAAATACTTATGTTCTCTGAGGAAGTACAGGCCTCAGGAAAGACAGCACCGGTGGTATTTGCATTTGCCGAACCTTGCTGCAGCACCACTGCGAACTTGGATCTCCTGTCTCAGGTCCTTTTTGAAGCGATCCTTCATCGAACGCCAACGGGTTTTGACTTTGTTCACTGTGAATAGGGAAAAAAAAATTGTTAAACAATGCACTTTAGGCTGGGATGACACAACCGTGTGTGATGCGAGAACCTTGCAGGAGTTTCTCGCATCACACCCCGGTGACCCCGAACTTTATTTTTAACAAAAAAAATATTAAAAAACATTGATTTTTCATTCCTTCTCTCCAGCGAACACTGCTGGGGAGAAGGAATGAATGCCGGCTTCAGTACCAAAAGCAGGGGACAGCGCTTAACTCTAGCGCTGTCTCCTGCATGGTCCGTGTGGTCCTCAGTTGGCACACGGGCAGCACACGGCTGCCGCACGTGTGCCACACTGATGTGCCACGTGAGCACCCGGACACGGATAACTCCGGTACCGATTTTTCTGGTACCGGAATTATCTGGATGTGTGAGACTGGCCTAAAGCTGATAGGAAAAAGAGTTATGGGTTTAAAAAATTGGTGACACAAGCCACCAAAATATAAAAATAAAAATAAAACGGAGTGAGTTTAGTATTTCTGTATTAGGCTGGAGTCACACATACCTTATAAAAAAAAATCAGTCCGTATTTCACAGCTGAGAATCGCAGAAATGTTCCCTGAACAGTGATCCGTATGTCATCCATGGCTACTTTGAAGAACCTAGAATATACGACATAATTTCAGTTGTTTCACACTTTTTTGTTAAGTATATAATTCCACATGTGTTAATTCATAGTTTTGATGCTTCAGTGTAAATGTACAATTTTCATAGTCATGAAAATACAGAAAAATCTTTAAATGAGAAGGTGTGTCCAAACTTTTGGTCTGTACTGTACATTTATTTTATCTATTATATTTTAACCTGTCAGTGTGATTTTACATTACAGCACACTAAATTGCCGGCTTTTCTAAAGGACACAGGTGCAAATTTCTCGCAAGTCACACTGATTGTCCGTGTGGTCTGTGTGGTGTGCGAGTTTTTCTCGCACCCATAGACTTGCATAGGCGAGTCTCGGCCGATATACGTGCAAATCGCAGCATGCTGTGATTTCTCTCGCACGTATAATATGGCCAAGAAAAAAACGGATGATTGGAGCTGCCCCATAGATTACCTTTGGTCCGACTGCTATGTGATTTATTCTCGCAGAGCACTCGTCCGTATTCCTCTCTAGTTTGACTCCAGCCTTAAAGGGAACCTATCACCCCGTTTTTTAAAGATTAGATAAAAATAGTGTGAAATAGGGGCAGAGCTGGGCTTTACATTAGTTCCTTTTTGGTGCCTTTATTCCCCCGTTAGGCTGCCGAAATACCTTTTTGAAGTGGCCGTTTTGTCCTGTCACTCAAGTTGGTCAGGTCGGATGGGCGTGGTTAAATAGCGGTTCCTCCCCCACCTCTTGCGTTTCTCTGCGAAGTTTAGTCCCGCCGTTGTCGTTGTGTTTAGCGCCTGCGCAGTGAATTTGCCTCCGGCGCCTGCGCATTATGTTTTGCCCAACTGTGGGCATAGCATAATTACCATCAATGCGCATGCGCGGGTCGTAACTTTAGCCTTGGTGCCCCGGAAGTGATCATATGGGCACAGTGTTTATCTGGATGCCGTGCCGGAAAAATTTTCTCAGCCCGAACTGCGAGCGTAAGTTTGGTGCCAAAAACGGAATCCAGATAAACACTGTGCCCATATGATCACTTCCGGGGCACCAAGGCTAAAGTTACGACCCGCGCATGCACAGTGATGGTAATTATGCTATGCCCACAGTTGGGCAAAACATAATGCGCAGGCGCCGGAGGAAAACTCACTGCGCAACTGCTAATAAAAAGCGCGATCTGTGCCATTCACAGATCGCGTTTACGAAAGAAACGCCGAGAAGCAGGGGGGGAGGAACCGCTATTTAACCACGCCCATCCGACCTGACCAACTTGAGTGACAGGACAAAACGGCCACTTCAAAAAGGTATTTCGGCAGCCTAACGGGGGAATAAAGGCACCAAAAAGGCACGAATGTAAAGCCCAGCTCTGCCCCTATTTCACACTATTTTTATCTAATCTTTAAAAAACGGGGTGATAGGTTCCCTTTAATATTGACCTCAGCAACCATGGCTCCAGGTGATTCTTACCAAAAGCTGAACATCATATAAATAAAATCACCCTAAATATGATACAATTGCATTTTTTCATCATTTCACCTTATTTTCACTTTCAATATATTAAATGTTAAAATATTGTAATTTAAAACTACAACTTGTCAGTTAAAACTACAACTTATCCTGAAAAACACAAGCCCTCATATGGAGAAGTTATGTCGATGAAAAAAATTAAAGTTATCACTCTTATAAGGAGAGGAGAAAAAGCTGAAAGCACAAAAGGAAAAATTGGCTCTATGAGAAGGGGTTAATTCAAGACTGTTGTATATCTATGAGTGAGAGGGTGATGTCTGTGTACTCCTGTGTATAACATAGTTTCACACCATGCACCTATTGGATTCAACCTTCTTTTTGCTTGTAAATATCATCAGCTCGTTGCATGCATTCATCTACAACAGCTAGTGATTCCCGATGTGCTTATATTGATTTTCTCCCTACATTTGTTTTCATTATTAATAATAGATAGGATCATTTTTCCATCATCGTGCATGAAGGCAAATTTTGTGTAAAAATCAATTGAGTGAGCGCCGTGGATGGTTTGTTTGTTTTTTCTTGCTTTCATCTTTTGCATATAGTCCCTGGAGATTTTTTTTTTTAAAAAGGATATTATTAGGGAACACATTCCAAAAGATGCAAATAAATATAAAAATTTGTAGTTCATTCAGGAAAGGTGGTGACAACAGTGGTAAGAGAGAGAGAGCTTGGCCTCAGTCGCAGGTCATGGGTCTAGCAACGGAATAATGACCCAAAACACACAGCTAAAAACACCAAAGAATGGCTAAGAGGAAAACATTGGACTATTCTGAAGTGGCCTTCTGAGTCCTGACCTAAATCCTATTGAGCATCTTTGGAAAGAGCTGAAACATGGTGTCTGTATATATATATATATATATATACACACACACAGTTGTGCTCAACTGTTTACATACCCCGGCAGAATTTTTGCTTTCTTGGCCTTTTTTCAGAGAATATGAATGATAACACCAAAACTTTTTCTTCAATTATGGTTAGTGGTTGGGTGAACAGAAAATGTAAGGGGTGCTCACTGCTATGGAAGGTGCTCTGGAGAAAAATACCAGTAGATATATAGAAAAAATACTCCGGCACACTTAAGATTAAAAAAACAAAAGGAACTTGCCACGGACTCGGTCTTCCCGGATACGCTCTTCACTGAAGATACAGGTATTTCTTGACAAAGGCTTGGAAAAGCCAAAACGTTGATTCATGTACCTGATTAACTTGTACCATTTGATCACCAAGTGTCGGACATACAATAAATTATAACCTTGGAAATTGCAACAGACTGTACCATTTGTTTTTTGAATCTTAAGTGTGCCGGAGTATTTTTTCTATATATCTAGCGGTTGGGTGAAGCCATTTATTGTCAAAGTACTGTGTTTTCTCTTTTTAAATCATAATGACAACCCAAAACATCCAAATTACCCTGATCAACCATTTTTCTTTGCATCCCAAACAATTTTCCTGGCAGTTGCGGTCGACATTTTTGTTGGTCTACCTGACCCTGGATTTGTTTTTACAGAGCCCCTGACTTTCCATTTATTATTCACAGTTTGAACGCTGATGACTGGCATTATCAATTCCTTGTATTTCTTTTTGTATCCATTTCCTGTTTTATACAGTTCAACTACCTTTTCCCGTAGATCTGTTGAAAATTATTTTGCTTTCCCTATGACTCACAATCCAGAGATAAAGGTAGAAATCGGTCACAGGAGCGCTGAAAGGAGATACTGACACTGGATACAGTTTAGCCACAATGCGTTTCCACGGACATGCCGTCTTCATCAGGTGGGAGTTTCCCCTGTTGTTTCAGATGCTGGGGTCATCTGAAGGCTGTTGTCTGTGTTTTGAAGATAAGAGATGTGTAGCATCTGAAACAATGGATACTGTAAGCCTGTGCTAGCATTTCTTCTGTTGCTATCAGTGTGTCAAGAGTGGGAGAAGAGGGTTGCATTGACAATCCAACACAATGGGCAGTACTTTGAACACATTTTATAAGTGGTCATAAACTTATAAATAACTCATGAAAGAATAAAGTTATGTTAAAACCAAGTACACCATTGTTTTTCTTGTGAAATTCTCAATAAGTTTCATGTGTCACATGACCCTTTTCCCATTGGAAAAAATAAAGTTGGATCCAAAATATTCAACTTTAAAATGGCCGTCATGGTCACCACCCATCTTGAAAAGTTTTCCCCTCCCATATACTAATGTGCCACAAATAGGAAGTTGATATCACCAACCATTCCCATTTTATTTAGGTGTATCCATATAAATGGCCAACCCTGTATATATGTCTTACTGAAGTTTAAGAAGACTTGTCACCAAGTGAACAGTTCTTATTTTATTCCATTTGCTCCCCAGAGTATTCTGTTTGTTTTTTTGTTTTTTGTTATAAATCCACCATACTGTACATACCATACCAGAGATATAGGTGTTTTATTTTTTGCACATAGTATGCTCATTTTATGTGGTGTTAGGCTGGTTTCACATTTGCATCTGTGTGCGCAGCGTTTGATCCGCATTGATCCGCATGCGTCATGCATACATATCTTTAACATGGTGTATGCAGGGACATGCGTTTGCATGCGTTCACTTGCGGATGCGGATGCATGCGTCGTTTCGCGGCATGCGGCGGGGTCCAGCAAACGCAACATGTTGCATTTTGAGGCGTTAAATATGTGCAGCCATACGCATGCGGATGAGCGTCAAAACAACACATTACTGTCTATGGGAACACATTGGTACACAAGGACATGCGTACGCTTGCGTTCGATACGCATGCGTACTTCAGAATGAGCAGGTCAAGGAACTGGTTTTAGCCACCCTCAAAACAAAGCTGTATAAAAAGAGGATGTGGGCACTGGAAGTCCAGTACTCTCAAGACTCTGGAAGCGATTGTTACTGCTTTACTGATCTGGACTCTTGATTTCACTCAGGATGTGAGTATAGAAGCTATGAAAATGTCTGTCTGTTTCTCTCACTGCAGTCTGTACTCACTTCTGTCTCTCTTGCAGCCTTCCCCATCAAAGATGTCCTCCAGTGAACAGCATACCTCGCAGAGCGGACAGGAGACTGATGAAGTGAGTACATTTACTATTAATTGGTAAGTATTGACTGTCAATATGATACATGTGGTAAAATGATGTATTTTCATTACAGAACAGTTCCAGTGCGGCAGAGCTCCGCTTGCAGAACACATTACTTAATTTTTCCTAACTTCTACATTACACCACATGAAGAAAAAAAGGCGACATAGTGTCACTCTGCATAGTAACAGGACCGCCCCCCCATTTAAAACAGTATGCTCAAAAAATAAAATAAATACATCACTGCAGTAATAATATCCCTTAATTAGCCCCTATGGTAATAATAATACCCCCCATCCTGGTCCCTTGTATCTCATTCCTGGCTCCAGCCACATGTTTTCGCATCCTGCCCTCATGAGTATCTGTAGCGCCCCCACTGCCGCAGGGCCGAGGGGTACCCGGTACCGGGCCTGTGAGTCTCTGCTCTGGGGTTGTCACGGTGGCTAGGCCCGGTCCGTGACCCTGCTGAGGGGCGTATAGTAATAGATGTGGATAGTGGTGGTGGTGCGGTGCAGTAAATAACGAGGACACCAGGTTGCAGTCTCTTTACCTCTTTACTGAAGGTCTCTGGGTCCTCAGTCCGGAATACGGTTCACCAGGCTGCGCAAGTCCGGCCGGTCCGATGGCACCTCCAGAGTTCTCTTTGCAGGTGGAAATCTGTGCCTTCCTGCTAGTGCTATGTGTTGTGGTCCTCCCCTGCTGTGCTTACGGGATAGTCCCCACAACTGTTGTGTCTGTTTCTCGTGTTCCCTCACAACAACTCAATTAGATGATGTTCTGCTAATCCTCCGTCCCTCCCTGATGTTACGGTTGGGACGCACCCGTATGACAGGTAGGCTCGGAGCTCTTCCGGGACCCTAGAGTCGCCCCCCTCCACAGGTTGCCCCCTATGTCTGCGTAGGTGATTTAGGTGAGACAGCCCGCCTGTGACTGACTGTCCTGCCGTTGGTTTGAAGTATTGCTTGGAGCTAGATATATAAATACTTCCTCGGCGTTCCGGCTGCCGGCTGTGCGCCTCAGTAGGATGTTGCCTCGGTCTTACAGCACGACTCCTACTGGTATTCTCCTTCTTGCTTTGATCCCGTTTCTCACTCAGCACAATAAATCTCGCTTCTGATCCTTTCTTAGGGCACCGCCGCTATGCTGAGCAGGCACGGTCCCGTAGCTTTCTTCCTAGTTGCCAGGCCTCTGTCAGGATCCCACCCCTGACAGGGACCCTACCGAATCTTCCCCCACAACACCCTGTGCCACAAGGTGTTGCCTGGTTCCAACCCAGTCAGCTTTCTAACTAACTTCCTGCCTGACCCCCAGTTTACCCACACGGTGAGGAGTGGCCTAATAAATAGCACCCTTAGCTCCCCCTGGAGGCCCGGCTGTGAAATGTATTGGTGTATGTGATACCTGGTCAGATGAACTCCTTCAGTGCCATCAGACGTACCATAGCCCCCCATAGTGGCGGAACCACAGTACTGCAACGACCAGGACTCTGGGGTGCTGCACTCCCCCCCCGGTTAAATCCAGTACTCCTGGACTGGGAAGAAAACAACAATACATGTCAGTAAAAAGACATACAATTTTTGTGAGTGCAATAACAATAAGCATATTTGAACAGGCTTCCCTTTAAGGGAGGTGAGGACACTTGAACGTTACAAACATGGTTAAATACTTTTAAATAACTTGTCTTACCCAACCGGGTATTCTACTAAGTACAAAATTTTTAAACATTAATTCAACATTGCCTTTAAGGATGTACACTCTGAATCCACTAAAGACCTTCTTATAACACATTATAAGGCTTAAGCAACTGTGCTACATTCTCCTACTTTACGTCTGCAGGACCGCCTGTCCTAAACGCTCCAGACCTACTGCCTCTCCTTTCTATTACAGGACCGCTCCTTTCTGCCCGAGCCTACTGTCCTTCCACTACTATACACAGTATAGAACTTGTTTTTCTTTCAGTTTGAGATCACTGAGCCATCTCTATATGGCTCCTAAGAGGACTCACCACTAACCCCTACGGGTTCACTTCCTGTCCTCATTCTTCTATTAACATTATTGAACATTTCTTACAATCAACTAATTGGTTACATTTAACTTTCACATATCAACATCATCAATACTTTCTTTTCAGGAGATTATTGCCATTCAACCATCTTAAGGCAACACTGTTCATAAGTGCAGGATGCGAACATCCCCTTTAAGAGGGGACCAAGTCTCTATGAGGTGGTGCAACTTTTCAAGCTGCAAATCCGTATGCAGCAAGGACTCCAGTACAAGTTCCACGAACCGTATCTTCGCAAAGAGTCCGTCTTTTATATAAAACCAGTAGTGTCATGATCTCCATGGCCAGAGAACTAGCATAAGCCTCTATAGGAACAAGCTCTTGGAAGATGTAACTATACTGACCATGAACTAAACCTACCGCATCATCTAGAAGTAGCCAGGTAGCATGTCCTACTTTTTATCCCTATATGCCCAGCGCCGGCCGGAGAACTAAATAATGCTAGCAGAGGGAAATATAAGACCTGACTCACCTCTAGAGAAATGCCCAAAAAAAAGGAGACAGAAGCCCCCCACATATATTGGCGGTGATATGAGATGAAACAACAAACGCAGCAGGAAAATAGTTTTAGCAAATTTGAGGTCCGCTTTCTAGATAGCAGAAGACAGAAAGCATACTTTCATGGTCAGTAGAAAACCCTAACAAAACACATCCAGAAATTACTTTAGGACTCTGGCATTAACTCATAATACCAGAGTGGCAATTCCTGATCAACAAGAGCTTTCCAGACACAGTAACGAAACTGCAGCTGTGAACTGGAACCAAAATACAAAAACAAAACATAGACGAATGTCCAACTTATCTAGTAGATGTCTGGGAGCAGGAACAAGCACAGAGAGGCTTCTGATAACATTGTTGACCGGCAAGCATCTAACAGAGAAGCCAGGTTATATAGCGACACCCAGATCTAATCAGAACAGGTGAACAGGGAAGATGATGTCACAAGTTCAATTCCACCAGTAGCCACCGGGGGAGCCCAGAATCCAAATTCACAACAGTACCCCCCCCTCAAGGAGGGGGCACCGAACCCTCACCAGAACCACCAGGGCGATCAGGATGGGCCCTATGAAAGGCACGAACCAGATCAGAGGCATGAACATCAGATGCAGTGACCCAAGAATTATCCTCCTGGCCATATCCCTTCCACTTGACCAGATACTGGAGTCTCCGTCTGGAAACACGGGAGTCTAGGATTTTTTCCACAACGTACTCCAACTCACCCTCAACCAACACCGGAGCAGGAGGCTCAACGGAAGGCACAACCGGTGCCTCATACCTGCGCAATAACGACCGATGAAAAACGTTATGAATAGAAAAGGATGCAGGGAGGTCCAAACGGAAGGAAACAGGGTTAAGAATCTCCAATATTTTATACGGACCGATGAACCGAGGCTTAAACTTAGGAGATGAGACCCTCATAGGGACAAAACGAGAAGACAACCACACCAAATCTCCAACACAAAGCCGAGGACCAACACGACGGTGACGGTTGGCAAAAAGCTGAGTCTTCTCCTGGGACAACTTTAAATTGTCCATCACCTGCCCCCAGATATGATGCAATCTCTCCACCACCGCATCCACTCCAGGACAATCCGAGGATTCCATCTGACCGGAGGAAAATCGAGGATGGAACCCCGAATTACAGAAAAACGGGGAAACCAAGGTGGCAGAGCTGGCCCGATTATTGAGGGCGAACTCCGCCAATGGCAAAAAAGCAACCCAATCATCCTGGTCAGCAGACACAAAACACCTCAGATATGTCTCCAGGGTCTGATTAGTCCGCTCGGTCTGGCCATTAGTCTGAGGGTGAAAAGCAGACGAAAAAGACAAATCTATGCCCATCCTAGCACAAAATGCCCGCCACAATCTAGACACAAATTGGGTTCCTCTGTCAGAAACGATATTCTCAGGAATACCATGCAAACGAACAACATTTTGAAAAAACAGGGGCACCAACTCGGAAGAAGAAGGCAATTTGGGCAGGGGAACCAAATGAACCATCTTAGAAAAACGGTCACACACCACCCAGATGACAGACATCTTCTGAGAAACAGGCAGATCTGAAATAAAATCCATCGAGATGTGTGTCCAAGGCCTCTTAGGAATAGGCAAGGGCAACAATAATCCACTAGCCCGAGAACAACAAGGCTTGGCCCGAGCACAAACGTCACAAGACTGCACAAAGCCTCGCACATCTCGTGACAGGGAAGGCCACCAGAAGGATCTTGCCACCAAATCCCTGGTACCAAAAATTCCAGGATGACCTGCCAACGCAGAAGAATGCACCTCAGAGATGACTTTACTGGTCCAATCATCAGGAACAAACAGCCTATCAGGCGGACAACGATCCGGTCTATCCGCCTGAAACTCCTGCAAGGCCCGCCGCAGGTCTGGAGAAACGGCTGACAAGATAACTCCCTCCTTAAGAATACCTGTGGGGTCAGAGTTGCCAGGTGAATCAGGCTCAAAACTCCTAGAAAGGGCATCCGCCTTAACATTCTTAGAACCTGGTAGGTACGATACCACAAAATTAAACCGAGAAAAAAATAATGACCAGCGCGCCTGTCTAGGATTCAGGCGCCTGGCGGTCTCAAGATAAATCAAATTTTTGTGGTCAGTCAATACCACCACCTGATGTCTGGCCCCCTCGAGCCAATGGCGCCACTCCTCAAACGCCCACTTCATGGCCAAAAGCTCCCGATTCCCAACATCATAATTCCGCTCAGCGGGCGAAAATTTACGGGAAAAGAAGGCACAAGGCCTCATCACGGCGCAGTCAGAACTTTTCTGCGACAACACTGCCCCAGCTCCGATCTCAGAAGCGTCGACCTCAACCTGAAAAGGAAGAGTCACATCAGGCTGACGCAACACAGGGGCAGAAGAAAAACAGCGCTTAAGCTCCTGAAAGGCCTCCACAGCATCAGGGGACCAATTAGCAACATCAGCACCCTGTCTAGTCAAATCGGTCAATGGCTTAACGACATCCGAAAAACCAGAAATAAATCGACGATAAAAGTTGGCAAAGCCCAAAAATTTCTGAAGACTTTTAAGAGAAGAGGGCTGCGTCCAATCACAAATAGCTTGAACCTTGACAGGATCCATCTCAATGGAAGAGGGAGAAAAAATATATCCCAAAAAGGAAATTCTCTGAACCCCAAAAACGCACTTAGAACCCTTGACACACAGAGAATTAGACCGCAAAACCTGAAAAACCCTCTTAACTTGCCGGACATGAGAGTCCCAGTCATCCGAAAAAATCAGAATATCATCCAGATACACTATCATAAATTTATCCAAAAAATCGCGGAAAATATCATGCATAAAGGACTGGAAGACTGAAGGGGCATTAGAAAGACCAAAAGGCATCACCAAATACTCAAAGTGGCCCTCGGGCGTATTAAATGCGGTTTTCCACTCATCCCCCTGCCTGATCCGCACCAAATTATACGCCCCACGGAGATCAATCTTAGAGAACCACTTGGCCCCCTTTATGCGAGCAAACAAATCAGTCAGCAACGGCAATGGGTATTGATATTTAACCGTGATTTTATTCAAAAGCCGATAATCAATACATGGTCTCAAAGAGCCGTCTTTTTTTGACACAAAGAAAAAACCGGCTCCTAAGGGAGATGACGATGGACGAATATGTCCCTTTTCCAAGGACTCCTTTATATATTCTCGCATAGCAGTATGTTCAGGCACAGACAGATTAAATAAACGACCCTTTGGGTATTTACTACCCGGAATTAAATCTATAGCACAATCGCACTCACGGTGCGGAGGTAGTGAACCCAGCTTGGGTTCTTCAAAGACGTCACGATAATCAGACAGGAACTCAGGGATTTCAGAGGGAATAGATGATGAAATGGACACCAAAGGTACGTCCCCATGAGTCCCCTTACATCCCCAGCTCAACACAGACATAGCTCTCCAGTCAAGGACTGGGTTGTGAGATTGCAGCCATGGCAATCCCAGCACCAAATCATCATGTAGATTATACAGCACCAGAAAACGAATAGTCTCCTGGTGATCCGGATTAATACACATAGTCACTTGTGTCCAGTATTGTGGTTTATTATTAGCCAATGGGGTGGAGTCAATCCCCTTCAGAGGAATAAGAGTTTCCAAAGGCTCTAAATCATACCCACAACGATTGGCAAAGGACCAATCCATAAGACTCAAAGCGGCGCCAGAGTCGATATAGGCGTCAGTAGTAATAGATGACAAAGAGCAAATCAGGGTCACAGACAAAATAAATTTAGACTGTAAAGTGCCAATGGAAACGGATTTATCAAGCTTTTTAGTACGCTTAGAGCATGCTGATATAACATGAGTAGAATCCCCACAATAGAAACACAACCCATTTTTCCATCTAAAATTCTGCCGCTCGCTTCTGGACAGAATTCTATCACACTGCATGCTTTCTGGCGTCTTCTCAGTGGACACCGCCAGATGGTGCACTGGTTTGCGCTCCCGCAGACGCCTATCGATCTGAATGGCCATTGTCATGGACTCATTCAGACCCGCAGGCACAGGGAACCCCACCATAACATCCTTAATGGCATCAGAGAGACCCTCTCTGAAAGTAGCCGCCAAGGCACACTCATTCCACTGAGTAAGCACAGACCATTTACGGAATCTTTGGCAGTAAATTTCAGCTTCATCTTGCCCCTGCGATAGGGACATCAAAGTTTTTTCTGCCTGAAGTTCCAAATGAGGTTCCTCATACAGCAAGCCCAAGGCCAAAAAAAACGCATCCACATTGCGCAACGCAGGATCCCCTGGTGCCAATGCAAAAGCCCAGTCTTGAGGGTCGCCCCGGAGCAAGGAAATCACAATCCCAACCTGCTGTGCAGGGTCTCCAGCAGAACGAGATTTCAGGGACAAAAATAGCTTACAATTATTTCTAAAATTCTGAAAGCTAGATCTATTCCCTGAGAAGAATTCCGGCAAAGGAATTCTCGGCTCAGATACCGGAGCATGAATAATAAAATCTTGCAAATTTTGTACTTTCGTGGTGAGATTATTCAAACCTGCAGTTACACTCTGAAGATCCATTATTAACAGGTGAACACAAAGCCATTCAAAGATTATAAGGAGAGAGAAAAAAAAGAAAGACTGCAGCATAGACAGACTGGCAAGTGATCCAATTAAGAGCACAGAGAAAAAAAAAAAAAAAAAAAAAAAAAACTCTCAGCAGACTTCTTATTTCTCTCCTTTCTCAGCCAAGGATTTTAACCCTTTAGTGGGCCGGTCAAACTGTCATGATCTCCATGGCCAGAGAACTAGCATAAGCCTCTATAGGAACAAGCTCTTGGAAGATGTAACTATACTGACCATGAACTAAACCTACCGCATCATCTAGAAGTAGCCAGGTAGCATGTCCTACTTTTTATCCCTATATGCCCAGCGCCGGCCGGAGAACTAAATAATGCTAGCAGAGGGAAATATAAGACCTGACTCACCTCTAGAGAAATGCCCAAAAAAAAGGAGACAGAAGCCCCCCACATATATTGGCGGTGATATGAGATGAAACAACAAACGCAGCAGGAAAATAGTTTTAGCAAATTTGAGGTCCGCTTTCTAGATAGCAGAAGACAGAAAGCATACTTTCATGGTCAGTAGAAAACCCTAACAAAACACATCCAGAAATTACTTTAGGACTCTGGCATTAACTCATAATACCAGAGTGGCAATTCCTGATCAACAAGAGCTTTCCAGACACAGTAACGAAACTGCAGCTGTGAACTGGAACCAAAATACAAAAACAAAACATAGACGAATGTCCAACTTATCTAGTAGATGTCTGGGAGCAGGAACAAGCACAGAGAGGCTTCTGATAACATTGTTGACCGGCAAGCATCTAACAGAGAAGCCAGGTTATATAGCGACACCCAGATCTAATCAGAACAGGTGAACAGGGAAGATGATGTCACAAGTTCAATTCCACCAGTAGCCACCGGGGGAGCCCAGAATCCAAATTCACAACACAGTAGAGAGCACCTTTAAGAAGGTGCAAACTATATACAAGGAGTTTGTATCATGCACTGTTCATGATTCCAGCAGTTTTTGGGAAGTTGTGCAAAAATTAGAAAACAAACCAAAAAGCAATAGGGATCCCGGGTCAACAAAGGGATCCCTTTAAGAGTTAACCCTGGACGGGTTTTAGCAGCAACATAGCAGAAAACAAACAGTTTGAAGAACTATTTACATGTTATACAGAGTTTTAAGATCTTACTCTTGTGCTGGCGGTGCAGGGGATGGCCTCCGGTCCCTGGCCGATGCAATGTCAGCACCGGTGGTTGGTCCCTCAGGTGCTGTCAGATCACCCGGTGTCTGGATTTGAAGGCTAACCCTACTTGCAAGTTCAGTAGCCGCTACAAGGCGTACGGTGGTGATAGTAACAAGATCTGGCAAATCTGGATCAGTCATGATCGGGGCAACAGGTGGCGCTCTCTCAAGCTCACACCATCGAACGTTCCGGGCGCACCATCCTTGTGCATTCCGATGACGGGTGTAAGTCACCTGATCCCCTTTTTGCAATGGATCCCCATCTCGGCTGCAGCAGGGAGTTTTCACGTTGTAACTAGTAACAAAGACGTCAGTTGGTAGTCCCGGTTCCTGTATGGAGCCCCAACCCCTCTTCGGGTGGTAGGCCAGCACAGTTCCCCGCTTTACCACGTCTTTCCTGCCGTGTGCAGACTTTCTACGTTGTGTATCATGTTGTTCGGTCTCGTCTCGATCTTTCCAGTGTTGGATCAGACATTGTTTATACTGTTCCCAAGTGAGCACAGCAAGGGTGAGGCTCTCCCCCGGAGCTCCATACGGCTCGTTCCAGGGGGTGTCCCACCGGAGGATCACCCCGTCCGGGCCTACATCTATGGGTTCCTGTCATGATCTCAATGGCAAGAGAACATAGCATAAGCATATATAGGAACTAGCTCTTGGAAGATGGGAACTGAGCTGACCATGAACTAAACCTAACGCACAACTAGCAGTGGCCGGGTAGCATGCCTACGTTGATTCTAGATGCCCAGCACCAGCCGGAGGACTAAATAAAACTAGCAGAGGAAAATATTAGTCCTAGCTCACCTCTAGAGAAATACCCCGAAAGGAGACAGAGGCCCCCCACATGTATTGGCGGTGAGTTGAGATGAAATAACAAACGTAGCATGAAAATAGGTTTAGCAAATTTGAGGTCCACTTACTACATAGCAGAAGACAGAAAGGACACTTTCATGGTCAGCTGAAAACCCTATCAAAAACACCATCCAGAAATTACTTTAAAACTCTGGCATTAACTCATAACACCAGAGTGGCAATTCCTGTTCACAAGAGCTTTCCAGACACAGTAACGAAACTACAGCTGTGAACTGGAACAAAAATGCAAAAACAAACATGGACAAGAGTCCAACTTATCTAGTAGTTGTCTAGGAGCAGGAACAAGCACAGAGAGGCTTCTGATAACATTGTTGACCGGCAAGCAACTAACAGAGCAGCAAGGTTATATAGCGACTCCCACATCTTGATGGGAACAGGTGAACAGAGAAGATGAAGACACCAGTTCAATTCCACCAGTAGCCACCGGGGGAGCCCAGAATCCAAATTCACAACAGTACCCCCCCCTCAAGGAGGGGGCACCGAACCCTCACCAGAACCACCAGGGCGATCAGGATGGGCCCTATGAAAGGCACGAACCAGATCGGAGGCATGAACATCAGATGCATTCACCCAAGAATTATCCTCCTGGCCATATCCCTTCCACTTGACCAGATACTGGAGTCTCCGTCTGGAAACACGAGAGTCTAAGATTTTCTCCACAATGTACTCCAACTCACCCTCAACCAACACCGGAGCAGGAGGCTCAACGGAAGGCACAACCGGTACCTCATACCTGCGCAATAATGACCGATGAAAAACGTTATGAATAGAAAAGGATGCAGGGAGGTCCAAACGGAAGGAAACAGGGTTAAGAATCTCCAATATCTTATACGGGCCGATAAACCGAGGCTTAAACTTAGGAGAAGAGACCCTCATAGGGACAAAACGAGAAGACAACCACACCAAATCCCCAACAGAAAGCCGAGGACCAACACGACGGTGGCGGTTGGCAAAAAGCTGAGTCTTCTCCTGGGACAACCTCAAATTGTCCACCACCTGCCCCCAGATCTGATGCAATCTCTCCACCACAGCATCCACTCCAGGACAATCCGAAGATTCCACCTGACCAGAGGAAAATCGAGGATGAAACCCCGAATTACAGAAAAACGGGGACACCAAAGTGGCAGAGCTGGCCCGATTATTGAGAGCGAACTCCGCCAATGGCAAAAAAGCAACCCAATCATCCTGGTCAGCAGACACAAAACACCTCAGATATGTCTCCAGGGTCTGATTAATCCGCTCGGTCTGGCCATTCGTCTGAGGATGGAAAGCGGACGAAAAAGATAAATCTATGCCCATCCTAGCACAGAATGCCCGCCAAAATCTAGACACGAATTGGGTCCCTCTGTCAGAAACGATATTCTCAGGAATACCATGCAAACGAACAACATTTTGAAAAAACAGAGGAACCAACTCGGAAGAAGAAGGTAACTTGGGCAGAGGAACCAAATGGACCATCTTAGAAAAACGGTCACACACCACCCAGATGACAGACATCTTCTGAGAAACAGGCAGATCTGAAATAAAATCCATCGAGATGTGCGTCCAAGGCCTCTTAGGAATAGGCAAGGGCAACAACAATCCGCTAGCCCGAGAACAACAAGGCTTGGCCCGAGCACAAACGTCACAAGACTGCACAAAGCCTCGCACATCTCGTGACAGGGAAGGCCACCAGAAGGACCTTGCCACCAAATCCCTGGTACCAAAAATGCCAGGATGACCTGCCAACGCAGAAGAATGAACCTCAGAGATGACTCTACTGGTCCAATCATCAGGAACAAACAGTTTATCAGGTGGGCAACGATCAGGTCTATCCGCCTGAAACTCCTGCAAGGCCCGCCGCAGGTCTGGAGAAACGGCTGACAATACCACTCCATCCTTAAGGATACCTGTGGGCTCAGAGTTACCAGGCGAGTCAGGCTCAAAACTCCTAGAAAGGGCATCCGCCTTAACATTCTTAGAACCCGGTAGGTATGACACCACAAAATTAAACCGAGAGAAAAATAATGACCAGCGCGCCTGTCTAGGATTCAGGCGCCTGGCGGTCTCAAGATAAATCAAATTTTTGTGGTCAGTCAATACCACCACCTGATGTCTGGCCCCCTCAAGCCAATGGCGCCACTCCTCAAAAGCCCACTTCATGGCCAAAAGCTCCCGATTCCCAACATCATAATTCCGCTCAGCGGGCGAAAATTTACGGGAAAAGAAGGCACAAGGCCTCATCACGGAGCAGTCAGAACTTTTCTGCGACAACACTGCCCCAGCTCCGATCTCAGAAGCGTCGACCTCAACCTGAAAAGGTAGAGCAACATCAGGCTGACGCAACACAGGGGCAGAGGAAAAACGGCGCTTAAGCTCCCGAAAGGCCTCCACAGCATCAGGGGACCAATCAGCAACATCAGCACCCTTCTTAGTCAAATCGGTCAATGGTTTAGCAATATCCGAAAAACCAGCAATAAATCGACGATAAAAGTTAGCAAAGCCCAAAAATTTCTGAAGACTCTTAAGAGAAGAGGGCTGCGTCCAATCACAAATAGCTTGAACCTTGACAGGATCCATTTCAATGGAAGAGGGGGAAAAAATATATCCCAAAAAGGAAATCCTCTGTACCCCAAAAACACACTTAGAACCCTTCACACACAAAGAATTAGACCGCAAAACCTGAAAAACCCTCCTGACTTGCTGGACATGAGAGTCCCAGTCATCCGAAAAAATCAGAATATCATCCAGATACACAATCATAAATTTATCCAAATAATCGCGAAAAATATCATGCATAAAGGACTGGAAAACTGACGGAGCATTTGAAAGACCAAAAGGCATCACTAAATACTCAAAGTGGCCCTCGGGCGTATTAAATGCGGTTTTCCACTCATCCCCCTGCCTGATTCGCACCAAATTATACGCCCCACGAAGGTCAATCTTAGAGAACCACTTGGCCCCCTTTATGCGAGCAAACAAATCAGTCAGCAACGGCAATGGGTATTGATATTTAACAGTGATTTTATTCAAAAGCCGATAATCAATACATGGTCTCAAAGAGCCGTCTTTTTTTGACACAAAGAAAAAACCGGCTCCTAAGGGAGATGACGATGGACGAATATGTCCCTTTTCCAAAGACTCCTTTATATATTCTCGCATAGCAGCATGTTCAGGCACAGACAGATTAAATAAACGACCCTTTGGGTATTTACTACCCGGGATTAAATCTATGGCACAATCGCACTCTCGGTGCGGAGGTAACGAACCAAGCTTGGATTCTTCAAAGACGTCACGATAGTCAGACAGGAACTCAGGAATTTCAGAGGGAATGGATGATGAGATGGAAACCACAGGTACATCCCCATGAGCCCCCTTACATCCCCAGCTCAACACAGACATAGCTCTCCAGTCGAGGACTGGGTTGTGAGATTGCAGCCAAGGCAATCCTAGCACCAAATCATCATGTAGATTATACAGCACCAGAAAGCGAATAATCTCCTGGTGATCCGGATTAATACGCATAGTTACTTGTGTCCAGTATTGTGGTTTATTATTAGCCAATGGGGTGGAGTCAATCCCCTTCAGAGGAATAGGAGTCTCCAAAGGCTCTAAATCATACCCACAGCGTTTGGCAAAGGACCAATCCATAAGACTCAAAGCGGCGCCAGAGTCGACATAGGCGTCCGTGGTAATAGATGACAAAGAGCAAATCAGGGTCACAGATAGAATAAATTTAGACGGTAAGGTGCAAATGGAAACAGATTTACCAAGCTTTTTAGTGCGCTTAGAGCATGCTGATATAACATGAGTAGAATCACCACAATAGAAACACAACCCATTTTTCCGTCTAAAATTCTGCCGCTCGCTTCGGGACAGAATTCTATCACACTGCATACTCTCTGGCGACTTCTCAGTGGACACCGCCAGATGGTGCACTGGTTTGCGCTCCCGCAAACGCCTATCGATCTGAATAGCCATTGTCATGGACTCATTCAGACCCGCAGGCACAGGGAACCCCACCATAACATCCTTAATGGCATCAGAGAGACCCTCTCTGAAAGTCGCCGCCAGGGCGCACTCATTCCACTGAGTAAGCACAGACCATTTACGGAATCTTTGGCAGTAAATTTCCGCTTCATCTTGCCCCTGAGATAGGGACATCAAAGTTTTTTCTGCCTGAAGCTCCAAATGAGGTTCGTCATAAAGCAACCCCAAGGCCAGAAAAAACGCATCCACATTGAGCAACGCAGGATCCCCTGGTGTCAATGAAAAAGCCCAGTCTTGAGGGTCGCCCCGGAGCAAGGAAATCACAATCCTGACCTGCTGTGCAGGGTCTCCGGCAGAGCGAGATTTCAGGGACAAAAATAATTTGCAATTATTTCGAAAATTCTGAAACCCGGATCTATTCCCCGAGAAAAATTCCGGCAAAGGAATTCTCGGCTCAGATACAGGTGCATGACAAACAAAATCTTGCAAATTTTGTACCTTCGTGGCGAGATTATTCAAACCTGCAGTTACACGCTGAAGATCCATTACAAACAGGTGGACACAGAGCCATTCAAGGGTTAAGAGGAGGTAAGAAGCAGCTAGACAGCAATTAAGGGCTAGGCAGCAAAACTCTGAGGGGAAAAATTTCCCTTCAACACTTCTTTTTCTCCTGCTTCAGCCCAAACAATTAACACTTTGATGGCCGGTCAAACTGTCATGATCTCAATGGCAAGAGAACATAGCATAAGCATATATAGGAACTAGCTCTTGGAAGATGGGAACTGAGCTGACCATGAACTAAACCTAACGCACAACTAGCAGTGGCCGGGTAGCATGCCTACGTTGATTCTAGATGCCCAGCACCAGCCGGAGGACTAAATAAAACTAGCAGAGGAAAATATTAGTCCTAGCTCACCTCTAGAGAAATACCCCGAAAGGAGACAGAGGCCCCCCACATGTATTGGCGGTGAGTTGAGATGAAATAACAAACGTAGCATGAAAATAGGTTTAGCAAATTTGAGGTCCACTTACTACATAGCAGAAGACAGAAAGGACACTTTCATGGTCAGCTGAAAACCCTATCAAAAACACCATCCAGAAATTACTTTAAAACTCTGGCATTAACTCATAACACCAGAGTGGCAATTCCTGTTCACAAGAGCTTTCCAGACACAGTAACGAAACTACAGCTGTGAACTGGAACAAAAATGCAAAAACAAACATGGACAAGAGTCCAACTTATCTAGTAGTTGTCTAGGAGCAGGAACAAGCACAGAGAGGCTTCTGATAACATTGTTGACCGGCAAGCAACTAACAGAGCAGCAAGGTTATATAGCGACTCCCACATCTTGATGGGAACAGGTGAACAGAGAAGATGAAGACACCAGTTCAATTCCACCAGTAGCCACCGGGGGAGCCCAGAATCCAAATTCACAACAGGTTCCCCCATCTTGGTCGGTAGTGGAGGTACCAGCTTCCCCATCGCGTCGGGGGTGAGGACTACCCGCTGCACTGAGAGGAAACGGTTATTGTCGCTGGGGTGAGGAGCGGTCACAGGAGCGGGATCGGTCAGGGGAGCCGGATCGGTCGGGAGAGCAGAATCGGCCGGGGGAGTAGGGGTGCCGTCCATACCTGCGCCTGATGTGATTCCACCGATGTCGATCTGTTCCGTTGACGAGGACACTGGAATCGGCTGCAGCCCGGACCGCGGCTCTTCCGGAATGGCCTCTTGACGTGTCTCCGCCCTCCATGGCTCCGTGGCCGGGATAGGTAGGTTCGGCTCCTCCACTGGCGGCTCCCAGGAGTTCAGGTCCTTCACGGGCGGTGGACGCGAGTCCATCTCTGATGGGTGAGGGCAAGCCGGGATCACCTCGCCGTTGCTCGGGCACTTGCTGCTCATCGTCGCTGTCCGGCATTTGGCGAGGTTGAGCTCCTTCTTCACCCCGTTCCCGCCGTTGCAAATCAGGGGGTGGTTCTCCTCGATTGCTGGGTGGGTCGTCCTCTCGCAGCAGGAGTCGGAGGGGGCGGTCGCTACTTCTGGCGCCGCTCTGGTAGTCTCCTCCCATGGCACGCCCTTCTTCTCCCTCTGCGCTCCCTGTGGCGCTGCAATGGTGGCGACTTTTGGTGGGAACTTTTGGCGGTAACTGGCAGCACACAGCCTTTGCAATAAAGTACAGTCCAAGTATAATAAATCACAGTTCCAAGGCACACATGACCTGATTCTTCAGGCTTAAGTAGATCCTGTTCGTGACGCCAAGTTGTAGCGCCCCCACTGCCGCAGGGCCGAGGGGTACCCAGTACCGGGCCTGTGAGTCTCTGCTCTGGGGTTGTCACGGTGGCTAGGCCCGGTCCGTGACCCTGCTGAGGGGCGTATAGTAATAGATGTGGATAGTGGTGGTGGTGCGGTGCAGTAAATAACGAGGACACCAGGTTGCAGTCTCTTTACCTCTTTACTGAAGGTCTCTGGGTCCTCAGTCCGGAATACGGTTCACCAGGCTGCGCAAGTCCGGCCGGTCCGATGGCACCTCCAGAGTTCTCTTTGCAGGTGGAAATCTGTGCCTTCCTGCTAGCGCTATGTGTTGTGGTCCTCCCCTGCTGTGCTTACGGGATAGTCCCCACAACTGTTGTGTCTGTTTCTCGTGTTCCCTCACAACAACTCGATTAGATGATGTTCTGCTAATCCTCCGTCCCTCCCTGATGTTACGGTTGGGACGCACCCGTATGACGGGTAGGCTCGGAGCTCTTCCGGGACCCTAGAGTCGCCCCTCTCCACAGGTTGCCCCCTATGTCTGCGTAGGTGATTTAGGTGAGACAGCCCGCCTGTGACTGACTGTCCTGCCGTTGGTTTGAAGTATTGCTTGGAGCTAGATATATAAATACTTCCTCGGCGTTCCGGCCGCCGGCTGTGCGCCTCAGTAGGATGTTGCCTCGGTCTTACAGCACGACTCCTACTGGTATTCTCCTTCTTGCTTTGATCCCGTTTCTCACTCAGCACAATAAATCTCGCTTCTGATCCTTTCTTAGGGCACCGCCGCTATGCTGAGCAGGCACGGTCCAATAGCTTTCTTCCTAGTTGCCAGGCCTCTGTCAGGATCCCACCCCTGACAGGGACCCTACCGAATCTTCCCCCACAACACCCTCTGCCACAAGGTGTTGCCTGGTTCCAACCCAGTCAGCTTTCTAACTAACTTCCTGCCTGACCCCCAGTTTACCCACACGGTGAGGAGTGGCCTAATAAATAGCACCCTTAGCTCCCCCTGGAGGCCCGGCTGTGAAATGTATTGGTGTATGTGATACCTGGTCAGATGAACTCCTTCAGTGCCATCAGACGTACCATAGCCCCCCATAGTGGCGGAGCCACAGTACTGCAATGACCAGGACTCTGGGGCGCTGCATATCCATCCTGCCCCATATGATCTCCTGATCCTGCCCCATCGGTCTCCATCACATCCACCTGCCCCATGATCCTGCACGATCTGTCTCCAATCCTGCCCCATGTCTTTCATTCCGCCCCGTGTCTCCAATCATGCCCCATATCTACATTCTGCCCATGTTTCCAATCCTGCCCCATCTGTCTCCAGTCCTGCCCCCAGTGTGTCCAGCATCACTGCCCCCAGTGTCCAGCATCTCTGCCCCCAGTGTTCAGCATCTCTGCCCCCAATGTGTCCAGCATCTCTGCCCCAATGTAACCAGCATCTCTGCCCCAAATGTGTCCAGCATCTCTGCCCCCAATGTGTCCAGCATCTCTGCCCCAATGTCCAGCATCTCTGCCCCAATGTCCAGCATCTCTGCCCCCAATGTGTCCAGTATCTCTGCCCCCAATGTGTCCAGCATCTCTGCCCCCAATGTGTCCAGCATCTCTGCCCCCAATGTGTCAAGCATCTCTGCCCCCAATGTGTTCAGCATCTCTGCCCCCAATGTGTCCAGCATCTCTGCTCCCAATGTGTCCAGGATCTCTGCCCCCAGTGTCCAGCATCTCTGCCCCCAATGTGTCCAGCATCTCTGCCCCCAGTGTCCAGCATCTCTGCCCCCAGTGTCCAGCATCTCTGTCCCCAATGTCCAGCATCTCTGCCCCCAGTGTCCAGCATCTCTGCCCTCATCTCTGTCCAGCATCTCTGCCCCCAATGTGTCCAGCATCTGTGCCCCATTGTGTCCAGCATCTCTGCCCCCAATGTGTCCAGCATCTCTGCCACCAATGCCCAGCATCTCTGCCCCCCAGTGTCCAGTATCTCTGCCCCCAGTGTCCAGCATTCTGGCCTGGGTCCCCTGGATTGCCGCTCTCAATAAAAAAAAATGAGTTCTTCTCACCTGACCGCGCTCCTTCGGCGAAGCTTCCTCCTCGCAGCTGAAGCGCGCACTCGCCGGCGACTAACAATGACATCAGATGCCGGCGACATGCGCACTGCGGCTGATGTCAGCTACCAGCCTCCGATTGGCTGGCGGCTGTTAACTATTAATGTGCGGGCGCAGGCCCGCACGTCAATAGCGTTAATCTGCCGCAGTGCCAGTAGGGGCTCGGTGAGCAGATGAGACGGGGCTCGATGCGGGCCCCCTCTGCCCACCGGCCCAATACGCCAGTCAGGACAGTAATGCCCTGGTGGCAGCAGTCAATCTGAGCGGTAGCTCAGGACACCCTCACACCACTGGGCCCTGGGCTACCGCCCAGATTGACCTCATTATAATCCGCCCCTGAGTGTGAGAAAAAAATTGCACGGCACATGGACCATGCGTGCACAGTGCGATTTTTATGCAGATATCTTATAGGATTCCTGACATTTCATCAGCCAAGTGGAGCACCCCAGCCAGGGCCTAGGGGTACTCCGTACTGATCCGGTCATCATTAAAGGGGTGGTCACAGTGGCAGCAACCCGGTCCGTGGCCCTGGGCGTCCAAATTAAAGGAAAGGTCTTTAAAGGGGTAATTAGAAATAAGAATGTCCATGATGCCACCCGTGGGGTGATGTTATGGCAGCAGGGATGGTATGGCTTCCCACAGGTGAAGCTGGGTCCCCAGGGCTCCCGATGTAGTAGATAAAGATGGTAGGTGGTGTAGAAAGAAACAGAGGACACAAGTTGCTGTCTCTTTACCTCTTTACTGATGCAAGGCAGCCACAGTCCAGGGTCCAGATCAAAGGTGTTGGTGTGGCCCAGCCGGCCTGGAAGCGACTCAGGAATCCCCTTAGCCAGGTGGAATCGGAAGCCTTCCTTTTAACGCTGTGTTGTAGTCTCTTGCTGCCTTAGGCCTCACACAAGGTCCTCACTTTCTCTCTGTCCCTCTTTAGGTAGGACAATAACCCGCATGGCAGGTAACATGAGCCTTTTTACAGGATCTCTAATTATGACCCGGGCTCTATGTGTTACTGTGCCTTCGGGTGCTAATGGTGGACAGGTGACTTGAAATCTAGCTGTCCGCTGGTTTGTGCCGTGGGGCATGAAGTTACCCCCACAACTTCGGTCGGTCCGGTTACCGGAATTCTGCGCTTCAGCGTGGAGAAAACTCAGTCGCAGCTTCCCTCCAGCTTAGTTTGCCTTTTGATTCTCTTTCCTTTCAGTCTCCTACAGACTGCTCTGCTTTCCTCTTTCCTTTCCCAGAAGCTGCAGCACCTCACGTGGCTGCATGGCCCCCAGCCTTCCTCTGAGACACTCTCTGTCTGCTTCCATTGTCTTCAATCTCCTCTCACCAAATAACTCCTCCTCCAAGCCAGAATATATATATATATATATATATATATATATATATATATATATATATATATATATCCAGGGAAGCCACCCACAAACTGGATCAGAACTCCCCCTTCTGACCTGGAGTCAGAACAGTGTTGCATGTGCTGAATACCTGTCAAAGGGATCCTTCCACGCTTCCAAGCATGGCATCACCCTCCCCGAAAGGAAGGCAATACCACTGTAACAACCGGTTACCTGGGGTGTTACACAAGTACAGTAAATTCACAGCATGAACCATCATAATACAATCAAAGAGATATACCGTATTTTTTGCTTTATAAGATCATACCTCCCAACTTTTGAAGATGGGAAAGAGGGACAAAGTTAGCGGCGCGCGAAGCGCGCCGCGGCAAATTTTAGGCCACGCCTCTGACCACACCCATTCATAATTAGTCACACCCATATCCACGTCCCAACTACACCCATTTAGCACTGCTGATCACACTGTTTCATATACAATAGTTATAAACAAAAAAATATGGCCACACAGTGCTCCATACTGTATAATGACCGCACATGACGCTCCATACTGTATAATGGCCACACATGATGCTCCATACTGTATAATGGCCACACATGACGCTCCATACTGTATAATGGCCACACATGATGCTCCATACTGTATAATGACCGCACATGATGCTCCATACTGTATGACCGCACATGATGCTCCATACTGTATAATGACCGCACATGATGCTCCATACTGTATAATGACCGCACATGATGCCCCATACTGTATAATGGCCACACATGACGCTCCATACTGTATAATGGCCACACATGATGCTCCATACTGTATAATGACCGCACATGATGCTCCGTATTGTATATTGACCGCACATGATGCTGCATACTGTATACTGGCTGCACATGATGCTCCATATTGTATAATGACTGCACATGATGCCCCATACTGTATAATGGCCACACATAACGCTCCATACTGTATAATGACCGCACATGATGCTCCATACTGTATAATGGCCGCACATGATGCTCCATACTGTATAATGACCGCACATGATGCTCCATACTGTATAATGGCCGCACATGATGCTCCATACTGTATAATGACCGCACATGATGCTCCGTATTGTATATTGACCGCACATGATGCTGCATACTGTATACTGGCTGCACATGATGCTCCATATTGTATAATGACTGCACATGATGCTCCATACTGTATAATGGCCGCACATGATGCTCCATACTGTATAATGACCGCACATGATGCTCCATACTGTATAATGACCGCACATGATGCCCCATACTGTATAATTGCCACACATGACGCTCCATACTGTATAATGACCGCATACTGTATAATGACCGCACATGATGCCCCATACTGTATAATTGCCACACATGACGCTCCATACTGTATAATGAACACACATGACGCTCCATACTGTATAATGACGGCATGCATACCGTATAATGGCCCCACATGATGCTCCATACCGTATAATGGCCGCACATGACGCTCCATACTGTATAATGACCGCACATGATGCTCCATACTGTATGATGACCACACATGATGCTCCATACTGTATGCTGGGTGCACATGATGCTTCATACTGTATAATGACCGCACATGATGCTGCATACTGTATAATGACCGCACATGATGCTCCATACTGTATAATGGCCACAGTTCTCCATACTGTATAATGACATACAGGCACGCAGCTCACACACACACGCTCACACACATGCACACGCACACAGCTCACACACACGGCCCACACACACGCAGCACACACACAGCTCACACACGCACGCAGCTCACACACATGCAGCATCACACACACAGTATCACACATACACACGCAGCATCACAAACGCAGCTCACAAACACATGCAGCTTTGACACAAATGCATCACATACGCAGCCTTCACACACACACACACACAGCCATCACACACACACGCAGTCATCACACACACACGCAGTCATCACACACACACACGCAGCCATCACACACACACACACACACGCAGCCATCACACACACACGCAGCCATCACACACACACACCCAGCCATCACACACACGCAGCCATCACACACACACACCCAGCCATCACACACACACACCCAGCCATCACACACACACACACCCAGCCATCACACACACACCCAGCCATCACACACACACACCCACAGCCAGGTTGGCACTAGGAGGGTGCTGGCTGGCACTGTTAGAGGTGTTACAGTGCTACCTGTGGATGGAGAGGTGCATGGACACACTGCACTATCTGGTTTGCAGGCTTCTCCCTGCCGCCCCTTATCCGCCATACACAATGCATGCCGGTGTGTGCCGGTAATGATGACCGCCTCCCTCCCCCTCACACGCCGCTGCCGCCTCCGAGTGACACAAGGACCAGACTCTGCGCCTCAGCATCGGGTACCACAGATTCCCGCGCATGCGCGTTGCGGTGCGTGGTGGGGGAGACACCAGGCTGGAGTCGGCGCCGCGCACGCAGCTGGTCCCTCCTTCCCCGATCTCCTGGCCCAGATTTACTAAACAAAGGCTGCAGAGTGTGATCATGCCGGCCGCTTACGTCACTGACCCCGCCCGGAGTGCGGGACTAGTCCTAATCGTCTCTACGTCCCGGAAGTGGGCGGGGCTTCACCGGCGGCCGCAAATTCGGGATTTTAAATGCCCGAAGCGGGACAGCGGGACCCCGGTGCCAAAGCGGGACTGTCCCGCTGAAATCGGGACGGTTGGGAGGTATGTAAGATGCACCTGATTGTAAGATGCACCTAGCTTTTAGAGAGGAAAATAAGAAAAACAATATTTTGAGCCAAATAGTGTGCAAAAACCTTTAAAGGGAACCTGTCACCCTCAAAATCAATGGTGAGGTAAGCTCACCGTCATCAGGGGTTTATCTACAGCATTCTGTAATGCTGTAGATAAGACCCCGATGTTACCTAAAAGAGGAGAAAAAGAGGTTAGATTATACTCACCCAGGGGCGGTCCCACTGCGGTTCAGTCCGATGGGTTTCTCAGGTCTGGTCCGGCACCTCCTATCTTCATTCCATGAAGTCCATTCCATGAGTCCTCTTCTGGTCTTCAGTATAATCTAACGTCTTTTTCTCCTCTTTCAGGTAACATCTGGGGCTTATCTACAGCTTATCTACAGAATGCTGTAGATAAGCCCCTGATGACGGTGAGCTTACCTCACCATCGATTTTGGGGGTGACAGGTTCCCTTTAATAAAATACAAAAACATTATCTGTGGATGACGCTCTGTTATGGGGAATCTGTGAATTACACTACAGTGTCTGCAGTACCGTATATTGTGACTACCACCCCCCTCATCCTCAGGAATACACCCACTTCCTGTATACATGGATGTATTCTGAAAGATGAAGGCGGTGGTAGTCACATTTGCAATAAACACTTTGGACACTACATGTGTATATTTACACTAAATATGGCTAGAACCCCCATCATCCTTCAAAATATACCCATTGATACAGCATATTCTGGAGGATGTTGGAGGTTGTTTGCTCACCTTTCCTAAAAGGATCTCAGACTTGTAAGTACCGTAGTTGCAACATTAAATAGTGTGCAGAGACAGATATGTGATTGATGGAGGCAGCTCAGCAACAGTTCCCTCCACCAACCACTATTCATCCCTGCAGAGGAGAAGGAGATTCGCTCTTCTCTCCTTCCTCAGCTTTAGGCCTCTTTCACACATCCGTGTCACCGGTACGTGTGGTGACAGTTTTCACACATACCGGGGACACTGACACACGTAGGCCCATTCAAATGAATGGGTCTGTGTACATGTCAGTGTGGTTCCGTGTGCCCCACAATTAGACATGTCAGTTTTTACCGTCAGCATGGGCAGCAAAACATCCCACATGTGTACACATGTAGAAAACACATGGATGTCATCCGTGAGACACGCATCGGCACCGGGGAAGAAGTGCTACAGAAAGCGCTGTTCCAACGCGCTGGGTGCTGAAGATGGCTCTCGTCATTCTCTGCTCTGCCGGCGATCGGCGTGAGCAGAGGAGAATGATGAGAGTTATATTCAAGTCAGAACAATGACAGCAGGTGGGGGCTTTTTGGACTATAACTCCCATCAACCTACATCTACGGCCGCTAATAACAGTGACAGCAGGAGCAGATGATGGGGGTATTCCTCACCCGCCACCGGCGATATAACTAAATGAATGAGAAACCCGGCGTGGGTTCCCCTGTATTTTCTATAACCAGCCAGGCAAAACTTACAGCTGGGGGCTGCAACCCTCAGCTGTCAGCTTCAGCAAGGTTGGTTATCAAGAATAGAGGGGTCCCCACTCCTTATTTTTAATTATTGAAATAATTTAAAAAAAACTGGTGTGGGGTCCCCTTCATTTTTTGACAACCAGCCTTGCTAAAGCTCACAGTTGGGGGCTGGTATTCTCAGACTGCTAAGGGGCCATGGATATTGTCCCCCCAGCCTAAAAATATCAGCCTGCAGTTGCCCACAAAATTCTGGCCCTTTGACCGGCTCTTCCCACTTGCCCTGTAGCAGTGGAAAGTGGGGTTCATATTTCTGGGGTTGATGTCACCTTTGTATTGTCAGGTGACATCAAGCCCACGGCTTAGTAATGGAGAGGTGTCTATAAGACACCCCTCCATTACTAATCCTATAGTTGTATTGTAAATAAAGCCACAGCCGGAATAAAGTCCTTTAATTGAAAAAATTACACAGGCTCCTTTAATAATCTCAACTAAACCATACTTACAACCTCGCCTAATTGCATCAAAGCCCTCGATCTCCTGTAATAAAAGTAAAATAAAAACAACAACAATATACTATATCTGTCCATTGTTCTATCCCATGCAGTAATCAATGTCTGAGGGAGAAACAGTTTTCAACCTGGACAGTGCCAAGATGCGACCGTCCAGGCTGAAAACCACTGGTAAATGAACTGCTGCGAGTGCAGCATCATTGACCAGCAGTGACGTCATTGAGGTCGGGCCAAGAGCTTCATCTGCACCTGCACCGCATCCATGGCCATTTTCCTGAAAATCTCAGCTTTCCTCCATCTGCGCCTACGTCAACTGAGAAGCTGGAAGCCGGATGCTGGACCCCGGAAGAAGAATGGAGCCTGCCATATGCCACAGTCACAGGGCCACCGATCACCGCCGCACCACCACCGCTCACCACCACATCACCACCGCAGGACCACCGCTCGTCACCATACCACCACTGCACTCACACCGCAGGACCGCCACACCACCACCGCAACACCCCCAACTCCAGGCCCGCAGCATCAGTAAGAACAGTGTTCGGTTTATAAGACGCACCCCAATTTTCCCCCTAATTTTTGGGAATCGTAAAAGTGCATCTTATAAAGCTAAAAATATGGTATATAGACTAAAAAAAATGGTGTGGGGTCCCCTTTATTTTTAAAAATTAGCTGAGGGAAAGCCGACCGATGGGGGATGATGTTTATAGCCTGGGAAAAGGGTAATAAACATGGAGATACCTAGGCTATTAATATTAGCTCACAGCTGTCTACTTAGCCTCTACTGGTTATTAAAATGGGGGATCCTAAAAATAAAATGACATGGTGTCCCACTATAATTGATAACAAGCAAAGGCTAGGCAGATAGCTGCGGGCTAATATTAATAGGCTAAGAAGGGCAAAGGATATTGGCCCCCTCCTCAACTAAAAACATCAGCCACCCCAGAAATCGCGCATCCTTTAGATGTGCCAAATTTGGTGCTTAGCCACGCACTTCCCGCTTGCCCGTGTCCTCCAATTATTTCCTGTACCCTCAGTCCTGCATCCCAACATCTATCATCCCTTACCAACTGCACTGGTAGCCCTGGGGCCCCAAGCTCCACCTGTGGGGAGCAGGACGGACCATCCTCGCTGCGTTACCATCTGCCCCAGCGGTCCCTTTAAGCAGCGTCGGCCATCCTGGCCAAAAATCATAGGTAGTGTCACGAATTGTCCCCCATAGACTTTATTTTCCACTTCCCTTCATCATTTTTGTTGGAAGCCCAGGGCCTCGGACCAGGTCACCACCTCCGTGATCACCCCTTTAAGTAGCACTGGACCCGACCCGACTACCCCATGGTCCCAGCGGGCGCTCCATCTTTGGCATTACGAAGAAGATATTGCAGCCTGGTACCACGAGTCCTGTGTGCCATAAAACTTTATTGAGCTGTGTGACGGCTGCCATTGCCGCGACGCGTGGCGTGCGAGGAGCAGAGGAGGTGTGCCTTCGTGGGCGGAGCTAAAGAAAGAACGTGTTCTGCTGTGCGCAAATGAAAAAGCTGGAGGCCCCGGACTTGAGAACTGGAAGGAGCACCGTCCAGTTCACCGGTGGAGCAGCCACTCACTCCAGTAACGAACCACAGGGCCAGGCTGAGGTTAACTAGGGGGGGGGAAATGTCCGATCTGGGTGGAGATTCAGCGGCGGCCGCAGTTGCACCCCTATGATGCATCCAGACTCAGAGGCAGCCACAGTTCCCATAAGGCCATTATCAATGCCGTACATACCGGGAGCAGCCTGGTTACACCAGTACTCAGGGAAGTCAAACACCGTGATCGATTTTAAGGAGACACTCTGCAGTTTGTTTGAAGTGTACCCCCTGTCTGAGAATCAAAAGGTCAGCATCTTTACTGGCCAGTTAACTGATGCAGCCCAGAAGGTGGTGAAGTCCACTGGCAGGACACTGATAAAAGGACTGTTAAGCAAATCTTGGCCAGGCTGAAGGACACCTTTGACACCCGCACTGCAGCAGAGATAAAGATGAGATTCTTTGGGTGTAAAGAAAGGCTGCAGGACAGTATACGGGACTATGCCCTTAATCTCCAGGAGGCACTGTGGGCCATTAAGCAGGTTGACCCTGACAGCATGCAGGATGGGGACAGATTGTTAAAGGAGCAATTTATTGAGGGACTCCTGTCCAGCACCCACAGGACACAGCTGCACATGTTGGCCCTATAGAACCCTGACCTGGACTTTGCACACTTTAAAGCTAGGGCCATCCGGGTGCTGCATGAACCAAATTCCAGCTGCACAGCGCCCCCTAGGTGCCCAGCAATTACCTCCCAACAGGAAGCGGCATCCTTTCCATAGGACCCGGTTGAGGCCGATGCACAGACCCTAGATAATGACCCTGCTGAAGGACTTCACCTACAGGTCCAGGAACTGACCAAAAGTGTGGCTGCACTAGCCAAAACCATGCAGTCCATGCAAGTGTCCCCAAAGGAGAAGATCCAGCTGGCTTCCAGTCCAGATGACATCCCATGGCGACGGCAGAAGAGGATCCCACCAACCAGAGGGAGAGACAACGAATGCTATGACCAGGATGGATGACCCATTTTTTGCCGCTGCTGCAAGGTGGGACACATCACAAGATTCTGCAATTTAAATGAACAACCCCTGGGGCAGAGAGCCAATCCCCAGGAGTAGGACGACCAGGCCCACAAAGTTCGCGAGCCAAGTACGTCAGAGGATGACCGGTCCTCCCAATTATGATTGACGGCATCCCGATGAACGCTTTACTGGACACCGACTCCCAGGGGACGACTATGCCATATATTCTTTACAAACAGTACTGGGCCAACTCTGATATTACCTGTGGCCCAGATAATGATCTGACAATAGTTGCCAGCAATGGTCAGCCTCTGTCACAAGTGGGGTACAAGGAGGTGACCATTAAGGTGGGGCGGGAAGAGTTGAAAGCCCAAGGTCTGGTAATTGTAAATATTGATCTGCGAGAATGTAACCCAATGATGACCTTAGGTACTAATGTGATATAAAACTGTCTTGGGAAGGTTATTGCTTTGTTGGAACAGGTGGCTGCTGGAAACTGCTGGTTCCAGTGAGCAGCGTGATCTGCAAAAAGAGATCAAAGCCCTGATGCAGAGACAAGAGGTAGAACTGTCTGGTGGAGAAGTCGGCAGCGTCAGAGTGAGTGATCCGATCCCCATTGCAATACCCCCAGGAGTGAAATGTTAATTTGGTGTCGAGCGGCCTCAGGAGTCAAGACTACCAGGCCCTGGTAGAACCCGTGTATTCTGATAGTAGGCCCAACATCCTGACAGCCAGAGGGGTAGTTGATGTCCGCAAGGGAAGGGTACCAATACGTATCCTGAATTGTGGAGAAAAAGATGTCCATTTACCCAGATATGCCACCCTTGGTAAACTGTTCACTGTCATTAACAATGCAATACAAGCAACAGAACCCTTCGTCCCGTCTGACCAGGCAGAGAACAATGGCTTTGCAGGACAGCTGGAGGGTTGGTGTCAACAGCTAAACGTAGGCACTAATTCTACTCCTTTGCACCAAAAGCATGGGGCTTACCGGGTGGTCCCAGAATATGAGCGGGTATTCAGCAAACACCCACTAGACTTTGGGCAGGTAAAAGGGGTCCAACATCATATCCCCACTGGAGATCATCTGCCCATTAAAGAGAGGTACCAGCCTGTACCACCAGCTCACTATCAATGTGCCAAGGGTATGTTACGGGAGATTAAGGAGGCTGGGGTGATCAGAGACAGTTGTAGCCCCTGGGCATCTCGGTTAGTCCTTGTCAGAAAGAAGGATGGTACAATGAGGATGTGTGTTGACTACAGGCAGATTAACCGCATTATACATAAGGATGCCTACCCATTACCCAGAATAGAGGAAACAACTACATGCCATTTGGACATTGCAACGCGCCAGGGACGTTCCACACGATGATGGAGTGTTGCCTCGGGCACAAGAACTTTGAAACCATTCTGTTGTACCTGGATGACGTCATCATCTTCTCCAAGACCTATGAAGATCACTTGAAGCACCTGGCCCAGGTGTTCAAAACCTTGTCCAACTTTGGCCTGAAAGTGAAGCCATCCAAATGCCACCTGCTGATGCCCAAGGTGCAGTACCTAAGTCACATGGTAAGCGCCGAAGGTGTGGGACCAGACCCTGACAAGATCACTGTTATCAGTGATTGGCTAAAACTCAGCACCATTCACGAAGTACGGGAGTTCCTTGGGTTGGTAGGCTACTATCGGAGATTCTTCAAAGGTTTCACCAAGATACCTGCAACCCTGCAAGATCTTCTGGTGGGCCAGTCCAAGAAGGCTAAGAACAAAAATCCTCTGTTCGAGTGGAACGACGGGTTAGAAGAATCCTTCACTCGGTTGAAGTTGGCTCTCACGGGAGATGAACATAAACTCGCGCACAGACAAACTGGTCTGGTAGGTGGTAGTCCCGAAGCGGGATGCGCCAATGGTCTTGGAAGCATACCACGATGGAGCAGGACATTTTGGGTGGAAGAAGTTGGAAGTCCTACTACGTGAAAGATTCTACTGGATTGGCATAAGGAAAGCCATTGAGAAGTGGTGCCGAGAATGTGGCTCGTGCAACCGGCACAGGAAAGACCGCAACAGTCAGCGAGCCCCACTACAGCCCATAGTCACCAAACAACCGCTTGAACTGGTAGCTTTGGATCATGTCAAGTTAATCCGGAGTAGGACTGGCTACACCTACGCTCTGACCAAAGTGGATCATTACTCAAGGTTCCTAGTAGTCGTGCCTGTCAAGGAACAAACAGTGAAGACGGCAGCCAAGGCACTTCAACAACACTTTTGTCGACCGCACGGTTACGGCAGACTTTGATACAGAGTGGCAGCAGCAATACTGCAAAGTGCAAGAGGAAAGAAAGATGGGAAAGATAGAAAGAACAGAGAGAAAGAAAGAACAGAGAGAGAGAAAGAAAGGGGAAAGAAAGAAAGAAAGAAAGAAAGAAAGAAAGAAAGAAAGAAAGAAAGAAAGAAAGAAAGAAAGAAAGAGAAAGAAAGAAGGGAAAGATAGAAAGAACAGAGGAGAGAGCGGGGAAAGAAAGAAGGAAAGAAAGAAAGAAAGAAAGAAAGAAAGAAAGAAAGAAAGAAAGAAAGAAAGAAAGAAAGAAAGAAAGAAGGGAAAGATAGAAAGAACAGAGAAGAGTTCGGGGAAAGAAAGAAAGAAAGGGAAAAGAAAGAAAGAACAGAGAGAAGAAAGAAAGAAAGAAAAAAAGAAAGAAAGGGAAAAGAAAGAACAGAGAGGTAGAGAGAAAGAAAGAATAGAGAGGAAGAAAGAAAGAAAGAAAGAAAGAGAAAAAGAAAGAAAGAAAGAGGGGAAGAGGCAAAAGAAAAAGAAAGTGAGGAAGAAAGAACAGAGCGAGAGAAAGAAAGAACAGAGGGAGAGCAAGAGAGAAAGAAAGAACAGAGAGAGAAAGAAAGAACAGAGAGAAAGAAAGAACAGAGAGAAGAAAGAAAGAAAGAAAAAAAGAAAGAAAGGGAAAAGAAAGAAAGAACAGAGAGGTAGAGAGAAAGAAAGAATAGAGAGGTAGAGAGAAAGAAAGAAGAGAAAGAAAGAAAGAAAGAAAGAAAGAAAGAAAGAACAGAGAGAAAGAAAGAAAGAAAGAAAGAAAGAAAGAAAGAAAGAAAGAAAGAAAGAAAGAAAGAAAGAAAGAAAGAAAGAAAGAAAGAAAGAAAGAGAAAGAAAGAAAGAAAGAAAGAACGAAAGAGGGGAAGAGGCAAAAGAAAAAGAAAGTGAGTAAGAAAGAACAGAGCGAGAGAAAGAAAGAACGGAGGGAGAGCAAGAGACAAAGAAAGAACAGAGAGAGAAAGAAAGAACAGAGAGAGAAAGAAAAAAGAAACATTAGAGAGAGAAAGAAAGAACAGGGAGAGAAAGAAAGATTAGAGAAAGAAAGAACAGAGAGAGAGAAAGAACACAGAAAGAAACAGAGAAAGAAAGAAAGATTAGAGAAAGAAAGAACATAGAGAGAAAGAAAGAAACAGAGAGAGAAAGAAAGATTAGAGAGGGAAAGAAGGAACAGAGAGAGAGAAAGAAACAGAGAGAGAAAGATTCTATAAAGATACTATAGCAGCCCACCTCCCATCGTAATGCCCACCTGAGCCTCTCGATGCAGGACATATGATCCGCTCACATGGCCGGCATCCCTGATTCCAAGGCGATCCTGCTGTCCGCGCTGTCGGAGGAGGACACGGTGATGGATCTGAAGCATTTCCTGAAGTGCCTCCATGGTTCCGTCACAATCTCCTCCCGAAATTACCTCATTACCAGTCAGCTTCCATCACATCACCTCCAATGGAACAACACGTGCGAGTTTTAAAGTGCTCCTCGGGGCTCAGCCGTGTACTTCTGTGTCCGTGGGAAAAGTAAGCTCCCGGTCGGGGCAGCGAGGCAGACTCTCAAAATTGGGACTGTCCCGCTGGATTCGGGATGGTTGGGAGGTATGAATGCTCCCCACCATACACCTTGTACACGCATGGCTCTGCACACCTCATACACACATGGTTCTGCTTTGTGTGCCTTGTACACACACGGCACGGCTCCATACACCTCACACACCCATGGCACCACTTAGTAAACCTCGTACACACATGGCACTGCTCTGCTCCATACACACACGGCTCAGCTCCGTATACTTCACACACACCCCTGGCTCCGTTTCGTACACCCCGTACACACGCGGCTCTGCTCCATACACCCCATACACACACAGCTCCATACACTTCATACACACAGGGCTCCGTTCCATGCACCTCATACACATACGGCTCCGCTCCGTACACCAAGTACACACATGGCTCTGCTCTGTATACCCAGTACACATGCGGCTCCTCTATGCACACCCCATACACACGGCTCCGCTCCGTACACCTCATACACATGGCTCTGCTCTGTAGACCTCATACACACATGGCTCCGCTCCATACACCTCATACACACACGGCTCCACTCTGTACACCTCATACACACACGGCTCCACTCCGTACACCTCGTACACACACGGCGCCGCTCCGTACACCTCGTACACACACGGCTCTGCTACATCCATCCTATAAACACCTCCTGACCTCACACATAAACTTTCCCACATCCAGCACCATGACTACCAGCACAGCAGAGTCCTGCATACATTGAGGCCCCGATCATGTGATTCCTGACTCCTCCCCTCCTGTGACCTCATCACAGATCCTGGGTGCAAAAAATAGCCTAGCGACATCATTGCTGGGATTTATTAGCAGTGAGGGGCTGCGGTGGGTCTCTCTGGGAGGGTGAGGAATGGATGGGGTCGGTGCATGGGGGGGTGTGGTGGCTTCTCAGTGCAGTGCAGGAAAAGTAAACTCCCAGCCGGGACAGCGGGGCAGACTGTCAAAATCTGGACTGTCCCACTGGATACGGGATGGTTGGGAGGTGTGTGTTAGTAACTTGATTAATTTTAGGTTTTAATCATATATGCCCTGTTAAGGGTTTACACTAAAGGTCCCATCATAAGAGGTGTGCCCTTGTGTGTCTGAACAGTAGCTGTTGAAGTTCTCCGAAATCATAACCATACAGGTACCACATGCTGTAACTGAAATCCTAAAGCAGGCCCAAACAAAACATTTAGCCAAACTATGAGATACGAGCTCTACTTACCCCTGCCAAAGTATGTACAGGTTTGCACCCAGAGATGAGAATATAGTGTTTCAAAGGAGGGTGCATAGCAGGAACTGATTTATAACTGAAGAAAGTGTTTATACACAAAATTAATTTTTCCTTTTTCTAATTCTAATGACTAATGATAGTTTGGAACTAATGAGTACCGAGATGAAGGAACTTGAGAATGTTCTGGAAACCCATATGCTAATGCAGATTTTGAGCTTTTTGTAAAATTTTCCTGGGACTCTCGTGAGAGGAATCCATTTACGGGATACAGGAACCACTTTGGCCCTCTTATTCAGCACAGCAGGCAGACTTCAAAGAACACACTGTAACATGTGCAATGGCAAAATATCAGGCAATAATCATCCACACTGATCTACTGTAGGTACGCTTTTGGAGTAGTAAATGACTATGGACTAGAGTTGCTGTGGATCAATTTGCATGTTTAATTACATCTGCTGACATTCAAAGTTGTTTTGATTAACCTACATGGCACACAGTCACAAGTAACCTCCATACACAACTGTCTTTGCTGGAGGAATTGGTGGTGTGTAGGGTTGAGCGAAACGGATCTGTCATTTTCATAAGTCGCCGACTTTTGGCAAAGTCGGGTTTCATGAAACCCGACCCGATCCCAGCGTGGGATCGGCCATGCGGTACACGATCTTCGCGCCAAAGTCACGTTTCATATGACGCTTAAAGGGCCATTTCTCAGCCAATGAAGGTGCACGCAGAGTGTGGGCAGCGTAATGACATAGGTCCTGGTCCCCACCATCTTAGAGAAGGGCATGGAAGTGATTGGCTTGCTTTCTGCGGCGTCACAGGGGCTATAAAGGGGCGTTCCCGCCGACCGCCATCTTACTGCTGCTGATCTGAGCATAGGGAGAGGATGCTGCCGCTTCGTCAGAAGCAGGGATAGCGTTAGGCAGGGTAAATTAACCCCCAAACCACTTGTGCTGTAGCGATTTCCACTGTCTAACACCATCTTTTCTTTGCAGGGACAGTGGAGGCAAGATTTCTGTGCAACAGCTCTGTAGCTTATAAGGCTCCCTGATCGCTGCGTTGCTGTGTGTACGCCGCTGTGCAAACCAACTGCTTTTTTAAAAGCAAAAATCCTGTTGCTCCTTCCTTTCTGCACAGCTATCTTGTTTGTTTGTCCTCATTTTTTGTGTGCAGCAGTCCTTTTTATTGCTGCCTGCCATACTTTTCAGAGATTATTGTAGGGAGATAGTAATTGTAGTACAGTCCCTTTTTTTTTTTTTTTTTTTAATATCTTCCAGCCACTTTCAGTCCCTGAAACTGTGTAGTGTAAAACAGTGGGCCTGTATTTTTCTGCACTGTCCCACACCTAGGAAGGGATATTTATATTGCCAATCAGTGCATCTGTGCCAGTGCTGTCTGTGGTATCTCTGTCAGTCATTTTGTGCCACAGAAACTATACTGTGATATAGTGGGCCTGATTAAATCACTTGTCTCCAATATCACAAAAAAAATTAAAATAAAGGGAGAATACTATTTCCAAATCTGTGCATCTGTGCCAGTGCTGTCTGCGGTATCTGTCATTCATTTTGTGCCACAGAAACTCCTGTTAGTGGCATATCTGCCAGCCTCTTTCTGCCTATCAAACTGTGTAGTCTAATCCAGTGGGCCTGATTTTTCCCTGCATTCTCCCACACATAAAGAGGGAGATTTCTATTGCCAGCGTGTGCATCTGCATCACTCCTGTTAGTGGCATATCTGCCAGCCTCTTTCTGCCAATCAAACTGTGTAGTGTAATCCAGTGGGCCTGATTTTTCCCTGCATTCTCCCACACATAAAGAGGGAGATTTCTATTGCCAGTGTGTGCATCTGCGTGTGTCAGTCCTGTTAGTGGCATATCTGCCAGCCTCTTTCTGCCAATCAAACTGTGTAGTGTAATCCAGTGGGCCTGATTTTTCCCTGCATTCTCCCACACATAAAGAGTGAGATTTCTATTGCCAGTGTGTGCATCTGCGTGCGTCAGTCCTGTTCGTGGCATATCTGACAGCCTCTTTCTGCCAATCAAACTGTGTAGTGTAATATTGTGGGCCTGATTTTTCCCTACATTCTCCCACACATAAAGAGGGAGATTTGTTGTGAATTCTGCTCTTGGGCTCCCTCCGGTGGTTGTTGGTGGTAGTGCAGTTGTCTTGGAGTTGTAATCTAGGGCAGGTGTTTCTGCTGATTGCAGCTCTACTAGGTATTTAGGTGTGTAAGATCCATGAGTCCTTGCCAGTTGTCCATTGTTCTTGGAGGGATTGCATCTCTCTCTGGTTCCTCATGCCCTGCTGCCAATTCAGCTAAGATAAGTGTCTGGTTTTTTGTCTCTGTGCACACATGCAGTGTGCTTTGCAATTCAGTGCAATTCATTGTGTTTTTGTCCAGCTTAGACTTTGTTTGGATTTTTCAGTCATGCTGGATTCTCAGGAGATACAGATATACTTTCTATGTCTTTAGTTAGATGTAGAATATTTGTATTATCTGCTGTGGATATTTTTAGGATTTTAATACTGACCACTTAGAATTCCGTCCTATCCTTTTCTATTTAGCTAGAAGTGCCTCTTTTGCTAAATCCTGTTTTTCTGCCTGCGTGTGTCTTTCCTCTTATACTCACAGTCAATATTTGTGGGGGGCTGCCTATCCTTTGGGGTTCTGCTCTGAGGCAAGATAGAATTCCCATTTCCATCTATAGGGGTATTTAGTCCTCCGGCTGTGTCGAGGTGTCTAGGACGTGTTAGGTACACCCCACGGCTACTTCTAGTTGCGGTGTCAGTTTAGGGTTTGCGGTCAGTACAGGTACCACCTACTCCTGAGAAAGTCTCTCATGCGGCTCCAAGGTCACCGGATCATAACAGTACAACTGGCCAACAATGAGTTAAATGCATCTCAGAAGAAGGGAAGAAAGGTGTTGAGCCATTTTTTTTTCTGTAGTCTGTTTTGTCTCTTCTTCCCTCTTTTCCTCTGGGTGACTGAGGAGTCTTGTGCTGGCATGGATGTTCAGGGATTAGTTTCTCGTGTAGACCAGCTTGCTGCTAGGGTACAGGGTATTTCTGATTATATTGTTCAGACTCCGCTTTTAGAGCCTAGGATTCCTACTCCTGATTTGTTTTTTGGGGACAGGTTGAGTTTTAAAAACAACTGTAATCTGTTTTTTGCTCTGAAACCTCGTTCCTCTGGTGATCCCATTCAGCAGGTTAAAATTGTCATCTCCCTGCTGCGTGGCGACCCTCAGGAATGGGCATTTTCCCTGGAATCTGGGAGTCCGGCCTTTCTTAATGTAGACGCCTTTTTTCAGGCTCTAGGATTATTATATGATGAACCAAATTCTGTGGATCAAGCGGAGAAGACCTTGTTGGCCCTGTCTCAGGGTCAAGAAGCGGCAGAATTGTATTGTCAGAAATTTAGAAAATGGTCTGTGCTGACTAAATGGAATGAGGATGCTTTGGCGGCAATTTTCAGAAAGGGTCTTTCTGAATCTGTTAAAGATGTTATGGTGGGATTTCCCACGCCTGTTGGTCTGAGTGATTCTATGTCTTTGGCCATTCAGATTGATCGGCGCTTGTGGGAGCGCAGAACTGTGCGCGCTGTGGCGTTGTCCTCAGAGCAGATGCCTGAGGCTATGCAGTGTGATAGGATTCTGTCTAGAACGGAACAACAAGGATTCAGACGTCAGAATGGGTTGTGTTTTTATTGTGGCGATGCTTCTCATGTCATTTCAGTCTGCCCTAAGCGTACAAAGAGAATCGCTAGTTCAGTTACCATCAGTACTGTACAACCTAAATTTCTGTAATCTGTGACCTTGATCTGCTCATTGTCGTCATTTTCTGTCATGGCGTTTGTGGATTCAGGCGCCGCTTTGAACTTAATGGACTTTGAATTTGCCAGGCGTTGTGGTTTCCCCTTGCAGTCTTTGCAGAACCCTATTCCTTTAAGGGGCATTGATGCTACACCTTTGGCTAAAAATAAACCCCAGTTATGGACACAGGTGACCATGTGCATGGCGCCAGCCCATCAGGAAGATTGTCGTTTTCTGGTGTTGCATAATTTGCATGATGCTATTGTGCTGGGTTTTCCATGGTTGCAGATACATAATCCTGTGTTGGATTGGAAGTCTATGTCTGTGACTAGTTGGGGTTGTCAGGGGGTTCATAATGACGTTCCTTTGATGTCAATCTCCTCTTCCTCCTCTTCTGAAGTTCCAGAGTTTTTGTCTGATTTCCAGGATGTATTCGATGAGCCCAAGTCCAGTTCCCTTCCACCGCATAGGGACTGTGATTGTGCTATTGACTTGATTCCAGGCTGTAAGTTTCCTAAGGGCCGACTTTTCAACCTGTCTGTGCCTGAACATACCGCCATGCGGAGTTATGTTAAGGAGTCTTTGGAGAAAGGGCATATTCGGCCATCTTCTTCACCGTTGGGAGCGGGATTTTTTTTTCTTGCTAAGAAGGATGGCTCCTTGAGACCCTGTATTGATTATCGCCTCTTGAATAAGATCACGGTCAAGTTTCAATACCCTTTACCTTTGCTTTCCGATGTGTTTGCCAGGATTAAGGGGGCTAGTTGGTTTACTAAGATTGACCTTCAGGGGGCATATAATCTTGTTCGTATTAAGCAGGGTGATGAATGGAAAACTGCGTTTAATACGCCCGAAGGCCATTTTGAATACCTTGTGATGCCATTCGGACTCTCTAATGCTCCATCTGTTTTTCAGTCTTTCATGCATGATATCTTCCGGAATTATCTTGATAAATTCATGATTGTATATTTGGATGACATCTTAATTTTTTCCGATGATTGGGAGTCTCATGTGAAGCAGGTCAGGATGGTATTTTAGATCCTTCGTGACAATGCTTTGTTTGTGAAGGGGTCTAAGTGTCTCTTTGGAGTGCAGGTTTCTTTTTTGGGCTTCATTTTTTCTCCCTCATCTATAGAGATGGATCCGGTTAAGGTTCAGGCCTTTCATGATTGGATTCAGCCCACATCCGTGAAGAGCCTTCAAAAAGTTTTGGGTTTTGCTAATTTTTATTGCCGTTTCATTGCTAACTTCTCCAGTGTGGTTAAACCCCTGACCGATTTGACGAAGAAAGGCGCTGATGTAACAAATTGGTCCTCTGAGGCTGTCTCTGCCTTTCGGGAGCTTAAACGCCGATTTATTTCTGCCCCGGTGTTGCATCAGCCGGATGTTTCTCTTCCATTTCAGGTTGAGGTTGACGCTTCTGAGATTGGGGCAGGGGCCGTTTTGTCTCAGAGGAATTCTGTTGGTTCTTTGATGAAACCGTGTGCCTTCTTTTCCCGTAAGTTTTCGCCTGCTGAACGCAATTATGATGTCGGCAATCGGGAGTTGTTGGCTATGAAGTGGGCGTTTGAGGAATGGCGACATTGGCTTGAGGGAGCCAAGCATCGTATTGTGGTCTTGACCGATTATAAAAATCTGATTTACCTCGAGTCTGCCAAACGGCTGAATCCTAGACAGGCTCGATGGTCCCTGTTTTTCTCCCGTTTTGATTTCGTGGTCTCGTATCTTCCAGGTTGTAAGAATATTAAGGCTGATGCCCTCTCTAGGAGTTTTTTGCCTGATTCTCCTGAGGTACTTGAACCAGTCGGCATTCTGAAGGAAGGGGTGGTCCTTTCTGCCATTTCCCCTGATTTGCGACGGGTCCTGCAGGAATTTCAGGCTGGCAAACCTGACCGCTGTCCAGTGGGGAAACTGTTTGTTCCTGATAGATGGACTAGTAGAGTGATTTCTGAGGTTCATTGTTCTGTGTTGGCTGGCCATCCTGGTATTTTTGGTACCAGAGATTTGGTTGGTAGGTCCTTTTGGTGGCCTTCTTTGTCGCGTGATGTACATTCTTTTGTGCAGTCCTGTGGGACTTGTGCGCGGGCCAAGCCTTGTTGTTCCCGTGCTAGTGGGTTGCTTTTGCCTTTGCCGGTCCCTGAGAGGCCCTGGGCGCATATTTCTATGGATTTTATTTCAGATCTTCCGGTTTCCCAGAGGATGTCGGTTATCTGGGTGGTTTGTGACCGGTTCTCTAAGATGGTTCATTTGGTGCCTTTGCCTAAATTGCCTTCCTCTTCTGATTTGGTTCCGTTGTTTTTTCAGCATGTGGTTCGTTTGCATGGTATTCCGGAGAATATTGTGTCCGACAGAGGTTCCCAGTTTGTTTCTAGGTTTTGGCTGGCCTTTTGTGCTAGGCTGGGCATTGATTTGTCTTTTTCTTCCGCATTTCATCCTCACACAAATGGCCAGACCGAGCGAACTAATCAGACTTTGGAAACTTATTTGAGATGCTTTGTGTCTGCTGATCAGGATGATTGGGTGGCTTTCTTGCCATTGGCCGAGTTTGCCCTTAATAATCGGGCTAGTTCGGCTACCTTGGTTTCGCCCTTCTTTTGTAATTTTGGTTTTCATCCTCGTTTTTCTTCGGGGCAGGTTGAGCCTTCTGATTGTCCTGGTGTGGATTCTGTGGTTGACAGGTTGCAGCAGATTTGGGCTCATGTGGTGGACAATTTGGTGTTGTCCCAGGAGGAGGCTCAGCGTTTTGCTAACCGTCGTCGGTGTGTTGGTTCCCGGCTTCGGGTTGGGGATTTGGTCTGGTTGTCTTCCCGTCATGTTCCTATGAAGGTTTCTTCCCCTAAGTTTAAGCCTTGGTTTATTGGTCCTTATAGGATTTCTGAGATTATCAATCCGGTGTCTTTTCGTTTGGCCCTTCCGGCCTCTTTTGCCATCCATAATGTTTTCCATAGATCTTTATTGCGGAAATATGTGGTGCCCGTTGTTCCCTCTGTTGATCCTCCTGCTCCTGTGTTGGTTGATGAGGAGTTGGAGTATGTGGTTGAGAAGATTTTGGATTCTCGCTTTTCGAGGCGGAGGCTTCAGTACCTTGTCAAATGGAAGGGTTATGGCCAGGAGGATAATTCTTGGGTTTTTGCCTCTGATGTCCATGCTGCTGATTTGGTCCGTGCCTTTCATCTGGCTCATCCTGATCGACCTGGGGGCTCTGGTGAGGGTTCGGTGACCCCTCTTTAAGGGGGGGTACTGTTGTGAATTCTGCTCTTGGGCTCCCTCCGGTGGTTGTTGGTGGTAGTGCAGTTGTCTTGGGGTTGTAATCTAGGGCAGGTGTTTCTGCTGATTGCAGCTCTACTAGGTATTTAGGTGTGCAGGATCCATGAGTCCTTGCCAGTTGTCCATTTTTCTTGGAGGGATTGCATCTCTCTCTGGTTCCTCATGCCCTGCTGCCAATTCAGCTAAGTGTCTGGTTTTTTGTCTCTGTGCACACATGCAGTGTGCTTTGCAATTCAGTGCAATTCATTGTGTTTTTGTCCAGCTTAGACTTTGTTTGGATTTTTCAGTCATGCTGGATTCTCAGGAGATGCAGATATACTTTCTATGTCTTTAGTTAGATGTGGAATATTTGTATTATCTGCTGTGGATATTTTTAGTATTTTAATACTGACCACTTAGAATTCCGTCCTATCCTTTTCTATTTAGCTAGAAGTGCCTCTTTTGCTAAATCCTGTTTTTCTGCCTGCGTGTGTCTTTCCTCTTATACTCACAGTCAATATTTGTGGGGGGCTGCCTATCCTTTGGGGTTCTGCTCTGAGGCAAGATAGAATTCCCATTTCCATCTATAGGGGTATTTAGTCCTCCGGGTGTGTCGAGATGTCTAGGACGTGTTAGGTACACCCCACGGCTACTTCTAGTTGTGGTGTCAGTTTAGGGTTTGCGGTCAGTACAGGTACTACCTACTCCTGAGAAAGTCTCTCATGCGGCTCCAAGGTCACCGGATCATAACAGAGATTTCTATTGCCAATGTGTGCATCTCCGTCACTCCTGTTAGTGGCATATCTGCCAGCCTCTTTCTGCCAATCAAACTGTGTAGTCTAATCCAGTGGGCCTGATTTTTCCCTGCATTCTCCCACACATAAGGAGGGAGATTTCTATTGCCAGTGTGTGCATCTGCGTGCGTCAGTCCTGTTCGTGGCATATCTGCCAGCCTCTTTCTGCCAATCAAACTGTGTAGTGTAATCCAGTGGGCCTGATTTTTCCCTGCATTCTCCCACACATAAAGAGGGAGATTTCTATTGCCAGTGTGTGCATCTGCGTGCATCAGTCCTGTTCGTGGCATATGTGCCAGCCTCTTTCTGCCAATCAAACTGTGTAGTGTAATATAGTGGGCCTGATTTTTCCCTACATTTTCCCACACATAAAGAGGGAGATTTCTATTGCCAGTGTGTGCATCTGCGTCACTCCTGTTAGTGGCATATCTGCCAACCTCTTTCTGCCAATCAAACTGTGTAGTGTAATCCAGTGGGCCTGATTTTTCCCTGCATTCTCCCACACATAAAGAGGGAGATTTCTATTGCCAGTGTGTGCATCTGCATCACTCCTGTTAGTGGCATATCTGCCAGCCTCTTTCTGCCAATCAAACTGTGTAGTGTAATCCAGTGGGCCTGATTTTTCCCTGCATTCTCCCAGACATAAAGAGGGAGATTTCTATTGCCAGTGTGTGCATCTGCGTGCGTCAGTCCTGTTAGTGGCATATCTGCCAGCCTCTTTCTGCCAATCAAACTGTGTAGTGTAATCCAGAGGGCCTGATTTTTCCCTGCATTCTCCCAAACATAAAGAGGGAGATTTCTATTGCCAGTGTGTGCATCTGCGTGCGTCAGTCCTGTTCGTGGCATATCTGCCAGCCTCTTTCTGCCAATCAAACTGTGTAGTGTAATCCAGTGGGCCTGATTTTTCCCTGATTTCTCCCACACATAAAGAGGGAGATTTCTATTGCCAGTGTGTGCATCTGCGTGCATCAGTCCTGTTAGTGGCATATCTGCCAGCCTCTTTCTGCCAATCAAACTGTGTAGTGTAATCCAGTGGGCCTGATTTTTCCCTGCATTCTCCCAAACATAAAGAGGGAGATTTCTATTGCCAGTGTGTGCATCTGCGTGCGTCAGTCCTGTTCGTGGCATATCTGCCAGCCTCTTTCTGCCAATCAAACTGTGTAGTGTAATCCAGTGGGCCTGATTTTTCCCTGCATTCTCCCACACATAAAGAGGGAGATTTCTATTGCCAGTGTGTGCATCTGCGTCACACCTGTTAGTGGCATATCTGCCAGCCTCTTTCTGCCAATCAAACTGTGTAGTGTAATACAGTGGGCCTGATTTTTCCCTGCATTCTCCCACACATAAAGAGGGATATTTCTATTGCCAGTGTGTGCATCTGCGTCACTCCTGTTAGTGGCATATCTGCCAGCCTCTTTCTGCCAATCAAACTGTGTAGTGTAATCCAGCGGGCCTGATTTGTCCCTGCATTCTCCCACACATAAAGAGGGAGATTTCTATTGCCAGTGTGTGCATCTGCGTCACTCCTGTTAGTGGCATATCTGCCAGCCTCTTTTTGCCAATCAAACTGTGTAGTGTAATACAGTGGGCCTGATTTTTTCCTGCATTCTCCCACACATAAAAAAGGGAGATTTAAATTCACAATAAGTTTACGTACACCTTCTACCTGGTTGTACAGGACCACATAACGGTTGTTAGTTTGGTTTCATTTTTCCAAGAATGAGGAAGTCTGGTGGAAGAGGTTGTGGCCATGGGCGGTCATTGCCAGCTGGTAATGATGGTAGTGGTGGTGGTCGTGGAGCATCAGGTGGTCGTGGGAAAAGCAATATAGACCCTAAGTGTCAAGTTGTTGAGCCAGCGTCATCGTCTGGCTACACAAGGCCTCGAATGCTCCCTTTTCTGGGAGTAGGAAAACCGCTTTTAAAGCCGAAGCAGCAGGAACAAGTTTTGTCTTTCCTTGCTGACTGTGCCTCTAGCTCTTTCGCCTCCTCCTCGGAAAGTGCAAAATGTAAAAGCAGCGCATCGTCAGTGGATGTTCCCAGTCAGGGACAAGTCGCTTCCTTGTGTTCTTCACCCAGAACAACAGAGAAGGATGCGTCAGGCGACACAACAGGTTACTCCACGGAGCTCTTTACACATACCGTTCCTGGGTTAGAAAGGGAAATTGTTAACAGGCCATGCCCATTACAAGATGAATCGGACATGGAGTACACAGATGCACAGCCACAGCCAGATTATTATGCTGTTCCTTTGACTCAGATCAGAACATTGCCCTCGCAGTGTACTGATCCAGAATCTGACCCTGATGAGACTATTAAGCCCCGTCACGAACGCTATAGCACCGGCTTACACGGTGACCCAGAGGAAGGTGCCAGGACATAGAACAGGTGGTCATAGATGACACAGTTGTTGACCCCAATTGGCAGCCATTGGGGGAACAGGGTGCAGGCGGCAGTAGCTCTGAAGCAGAGGAGGAGGAGCCGCAGCAGGCATCAACATCGCAACAGGTTCCGTCTGGCAGGCCCGTATCTGGTCAAAAACGTGTGGCAAAACCAAACCCAGTTGTAGGACAGCGTGGCCATCCGGTTAAAGTAGCTCAGTGTGCAATGCCTGAAAAGGTATCCGATAGTAGGAAGAGTGCAGTCTGGCATTTTTTTAACCAAGATCCAAATGATCAGTGCAAAGTCATCTATAAGAAATGCTCAAAGACCTTCAGCAGAGGTCAGAATGTTAAAAATCTAAATACAAGTTGCATGAGTAGACATTTAACCACCATGCACTTGCAAGCCTGGACTAACTACCAAACGTCCCTTTACGTTGTAGCACCCTCTCACAATGAAGCTAGTCAGCAACGCTGCATCCCTTCCCTCACTGTAAGCCCACCATTTACCACACCACCTGCAGTAAATGTGGCGGTTTCGTCGCAAGGCCAAAACAGTCAGGGAATCACCAGGTTCATGGTAGGAAACACTGTATGTAGGGCAACAGCAAGAATACAATCACCAACCCTCTCTCAGTCTGCCATGCCCACCGGCACCCCCGCTAGTTCCACCCTATGCAGCTCTCCAGTCCAGCTCACCCTACATGAGACTCTCGTTAGGAAAAGGAAGTACTCATCCTCGCATCCGCGTCCACAGGGTTTGAACGCCCACATTGCTAGACTAATCTCGTTAGATGAACTACGCTGTACCACGCTACGAGCTACCCAGTCGACACTTCTTTTCGAGAAAAGCCATCCCAGCCCTCCACCAGCATGTAAAAGACCGCATTGTCCATGCACTCAGGCAATCTGTGAGTAGAAAGGTGCACCTGACAACAGATGCATGGACCAGTAGGCATGGCCAGGGGCGTTACGTCTCCATCACGGCACACTGGGTTAATGTGGTGGAAGCAGGTTCCACAGGGGACAGCAATATTGGGACAGTTCTTCCTAGCCCACGGTCTAGGAAACAGTTGGCTGTAGGCGTTCGTCCCCCCTCCTCCTCCTCGTCCTCCAGCATAAGCGAGAGCTCGTCCACAGACCTGTTATGAACTGGTGGTTTAGGAGCAACATGGGACGAGCTCTGGAGGAGGTGGTACCTGTACTAACCGCAGTTCCTGAGCTTATCACAACACTAGAAGTAGCTGTGGGATGTTCCTGTCACTCCCTAGACACCTCGTCACAGCCGGAGGACTAACTACCCCTAAAGATGGAAACAGGAAAGCTATCTTGCCTCAGAGAAAATCCCCAAAGGAAAGGCAGCCCCCCACAAATATTGACTGTGAGTGGAGAGGGAAATGACATACGCAGAATGAAATCAGAATGTAGCAAAGGAGGCCAGTCTAGCTAGATAGATAGAACAGGACAGAATAATGTGCGGTCAGTATAAAAAAACTAGAAAAATCCACCACAGAGTTTACAAAAATCTCCACACCTTACTAAAGGTGTGGAGGGTAAATCTGCTGCCCAGAGCTTCCAGCTTAACTGAATAAATCCATATTGACAAGCTGGACAAGAAAAAACATAGAAAGAGCTGAACGATTAAGTCCACAATATGTGGACAGCAAAAGAACAAGCAAGGACTTATCTTTGCTGAACTGGTCAGAATATCAAGGAAATCCAAGCAGAGATGTAAATCCAACCAGGAACCATTGACAACTGGCCCAGGCTGAAGGATAGAGCCAGGATAAATAGCCGAGCCAGAAAGACGATCAGTGGAAGCAGCTGCTGACTGCTAAATCCAAGGAGCAGCAGTTCCACTCAAAACCACCGGAGGGAGCCCAAGAGCAGAACTCACAAAAGTGCCACTTACAACCACCGGAGGGAGCCCAAGAGCGGAATTCACAACAGTACCCCCCCCTTGAGGAGGGGTCACCGAACCCTCACCAGAGCCCCCAGGCCGATCAGGGCGAGCCAAGTGAAAGGCACGAACCAAATCGGCAGCATGGACATCGGGGGCAACAACCCAAGAATTATCCTCCTGGCCGTAACCCTTCCACTTGACCAGATACTGAAGCTTCCGCCTCGAAAAACGAGAATCCAAAATTTTCTCCACCAAATATTCCAACTCCCCCTCAACCAACACCGGGGCAGGAGGATCAACCGAGGGAACAACGGGCACCACATATCTCCGCAACAAAGATCTATGGAAAACATGGATGGCAAAAGAGGCTGGAAGGGCCAAACGAAAAGTCACCAGATTGATAATCTCAGAAATCTTATAAGGACCAATAAACCGAGGCTTGAACTTAGGGGAAGAAACCTTCATAGGAACATGACGAGAAGATAACCAGACTAAATCCCCCACCCGAAGCCGGGGACCAACACACCGACGGCGGTTAGCAAAACGTTGAGCCTTTTCCTGAGACAACGTCAAATTGTCTACCACATGAGTCCAAATCTGCTGTAACCTGTCCACCACAGAATCCACACCAGGACAATCAGAAGGCTCAACCTGCCCCGAAGAAAAACGAGGATGAAAAACAAAATTACAAAAGAAAGGCGAAACCAAAGTAGCCGAACTAGCCCGATTATTAAGGGCAAACTCGGCCAACGGCAAGAAAGCCACCCAATCATCCTGATCAGCAGACACAAAGCATTTCAAATAGGTTTCGAAGCTCTGATTAGTTCGCTCAGTTTGGCCATTTGTCTGAGGATGGAACGCCGAAGAAAAAGACAAATCAATGCCCATCCTAGCACAAAAGGCCCGCCAAAACCTAGAAACAAACTGGGAACTTCTGTCAGACACAATATTCTCCGGAATGCCATGCAAACGAACCACATGCTGAAAAAACAATGGAACCAAATCAGAGGAGGAAGGCAATTTAGGCAAAGGTACCAAATGGACCATTTTAGAGAACCGGTCACAAACCACCCAGATAACAGACATCTTCTGGGAAACAGGAAGATCCGAAATAAAATCCATGGAAATATGCGTCCAGGGCCTCTCAGGGACCGGCAAAGGCAAAAGCAACCCACTAGCGCGGGAACAGCAAGGCTTGGCCCGGGCACAAGTCCCACAGGACTGCACAAAAGAACGCACATCCCGCGACAAGGAAGGCCACCAAAAGGACCTAGCAACCAAATCTCTGGTACCAAAAATCCCAGGATGACCAGCCAACACTGAAGAATGAACCTCAGAAATTACCTTACTAGTCCATCTATCAGGAACAAACAGCTTCCCCACTGGACAGCGGTCAGGTTTATCAGCCTGAAATTCCTGAAGCACCCGCCGCAAATCAGGGAAGATGGCAGAAAGAATCACCCCTTCCTTAAGAATGCCAACCGGCTCAAGGACTCCAGGAGAATCAGGCAAAAAACTCCTAGAGAGGGCATCAGCCTTAACATTCTTAGATCTCGGAAGATACGAGACCACAAAATCAAAACGGGAGAAAAACAGGGACCATCGAGCCTGTCCAGGGTTCAGCCGCTTGGCCGACTCGAGGTAAATCAGATTCTTATGATCGGTCAAGACCACAACGCGGTGCTTGGCTCCCTCAAGCCAATGGCGCCACTCCTCAAATGCCCACTTCATAGCCAACAACTCCCGATTGCCAACGTCATAATTGCGCTCCGCAGGCGAAAACTTTCTGGAAAAAAAGGCACACGGTTTCATCAAAGAACCATCAGAATTCCTCTGAGACAAAACGGCCCCTGCCCCAATCTCAGAAGCGTCAACCTCAACATGAAAAGGAAGAGAAACATCCAGCTGACGCAACACAGGGGCAGAAGTAAATCGGCGTTTAAGATCCTGAAAGGCCTCAACCGCCGCAGAGGACCAATTCGTCACATCAGCACCTTTCTTCGTCAAATCGGTCAGGGGCTTAACCACACTGGAAAACTTGGCAATGAAACGGCGATAAAAATTAGCAAAGCCCAAAAATTTCTGAAGGCTCTTCACCGATGTGGGTTGAATCCAGTCATGAATGGCTTGGACCTTAACAGGATCCATTTCTATAGACGAGGGAGAAAAAATAAAACCCAAAAAAGAGACCTTCTGAACTCCAAATAGGCACTTAGACCCCTTCACAAATAAAGCATTATCACGAAGGATCTGGAATACCATCCTGACCTGCTTCACATGAGACTCCCAATCATCGGAAAAAATCAAAATATCATCCAAATACACAATCATGAATTTATCAAGATAATTGCGGAAAATATCATGCATGAAGGACTGAAATACAGAAGGAGCATTAGAAAGCCCGAAAGGCATCACAAGGTATTCAAAATGGCCTTCGGGCGTATTAAATGCAGTTTTCCATTCGTCACCCTGTTTAATACGAACAAGATTATATGCCCCTCGAAGGTCAATCTTAGTAAACCAACTAGCCCCCTTAATCCGAGCAAACAAATCAGAAAGCAAAGGTAAAGGGTATTGGAATTTGACCATGATCTTATTAAGAAGGCGATAATCAATACAGGGTCTCAAGGAGCCATCCTTCTTGGCAACAAAAAAGAATCCCGCTCCCAATGGTGACGAAGACGGCCGAATATGCCCCTTTTCCAAAGACTCCTTGACATAACTCCGCATGGTGGCATGTTCTGGCACAGACAGATTGAAAAGTCGGCCCTTAGGGAACTTACAGCCAGGAATCAAGTTAATAGCACAATCACAGTCCCTATGTGGAGGAAGGGAACTGGACTTGGGCTCATCAAATACATCCTGGAAATCTGACAAAAACTCAGGGACTTCAGAAGAGGGGGAAGAGGAAATTGACATCAAAGGAACGTCACAATGTTGTTATGACCCCAATGGCGAGGGTCTCAGAGGAACGTGGAAGTCTGCAGAATACAAAAATCCAGCTCATAGGGCAGTGGTAACTGGGTTGACCATATATCTACTCCTAACGCCAACACTAGAAGTAGCCGGGGATCATTCCTACGTTGATTCTAGATGACACGCGCCAGCCGGAGAATCTAGCTACCCCTAGTAGAGGAAAACAAAGACCTTTCTTGCCTCCAGAGAAGGGGACCCCAAAGCTGGATAGAAGCCCCCCACAAATAATGACGGTGAGGTAAGAGGAAATGACAAACACAGAAATGAACCAGGTTTAGCACAGAGAGGCCCGCTTACTGATAGCAGAATAAAGAAAGGTAACTTATATGGTCAACAAAAACCCTATCAAAATCCACACTGGAAATTCAAGAACCCCCGAACCGTCTAACGGTCCGGGGGGAGAACACCAGCCCCCTAGAGCTTCCAGCAAAGGTCAGGATATAGACTTGGAACAAGCTGGACAAAAATACAAAACCAAAACAAATAGCAAAAAGCAAAAGGCAGACTTAGCTGATATAACTGGAACCAGGATCAGTAGACAAGAGCACAGCAGACTAGCTCTGATAACTACGTTGCCAGGCATTGAACTGAAGGTCCAGGGAGCTTATATAGCAACACCCCTAACTAACGACCCAGGTGCGGATAAAAGGAAAGACAGAAAAACCAGAGTCAAAAAACTAGTAACCACTAGAGGGAGCAAAAAGCAAATTCACAACAGTACCCCCCCCTTAGTGAGGGGTCACCGAACCCTCACCACGACCACCAGGGCGATCAGGATGAGCGGCATGAAAGGCACGAACTAAATCGGCCGCATGAACATCAGAGGCGACCACCCAGGAATTATCCTCCTGACCATAGCCCTTCCACTTGACCAGGTACTGAAGCCTCCGCCTGGAGAGGCGAGAATCCAAGATCTTCTCCACCACGTACTCCAACTCGCCCTCAACCAACACCGGAGCAGGAGGCTCAGCAGAAGGAACTACAGGCACAATGTACCGCCGCAACAAGGACCTATGAAATACATTGTGAATAGCAAACGACACAGGAAGATCCAGACGAAAAGATACAGGATTAAGGATTTCCAATATCTTGTAAGGCCCAATAAAACGAGGTTTAAATTTGGGAGAGGAGACCTTCATAGGAACAAAGCGGGAAGAAAGCCACACCAAATCCCCAACGCGTAGTCGGGGACCCACACCGCGGCGGCGGTTGGCAAAGCGCTGAGCCTTCTCCTGTGACAACTTCAAGTTGTCCACCACATGATTCCAGATCTGCTGCAACCTATCCACCACAGAATCCACCCCAGGACAGTCAGAAGGCTCCACATGACCCGAAGAAAAGCGAGGATGGAAACCAGAGTTGCAGAAAAAAGGCGAAACCAAGGTGGCGGAACTAGCCCGATTATTAAGGGCAAACTCAGCCAACGGCAAGAATGTCACCCAATCGTCCTGATCAGCAGAGACAAAACACCTCAAATAAGCCTCCAAAGTCTGATTGGTTCGCTCCGTCTGTCCATTAGTCTGAGGATGGAAAGCAGACGAAAACGACAAATCAATGCCCATCCTACTACAAAAGGATCGCCAGAACCTGGAAACGAACTGGGATCCTCTGTCTGACACAATATTCTCAGGGATGCCGTGCAAACGAACCACGTTCTGGAAAAACACAGGAACCAGATCGGAAGAGGAAGGCAGCTTAGGCAAAGGAACCAAATGGACCATCTTGGAGAAGCGATCACATATCACCCAGATAACGGACATGCCCTGAGATAGCGGAAGATCAGAAATGAAATCCATGGAGATATGTGTCCAAGGTCTCTTCGGGACAGGCAAGGGCAAGAGCAAACCGCTGGCACGAGAACAGCAAGGCTTAGCTCGAGCACAAGTCCCACAGGACTGCACAAATGACCGCACATCTCTTGACAAGGAAGGCCACCAAAAGGACCTGGCCACCAGATCTCTGGTGCCAAAAATTCCCGGGTGACCTGCCAACACCGAGGAATGAACCTCGGAAATGACTCTGCTGGTCCACTTATCCGGAACAAACAGTCTGTCAGGTGGACAAGACTCAGGCCTATCAGCCTGAAATCTCTGCAACACACGTCGCAGATCCGGAGAAATAGCTGACAAGATAACTCCATCTTTAAGAATACCAACAGGATCAGCGACTCCAGGAGCATCAGGCACAAAGCTCCTAGAAAGAGCATCGGCCTTCACATTCTTTGAACCTGGTAAATACGAGACAACAAAATCAAAGCGGGAGAAAAACAATGACCAGCGGGCCTGTCTCGGATTAAGGCGTTTAGCAGACTCGAGATACATCAGATTTTTGTGATCAGTCAAGACCACCACACGATGCTTAGCACCCTCGAGCCAATGACGCCTGTTGTGAATTTGGATTCTGGGCTCCCCCGGTGGCTACTGGTGGAATTGAACTGGTGTCTTCATCTTCTCTGTTCACCTGTTCCCATCAAGATGTGGGAGTCGCTATATAACCTTGCTGCTTTGTTAGTTGCTTGCCGGTCAACAATGTTATCAGAAGCCTCTCTGTGCTTGTTCCTGCTCCTAGACAACTACTAGATAAGTTGGACTCTTGTCCATGTTTGTTTTTGCATTTTTGTTCCAGTTCACAGCTGTAGTTTCGTTACTGTGTCTGGAAAGCTCTTGTGAACAGGAATTGCCACTCTGGTGTTATGAGTTAATGCCAGAGTTTTAAAGTAATTTCTGGATGGTGTTTTGATAGGGTTTTTAGCTGACCATGAAAGTGTTCTTTCTGTCTTCTGCTATGTAGTAAGTGGACCTCAAATTTGCTAAACCTATTTTCATACTACGTTTTGTTATTTCATCTTAATTCACCGCCAATACATGTGGGGGGCCTCTGTCTCCTTTCGGGGTATTTCTCTAGAGGTGAGCTAGGACTTATTTTCCTCTGCTAGCATTATTTAGTCCTCCGGCTGGTGCTGGGCATCTAGAATCAACGTAGGCATGCTACCCGGCCACTGCTAGTTGTGTGTTAGGTTTAGTTCATGGTCAGCTCAGTTCCCATCTTCCAAGAGCTAGTTCCTATATATGCTGATGCTATGTTCTCTTGCCATTGAGATCATGACAGTTTGACCGGCCCGCAAAGTGTTAATTGTTTGGGCTGAAGCAGGAGATAGAGAAGTGTTTAAGGAAAATTTTTTTTTTTTTTTCCCTTCAGAGTTTTGCTGTCTAGCCCTTAATTGCTGTCTAGCTGCTTCTTACCTCCTCTTAACCCTTGAATGGCTCTGTGTCCACCTGTTTGTAATGGATCTTCAGAGTGTAACTGCAGGTTTGAATAATCTCGCCACGAAGGTACAAAATTTGCAAGATTTTGTTTGTCATGCACCTGTATCTGAGCCGAGAATTCCTTTGCCGGAATTTTTCTCGGGGAATAGATCTGGGTTTCAGAATTTTCGAAATAATTGCAAATTATTTTTGTCCCTGAAATCTCGCTCTGCCGGAGACCCTGCACAGCAGGTCAGGATTGTGATTTCCTTGCTCCGGGGCGACCCTCAAGACTGGGCTTTTTCATTGACACCAGGGGATCCTGCGTTGCTCAATGTGGATGCGTTTTTTCTGGCCTTGGGGTTGCTTTATGACGAACCTCATTTGGAGCTTCAGGCAGAAAAAACTTTGATGTCCCTATCTCAGGGGCAAGATGAAGCGGAAATTTACTGCCAAAGATTCCGTAAATGGTCTGTGCTTACTCAGTGGAATGAGTGCGCCCTGGCGGCGACTTTCAGAGAGGGTCTCTCTGATGCCATTAAGGATGTTATGGTGGGGTTCCCTGTGCCTGCGGGTCTGAATGAGTCCATGACAATGGCTATTCAGATCGATAGGCGTTTGCGGGAGCGCAAACCAGTGCACCATCTGGCGGTGTCCACTGAGAAGTCGCCAGAGAGTATGCAGTGTGATAGAATTCTGTCCCGAAGCGAGCGGCAGAATTTTAGACGGAAAAATGGGTTGTGTTTCTATTGTGGTGATTCTACTCATGTTATATCAGCATGCTCTAAACGCACTAAAAAGCTTGGTAAATCTGTTTCCATTTGCACCTCACCGTCTAAGTTTATTCTATCTGTGACCCTGATTTGCTCTTTGTCATCTATTACCACGGACGCCTATGTCGACTCTGGCGCCGCTTTGAGTCTTATGGATTGGTCCTTTGCCAAACGCTGTGGGTATGATTTAGAGCCTTTGGAGACTCCTATTCCTCTGAAGGGGATTGACTCCACCCCATTGGCTAATAATAAACCACAATACTGGACACAAGTAACTATGCGTATTAATCCGGATCACCAGGAGATTATTCGCTTTCTGGTGCTGTATAATCTACATGATGATTTGGTGCTAGGATTGCCTTGGCTGCAATCTCACAACCCAGTCCTCGACTGGAGAGCTATGTCTGTGTTGAGCTGGGGATGTAAGGGGGCTCATGGGGATGTACCTGTGGTTTCCATTTCATCATCTATTCCCTCTGAAATTCCTGAGTTCCTGTCTGACTATCGTGACGTCTTTGAAGAATCCAAGCTTGGTTCGTTACCTCCGCACCGAGAGTGCGATTGTGCCATAGATTTAATCCCGGGTAGTAAATACCCAAAGGGTCGTTTATTTAATCTGTCTGTGCCTGAACATGCTGCTATGCGAGAATATATAAAGGAGTCCTTGGAAAAGGGACATATTCGTCCATCGTCATCTCCCTTAGGAGCCGGTTTTTTCTTTGTGTCAAAAAAAGACGGCTCTTTGAGACCATGTATTGATTATCGGCTTTTGAATAAAATCACTGTTAAATATCAATACCCATTGCCGTTGCTGACTGATTTGTTTGCGCGCATAAAGGGGGCCAAGTGGTTCTCTAAGATTGACCTTCGTGGGGCGTATAATTTGGTGCGAATCAGGCAGGGGGATGAGTGGAAAACCGCATTTAATACGCCCGAGGGCCACTTTGAGTATTTAGTGATGCCTTTTGGTCTTTCAAATGCTCCGTCAGTTTTCCAGTCCTTTATGCATGATATTTTTCGCGATTATTTGGATAAATTTATGATTGTGTATCTGGATGATATTCTGATTTTTTCGGATGACTGGGACTCTCATGTCCAGCAAGTCAGGAGGGTTTTTCAGGTTTTGCGGTCTAATTCTTTGTGTGTGAAGGGTTCTAAGTGTGTTTTTGGGGTACAGAGGATTTCCTTTTTGGGATATATTTTTTCCCCCTCTTCCATTGAAATGGATCCTGTCAAGGTTCAAGCTATTTGTGATTGGACGCAGCCCTCTTCTCTTAAGAGTCTTCAGAAATTTTTGGGCTTTGCTAACTTTTATCGTCGATTTATTGCTGGTTTTTCGGATATTGCTAAGCCATTGACCGATTTGACTAAGAAGGGTGCTGATGTTGCTGATTGGTCCCCTGATGCTGTGGAGGCCTTTCGGGAGCTTAAGCGCCGTTTTTCTTCTGCCCCTGTGTTGCGTCAGCCTGATGTTGCTCTACCTTTTCAGGTTGAGGTCGACGCTTCTGAGATCGGAGCTGGGGCAGTGTTGTCGCAGAAAAGTTCTGACTGCTCCGTGATGAGGCCTTGTGCCTTCTTTTCCCGTAAATTTTCGCCCGCTGAGCGGAATTATGATGTTGGGAATCGGGAGCTTTTGGCCATGAAGTGGGCTTTTGAGGAGTGGCGCCATTGGCTTGAGGGGGCCAGACATCAGGTGGTGGTATTGACGGACCACAAAAATTTGATTTATCTTGAGACCGCCAGGCGCCTGAATCCTAGACAGGCGCGCTGGTCATTATTTTTCTCTCGGTTTAATTTTGTGGTGTCATACCTACTGGGTTCTAAGAATGTTAAGGCGGATGCCCTTTCTAGGAGTTTTGAGCCTGACTCGCCTGGTAACTCTGAGCCCACAGGTATCCTTAAGGATGGAGTGGTATTGTCAGCCGTTTCTCCAGACCTGCGGCGGGCCTTGCAGGAGTTTCAGGCGGATAGACCTGATCGTTGCCCACCTGATAAACTGTTTGTTCCTGATGATTGGACCAGTAGAGTAATCTCTGAGGTTCATTCTTCTGCGTTGGCAGGTCATCCTGGCATTTTTGGTACCAGGGATTTGGTGGCAAGGTCCTTCTGGTGGCCTTCCCTGTCACGAGATGTGCGAGGCTTTGTGCAGTCTTGTGACGTTTGTGCTCGGGCCAAGCCTTGTTGTTCTCGGGCTAGTGGATTATTGTTGCCCTTGCCTATTCCTAAGAGGCCTTGGACGCACATCTCAATGGATTTTATTTCAGATCTGCCTGTTTCTCAGAAGATGTCTGTCATCTGGGTGGTGTGTGACCGTTTCTCTAAGATGGTCCATTTGGTTCCTCTGCCCAAGTTGCCTTCTTCTTCCGAGTTGGTTCCTCTGTTTTTTCAAAATGTTGTTCGTTTGCATGGTATTCCTGAGAATATCGTTTCTGACAGAGGGACTCAATTCGTGTCTAGATTTTGGCGGGCATTCTGTGCTAGGATGGGCATAGATTTATCTTTTTCGTCCGCTTTCCATCCTCAGACGAATGGCCAGACCGAGCGGATTAATCAGACCCTGGAGACATATCTGAGGTGTTTTGTGTCTGCTGACCAGGATGATTGGGTTGCTTTTTTGCCATTGGCGGAGTTCGCTCTCAATAATCGGGCCAGCTCTGCCACTTTGGTGTCCCCGTTTTTCTGTAATTCGGGGTTTCATCCTCGATTTTCCTCTGGTCAGGTGGAATCTTCGGATTGTCCTGGAGTGGATGCTGTGGTGGAGAGATTGCATCAGATCTGGGGGCAGGTGGTGGACAATTTGAGGTTGTCCCAGGAGAAGACTCAGCTTTTTGCCAACCGCCACCGTCGTGTTGGTCCTCGGCTTTGTGTTGGGGATTTGGTGTGGTTGTCTTCTCGTTTTGTCCCTATGAGGGTCTCTTCTCCTAAATTTAAGCCTCGGTTCATCGGCCCGTATAAGATATTGGAGATTCTTAACCCTGTTTCCTTCCGTTTGGACCTCCCTGCATCCTTTTCTATTCATAACGTTTTTCATCGGTCATTATTGCGCAGGTATGAGGTACCGGTTGTGCCTTCCGTTGAGCCTCCTGCTCCGGTGTTGGTTGAGGGTGAGTTGGAGTACGTTGTGGAGAAAATCTTAGACTCTCGTGTTTCCAGACGGAGACTCCAGTATCTGGTCAAGTGGAAGGGATACGGCCAGGAGGATAATTCTTGGGTGAATGCATCTGATGTTCATGCCTCTGATCTGGTTCGTGCCTTTCATAGGGCCCATCCTGATCGCCCTGGTGGTTCTGGTGAGGGTTCGGTGCCCCCTCCTTGAGGGGGGGGTACTGTTGTGAATTTGGATTCTGGGCTCCCCCGGTGGCTACTGGTGGAATTGAACTGGTGTCTTCATCTTCTCTGTTCACCTGTTCCCATCAAGATGTGGGAGTCGCTATATAACCTTGCTGCTTTGTTAGTTGCTTGCCGGTCAACAATGTTATCAGAAGCCTCTCTGTGCTTGTTCCTGCTCCTAGACAACTACTAGATAAGTTGGACTCTTGTCCATGTTTGTTTTTGCATTTTTGTTCCAGTTCACAGCTGTAGTTTCGTTACTGTGTCTGGAAAGCTCTTGTGAACAGGAATTGCCACTCTGGTGTTATGAGTTAATGCCAGAGTTTTAAAGTAATTTCTGGATGGTGTTTTGATAGGGTTTTTAGCTGACCATGAAAGTGTTCTTTCTGTCTTCTGCTATGTAGTAAGTGGACCTCAAATTTGCTAAACCTATTTTCATACTACGTTTTGTTATTTCATCTTAATTCACCGCCAATACATGTGGGGGGCCTCTGTCTCCTTTCGGGGTATTTCTCTAGAGGTGAGCTAGGACTTATTTTCCTCTGCTAGCATTATTTAGTCCTCCGGCTGGTGCTGGGCATCTAGAATCAACGTAGGCATGCTACCCGGCCACTGCTAGTTGTGTGTTAGGTTTAGTTCATGGTCAGCTCAGTTCCCATCTTCCAAGAGCTAGTTCCTATATATGCTGATGCTATGTTCTCTTGCCATTGAGATCATGACAGACGCCACTCCTCAAATGCCCATTTCATGGCCAACAACTCCCGATTGCCCACATCATAATTTCGCTCGGCAGGCGAAAACTTCCTAGAGAAAAAGGCACAAGGTTTCATAACAGAGCAACCAGGGCCTCTCTGCGACAAAACGGCCCCTGCCCCAATCTCCGAAGCATCCACCTCAACCTGAAAGGGAAGTGAGACGTCAGGCTGGCACAAAACAGGCGCCGAAGTAAACCGGCGTTTCAACTCCTGGAAAGCCTCCACGGCAGCAGGAGCCCAGTTAGCTACATCGGAGCCCTTCTTGGTCATATCCGTCAAAGGTTTCACAATGCTAGAAAAATTAGCGATAAAACGACGGTAGAAGTTAGCGAAGCCCAAGAACTTCTGAAGACTCTTAACTGACGAGGGCTGAGTCCAATCAAGAATAGCTCGGACCTTGACTGGGTCCATCTCCACAGCAGAAGGGGAAAAAATGAACCCCAAAAAGGGAACCTTCTGTACACCAAAGAGACACTTTGAGCCCTTGACAAACAAAGAATTTTCACGCAAAATTTTAAAGACCAACCTGACCTGCTCCACATGCGAATCCCAATTATCAGAAAAAACCAAAATATCATCCAGATAAACAATCAAAAATTTATCCAGATACTTCCGGAAAATGTCATGCATAAAGGACTGAAAAACTGAAGGCGCATTGGAGAGCCCAAAAGGCATCACCAAGTACTCAAAATGACCTTCGGGCGTATTGAATGCGGTTTTCCATTCATCACCTTGCTTAATGCGCACAAGGTTGTACGCACCACGAAGGTCTATCTTGGTGAACCACTTGGCACCCTTAATCCGGGCAAACAAGTCAGACAACAGCGGTAAAGGATACTGAAATTTGACAGTGATCTTATTTAAAAGCCGATAATCAATACAAGGTCTCAAAGATCCGTCCTTTTTTGCCACAAAAAAGAATCCCGCACCAAGAGGGGAAGAAGACGGACGAATATGTCCTTTTTCCAGAGACTCCTTGATATATGAACGCATAGCGGTATGTTCAGGTACCGACAGATTAAACAGTCTTCCCTTAGGAAATTTACTGCCTGGGATCAAATCTATAGCACAGTCACAGTCCCTATGAGGAGGCAGTGCACTGGACTCAGACTCACTGAAGACATCCTGATAATCAGACAAATACTCCGGAACTTCCGAAGGTGTAGAAGAAGCAATAGACACAGGCAGGGAATCCTCATGAATACCACGACAGCCCCAACTTGAGACTGACATAGCCTTCCAGTCCAGGACTGGATTATGGGTCTGTAACCATGGCAGCCCTAAAACGACCAAATCATGCATTTTATGTAAAACCAGGAAACGTATCACCTCGCGGTGTTCAGGAGTCATGCACATGGTAACCTGAGTCCAATACTGCGGTTTATTTGCTGCCAATGGTGTAGCATCAATACCCCTAAGAGGAATAGGATTTTCTAATGGTTCAAGAGTAAATCCACAGCGCTTAGCAAATGAGAGATCCATGAGACTCAGGGCAGCACCTGAATCTACAAACGCCATGACAGGATAAGATGACAGTGAGCAAATCAAAGTTACAGACAGAATAAATTTAGGTTGCAAATTACCAACGGTGACAGGACTAACAACCTTAGCTATACGTTTAGAGCATGCTGAGATAACATGTGTAGAATCACCACAGTAGTAGCACAAGCCATTCCGGCGTCTATGAATTTTCCGCTCATTTCTAGTCAGGATTCTATCACATTGCATTAAATCAGGTGTCTGTTCAGACAACACCATGAGGGAATTTGCGGTTTTTCTATCACATTGCACCGAATTAGGTGTCTGTTCAGACAACACCATGAGGGAATTTGCGGTTTTGCGCTCCCGCAACCGCCGGTCAATTTGAATAGCCAGTGCCATAGTATCATTCAGACCTGTGGGAATGGGAAAACCCACCATAACATTCTTAATGGCTTCAGAAAGGCCATTTCTAAAATTAGCGGCCAGTGCACACTCGTTCCAATGTGTCAGCACGGACCATTTCCGAAATTTTTGGCAATACACTTCAGCCTCGTCCTGCCCCTGAGACATAGACAGCAAGGCCTTTTCTGCCTGAATCTCAAGATTGGGTTCCTCATAAAGTAAACCGAGCGCCAGAAAAAACGCATCAAGATCAGCCAATGCCGGATCTCCTGGCGCCAGCGAAAAAGCCCAATCCTGAGGGTCGCCCCGTAAGAACGAAATAACAATCTTTACTTGCTGAGCAGAATCTCCTGATGAACAGGGTCTCAGGGACAAAAACAATTTACAATTATTCACGAAATTCCTAAACTTAAACCTGTCTCCGGAAAACAGTTCAGGAATCGGTATTTTAGGTTCTGACCTAGGATTTCTGATAACATAGTCTTGTATGCCCTGCACACGAGTAGCCAGCTGGTCCACACTTGTAATCAAGGTCTGGACATTCATGTCTGCAGCAAGCATAGCCACTCTGAGGTAAAGGGGAAGGAGAAAAAAAAAACTCAGAATCTTCTTTCTTATAATCCCTCTTCTGCAATGCATTAAACATTTAATACTGGCCTGGCAAACTGTTATGACCCCAATGGCGAGGGTCTCAGAGGAACGTGGAAGTCTGCAGAATACAAAAATCCAGCTCATAGGGCAGTGGTAACTGGGTTGACCATATATCTACTCCTAACGCCAACACTAGAAGTAGCCGGGAATCATTCCTACGTTGATTCTAGATGACACGCGCCAGCCGGAGAATCTAGCTACCCCTAGTAGAGGAAAACAAAGACCTTTCTTGCCTCCAGAGAAGGGGACCCCAAAGCTGGATAGAAGCCCCCCACAAATAATGACGGTGAGGTAAGAGGAAATGACAAACACAGAAATGAACCAGGTTTAGCACAGAGAGGCCCGCTTACTGATAGCAGAATAAAGAAAGGTAACTTATATGGTCAACAAAAACCCTATCAAAATCCACACTGGAAATTCAAGAACCCCCGAACCGTCTAACGGTCCGGGGGGAGAACACCAGCCCCCTAGAGCTTCCAGCAAAGGTCAGGATATAGATTTGGAACAAGCTGGACAAAAATACAAAACCAAAACAAATAGCAAAAAGCAAAAGGCAGACTTAGCTGATATAACTGGAACCAGGATCAGTAGACAAGAGCACAGCAGACTAGCTCTGATAACTACGTTGCCAGGCATTGAACTGAAGGTCCAGGGAGCTTATATAGCAACACCCCTAACTAACGACCCAGGTGCGGATAAAAGGAAAGACAGAAAAACCAGAGTCAAAAAACTAGTAACCACTAGAGGGAGCAAAAAGCAAATTCACAACAAATGTACCCCTTGACAACCCCAACTAGTCACAGACATAGATTTCCAATCCAGCACTGGATTATGTTCCTGTAACCATGGAAAACCCAGTACAACAACATCATGCAAGTTATGCAACACCAGAAAACGTCAATCTTCCTGATGTGCTGGAGCCATACACATTGTCAGCTGAGTCCAATACTGAGGTTTATTCTTGGCCAATGGTGTAGCATCAATGCCCCTCAAAGGAATAGGGCTCTGCAAAGGCTGCAAGGAAAAACCACAGCGCCTGGCGAATTCCAAGTCCATTAAGTTCAGGGCAGCGCCTGAATCCACAAATGCCCTGACAGAAAAGGACGATAATGAGCAAATCAGGGTCACAGATAAGATAAATTTAGGCTGTACAGTACTGATGGTAACAGACCTAGCGACCCTCTTAGTACGCTTAGGGCAATCAGAAATAACATGAGCAGAATCACCACAGTAAAAACACAGCCTATTCTGACATCTGAATCCCTACCGTTCTGCTCTAGTCAAAATCCTATCACATTGCATAGGCTCAGGACTCCGCTCAGAGGACACTGCCATATGGTGCACAACTTTGCGCTCGCGCAGGCGACGATCAATCTGAATGGCAAGAGACATGGATTCACTCAAACCAGCGGGTGTGGGGAACCCCACCATAACATCTTTAAGGGCTTCAGAAAGACCCTTTCTGAAAATTGCTGCCAGAGCATCCTCATACCATTTAGTAAGCACAGACCATTTTCTAAATTTCTGGCAGTATAATTCTGCCGCTTCCTGACCCTGACATAGGGCCAACAAGGTTTTTTCTGCATGATCCACAGAATTAGGTTCGTCATACAATAATCCGAGCGCTTGAAAAAATGCGTCTACATTAAGCAATGCCGGATTCCCTGATTCAAGGGAGAATGCCCAGTCCTGAGGGTCACCACGCAGCAGAGAGATGACAATCTTAACCTGCTGCATGGGATCACCAGAGGAACGGGGTTTCAAAGCAAAAAACAATTTGCAGTTATTTTTAAAGTTCAAAAAGTTAGATCTGTCCCCAAAAAACAAATCAGGAGTAGGAATTTTAGGCTCTAAAGCCGGAGTCTGGACAACATAATCTTGGATACTCTGTACTCTTGCAGCAAGTTGATCCACACGAGAAAACAAACCCTGAACATCCATGCCAGCGCCAAAATCCTGAACCACCCAGAGATTAAGAGGGAAAAAAAGACAAAACAGACTGCAAAAAAAAAAATGGCTCAGAACTTTTTTTTCCTTCTTTTGAGATGCATTTAATTCATTTTTGGCCAGTTGTACTGTTATGAACTGGTGGTTTAGGAGCAACATGGGACGAGCTCTGGAGGAGGTGGTACCTGTACTAACCGCAGTTCCTGAGCTTATCACAACACTAGAAGTAGCTGTGGGATGTTCCTGTCACTCCCTAGACACCTCGTCACAGCTGGAGGACTAACTACCCCTAAAGATGGAAACAGGAAAGCTATCTTGCCTCAGAGAAAATCCCCAAAGGAAAGGCAGCCCCCCACAAATATTGACTGTGAGTGGAGAGGGAAATGACATACGCAGAATGAAATCAGAATGTAGCAAAGGAGGCCAGTCTAGCTAGATAGATAGAACAGGACAGAATACTGTGCGGTCAGTATAAAAAAACTAGAAAAATCCACCACAGAGTTTACAAAAATCTCCACACCTGACTAAAGGTGTGGAGGGTAAATCTGCTTCCCAGAGCTTCCAGCTTAACTGAATAAATCCATATTGACAAGCTGGACAAGAAAAAACATAGAAAGAGCTGAATGATTAAGTCCACAATATGTGGACAGCAAAAGAACAAGCAAGGACTTATCTTTGCTGAACTGGTCAGAATATCAGGGAAATCCAAGCAGAGATGTGAATCCAACCAGGAACCATTGACAACTGGCCCAGGCTGAAGGATAGAGCCAGGATAAATAGCCGAGCCAGAAAGACGATCAGTGGAAGCAGCTGCTGACTGCTAAATCCAAGGAGCAGCAGTTCCACTCAAAACCACTGGAGGGAGCCCAAGAGCAGAACTCACAAAAGTGCCACTTACAACCACCGGAGGGAGCCCAAGAGCGGAATTCACAACACAGACCGCAGTCGCACGACCACTCCTTCCGCAGCTGGCAGTGTTGCACACGAGGTGTCCCATTATGGAACAGCTAAGTGGCAAGCGTCAGCAGGCTGTATTGGCAATGAAGTGTTTGGGCGACAACAGACACACCGCGGAAGTTCTGTCCGAGTTCTTGCAGCAAGAAACTCAGTCATGGCTGGGCACTGTACATCTTGAGGCAGGCAAGGTAGTGAGTGATAATGGAAGGAATTTTATGGCTGCCATAGCCCTTTCACAACTGAAACACATTCCTTGCCTGGCTCACACCTTAAACCTGGTGGTGCAGTGCTTTCTGAAAAGTTATCCGGGGTTACACGACCTGCTCCTGAAAGTGTGCAGACTTTGCTCGTACATCCGCCGTTCGCCCGTACACTCCAGCCGTATGCAGAACCATCAGCGGTCTTTGAAACTTCCCCAGCATCGCCTAATCATTGACATTGCAACAAGGTGGAACTCCACACTGCACATGCTTCAGAGACTGTGCGAACAGAGGCATGCTGTTATGTTTTTGTGGGAGGATACACATACACGGGCAGGCAGTTGGATGGCAGACATGGAGTTGTCAGGTGTGCAGTGGTCGAAGCTACAAGACCTGTGTCAAGTCCTTCAGTGTTTTGAGGAATGCACACGGCTGGTTAGTGCAGACAACGCCATAATAAGCATGAGCATCCCCCTAATGCGCCTGCTGATGCAAAGTTTGATGCACATAAAGGAGCAGGCGTCTGCAGCCGAGGACGAGGGAAGCCTAGATGACAGTCAGCCATTGTCTGCTCAGGGAAGTCTACAGGATGAGGTGGGGGGCAAAGAGGAGGAGGATGAGGAGGATGATGGGGATGAGTATTTTTTGGATGAGGAAGCTTCTCAGGGGGCAATAGAAACTGCTGGCGTTGCAAGGCCGGGTTCAGGTTTTTTGAGGGAGACAAGTGACGTTGATTTGCCCGAAAGTGCTCCTCAACCCAGCACATGCACTGATTTGACAACTGGAACATTGGCCCACATGGCGGATTATGCCTTGCGTATCCTCAAAAGGGACCCACGCATTATAAAAATGATGACCGATGACGATTACTGGTTGGCCTGCGTCCTTGATCCTGCTATAAAGGCAAATTGCAAAATATCATGCCACATGAGAACCTCAAACAAATATTGGCAACCAAACAAGCTACTCTTGTAGACCGTTTGATTCAGGCATTCCCAGCACACAGCGCCGGTGATGGTTCTCACACGAGCTGCAGGGGGCAACAGGGCAGAGGTGTTAGAGGTGCACAAATCAGAAGTGGCGTTGGACAGAGGGGTTTTCTGACCAGGTTGTGGAGTGATTTCGCAATGACCGCAGACACGAAAGGTACTGCAGCATCAATTCAAAGTGACAGGAGACAACATTTGTCCAGTATGGTTACTAACTATTTTTCCTCCATTATCGATGTTCTCCCTCAACCGTCATTCCCCTTTGATTACTGGGCATCCAATATAGACACCTGGCCTGAATTGGCCGAATATGCATTGCAGGAGCTTGCTTGCCCAGCAGCTAGTGTGCTATCAGAAAGAGTATTCAGTGCTGCTGGTTCAATACTGACCGAAAAAAGGACTCGTCTGGCGACCCAAAATGTTGATGATTAGTGTTGAGCGATATCTTCCGATACTTGAAAGTATCGGTATCGGATAGTATCGGCCGGTATCCGAAAAATATCGGATATCGCCGATACCGATACCCGATACCAATACAAGTCAATGGGACACAAGTATCGGAAGCTATCCTGGATAGTTCCCAGGGTCTGAAGGAGAGGAAACTCTCCTTCAGTCCCTGGGATCCATATTCATGTAAAAAATAAAGAATTAAAATAAAAAATATGGATATACTCACCCCTCCGGCGGCCCCTGGACCTTACCGATGTAACCGGGAGCCTCCGTTCCTAAGAATGAGGAGTTTAGGACCTTCGATGACGTTGCGGCTTGTGATTGGTCGCGTGACCGCTCATGTGACCGCTCACGCGACCAATCACAAGCCGCGACGTCATCGCAGGTCCTAAACTCCTCATTCTTAGGAACGGAGGCTCCCGGTTACATCGGTAAGGTCCAGGGGCCGCGGGAGGGGTGAGTATATCCATATTTTTTATTTTAATTCTTTATTTTTTACATGAATATGGATCCCAGGGCCTGAAGGAGAGTCTCCTCTCCTCCAGACCCTGGGAACCATACACTGGGAACTTCCGATTCCAATTTCCGATATCACAAAAATATCGGAACTCGGTATCGGAATTCCGATACAGCAAATATCGGCCGATACCCAATACTTGCGGTATCGGAATGCTCAACACTATTGATGATCTAACCTTCATTAAAATGAACCACTCATGGATTTCTAATTATTTTGCCCCACCTTTCCCGGCTGACACCTAGCTTTCCTGAAAAAAGGCCTTGCTTTGGGACTGGTGTTACTGACTGTTCCAATCTCTTAATTTGCAGCTGCTGTTTGTACAGCATACGACATGTTTACACCTCCCTAAATGGCCTAACTCCCCCCACGGGGCCGTGGTCTCGCCACTTGGCGCAAGCACCCGTCAGAGTGCCGTTTGTCTGAAGAGGTGGGTGTGCCCACTTTTGGTCGACGGCACTGCCACTGGGTCCCTCATAGTACAATGAAGTGTCTCTGGCGGTGGTGGCGCGCACCCAACGTCAGACACACCGTTGTAACATGAGGGGCCCTGGGCCTGTACCGCCGGCCACGAGAGAGTGTCCCCCCAGCTCAAACAGTGCTCTACCACTTGCAAAATTATCTCTCGCTGCTCCACCACTGTTTAGTCTATGCGCTGAAATCCTTCAATGCCTGGCACTGACAATAACAATTTGTTGACATGTATGATGCTATTTAAAATAGGCAGGGGCCCTGTCCTACATTTACACCAGTAAATACTTTGCGCCAAATTACAATGTCTGAAAGTCAGCATAGGAGCCCACCCCTGTACCTAAGTATGGCACCTTTTTTTTTTTTTTTGCGAGACATTAACATCTATTTAGTTTTTTGGAGTACTTACTGTCTGAGGTCCCTCCTTCCAATTGTCCTCCGCCGAGCACACCAATGCTGCTTGTGTACCCCTGCCACATAATGGAAGCTGCATAGAGCCTATTTTGTTATTTTAGGCCTACTAAGTCTGTCTGCGGTCCCTCCTTCCAATTGTCCTCCACTGAGCACACCAATGCTGCCTGTGTACCCCTGCCACATAATGGAAGCTGCATAGAGCCTATTTTCTTATTTTAGGCCTACTAAGTCTGTCTGCGGTCCCTCCTTCCAATTGTCCTCCACTGAGCGCGCCAATGCTGCCTGTGTACCCCTGCCACATAATGGAAGCTGCATAGTGCCTATTTTGTTATTTTAGGCCTACTAAATCTGTCTGCGGTCCCTCCTTCCAATTGTCCTCCACTGAGCACACCAATGCTGCCTGTGTACCCCTGCCACATAATGGAAGCTGCATAGTGCCTATTTTGTTATTTTAGGCCTACTAAGTCTGTCTGCGGTCCCTCCTTCCAATTGTCCTCCACTGAGCACACCAATGCTGCCTGTGTACCCCTGCCACATAATGGAAGCTGCATAGAGGCTATTTTGTTATTTTAGGCCTACTAAGTCTGTCTGCGGTCCCTCCTTCCAATTGTCCTCCACTGAGCACACCAATGCTGCCTGTGTACCCCTGCCACATAATGGAAGCTGCATAGAGCCTATTTTGTTATTTTAGGCCTAAGAAGTCTGTCTGCGGTCCCTCCTTCCAATTGTCCTCCACTGAGCACACCAATGCTGCCTGTGTACCCCTGCCACATAATGGAAGCTGCATAGAGCCTATTTTGTTATTTTAGGCCTACTAAGTCTGTCTGCGTCCCTCCTTCCAATTGTCCTCCACTGAGCACACCAATGCTGCCTGTGTACCCCTGCCACATAATGGAAGCTGCATAGTGCCTATTTTGTTATTTTAGGCCTACTAAGTCTGTCTGCGGTCCCTCCTTACAATTGTCCTCCACTCAGCACACCAATGCTGCCTGTGTACCCCTGCCACATAATGGAAGCTGCATAGTGCCTATTTTGTTATTTTAGGCCTACTAAGTCTGTCTGCGGTCCCTCCTTCCAATTGTCCTCCACTGAGCACACCAATGCTGACTGTGTACCCCTGCCACATAATGGAAGCTGCATAGAGGCTATTTTGTTATTTTAGGCCTACTAAGTCTGTCTGCGGTCCCTCCTTACAATTGTCCTATGCTGAGCACACCAATGCTGCCTGTGTACCCCTGCCACATAATGGAAGCTGCATAGAGCCTATTTTCTTATTTTAGGCCTACTAAGTCTGTCTGCGGTCCCTCCTTCCAATTGTCCTACGCTGAGCACACCAATGCTGCCTGTGTACCCCTGCCACATAATGGAAGCTGCATAGAGGCTATTTTGTTATTTTAGGCCTACTAAATCTGTCTGCGGTCCCTCCTTCCAATTGTCCTCCGCTGAGCACACCAATGCTGCCTGTGTACCCCTGCCACATAATGGAAGCTGCATAGTGCCTATTTTGTTATTTTAGGCCTACTAAGTCTGTCTGCGGTCCCTCCTTCCAATTGTCCTCCACTGAGCACACCAATGCTGCCTGTGTACCCCTGCCACATAATGGAAGCTGAATAGTGCCTATTTTGTTATTTTAGGCCTACTAAGTCTGTCTGCGGTCCCTCCTTCCAATTGTCCTCCACTGAGCACACCAATGCTGCCTGTGTACCCCTGCCACATAATGGAAGCTGCATAGAGGCTATTTTGTTATTTTAGGCCTACTAAGTCTGTCTGCGGTCCCTCCTTCCAATTGTCCTACGCTGAGCACACCAATGCTGCCTGTGTACCCCTGTAGCCTAATTTAAACCGCATCGAGCCTGCTTTATTATTTTATGCCTAGGAAGTCTGTCTGCGGTCCCTCCTTGAAATCGTCCTCCGCTGACCACAACAATGCTGCCTGTGTACCCCTGTAGCCTACTTTAAACTGCATAGAGCCTACTTTCTATTGTAGGCCTACTACCTGTGTCTGTCTCGGCCAGTCCACTCCTTGCAGTTGTCCTCTACTGAACAAAGCTATGCCGCCTGTGTACTCCTGTGACCAATTGTGAACTGCATTTATCCTACTTACTTATTTGTGCCTAGTAACTGTGTAAGCCTGTCATAACAGTTGTCCTCCACCACAGAACCCAGCTATGCCACTTGTGTACTCCTTTTACCAATTTTGAACTTAATATAGCCTTCACTTTTATTTTAGGCCTACTTCCTGTGTCAGAGCCACTAATTACACATGCCCTCCTCCGCTGAACCACGCTATGCTGCAAGTGTACTCCACTTACCAATTTTGAACTGCATTTTGCCTAATTACTTATTTAGGCCTACTTATTGTGTCTGTCTCCCATTACAGTTGTCCTCCACTGTACAAAGCTGAGCTTCAATCTTCAGGCTCTCATTAAGTAGTTGTTGTTAATATGTGTGGTTGGGGCCTACTAATGTTGTCTGCCGCTCCCTTGTGTTGTCCTCCACTGTAAAAAGCTGAGCTTCAATCTTCAGGCTCTCATTAAGTAGTTGTTGTTAATATGTGTGGTTGGGGCTTACTAACGGTGTCTGCCGCTCCCTGTTGTTGTCCTCCACTGTACAGAGCTGAGCTTCAATCTTCAGGCTCTCATTAAGTAGTTGTTGTTAATATGTGTGGTTGGGGCCTACTAACGGTGTCTGCCGCTCTCTTGTGTTGTCCTTCACTGTACAAAGCTGAGCTTCAATCTTCAGGCTCTCATTAAGTAGTTGTTGTTAATATGTGTGGTTGGGGCCTACTAACGGTGTCTGCCGCTCCCTGGTGTTGTCCTCTACTGTACAAAGCTGAGCTTCAATCTTCAGGCTCTCATTAAGTAGTTGTTGTTAAGATAACAGTGCAGTTGGCCTACTATTTCGGTTGGGGCCTACTAACGGTGTCTGCCGCTCCCTTGTGTTGTCCTTCACTGTACAAAGCTGAGCTTCAATCTTCAGGCTCTCATTAAGTAGTTGTTATTAATATGTGTGGTTGGGGCCTACTAACGTTATCTGCCACTCCCTTGTGTTGTCCTTCACTGTACAAAGCTGAGCTTCAATCTTCAGGCTCTCATTAAGTAGTTGTTAATATGTGTGGTTGGGGCCTACTAACGGTGTCTGCCGCTCCCTGGTGTTGTCCTCCACTGTACAAAGCTGAGCTTCAATCTTCAGGCTCTCATTAAGTAGTTGTTGTTAAGATAACAGTGCAGTTGGCCTACTATTTTGTTTGGGGCCTACTAACGGTGTCTGCCGCTCCAAGGTGTTCTCCAGGTTTACTTGCCTGAGCTTCAATCTTCAGGCTCTCATTAAGTAGTCGTTGTTAATATAACACTGCAGTTGGCCTACTAGTGTGGTTGGGGCCTGCTAACGGTGTCTGCCGCTGCTTTCTGTTCTCCACTGAACAGAGCTGAGGTTCAATCTTCAGGCTCTCATTAAGTTGTTGTTTATATAACACTGCAGTTGGCCTACTATTTTGGTTGGGCCTAGTAACGGTGTCTGCCGCACCTTGGTGTTGTCCTGTGTTATTTTCCAGAGCTTCCAGAGCTTCAATCTTCAGGCTTTCGGGCTAGATTTGTAATATTAAACTGCATTGGGCCTACTACTGTGGGTGGACCCTTAAAACGGTGTCTGCCGCTCCTGGGTTTTCTCCTGTTCTGTTTTCCCGAGCTTCAATCTTCAGGCTTTCGGCCTTTATTTGTAATATTAAACTGCATTGGGCCTACTACTGTGGTTGGGCCCTTAAAACGGTGTCTGCCGCTCCTGGGTTTTCTACTCCACTGAACAAACCAATGCCGCCTGGTTAGTCCTGTTACCAATTTTGAACTGCATTTAGCCCACTTTATTATTTGTGCCTATATCTGTGTTTCCTCCTCATCCTGCCCATTGCCCAGCCAGTGCTAGATGAGTCTTGTGGTACATTGACCCAGACCACTACATTCCCCTTGCATGCTACACAGCCGCAATCTGACCCTGCTGAAAGTCAGGTTCCCCTTCCCGCATACTATACCACCTTACACAGGGACAGAGAGGAAGGTGCAGATGAAAGTGCAGGTTCCTTCATCAGGTGGGGGGGCATACTCGTTGGCGACGTCACAGGCAGAGGGCCCCTAAGAGTATGCAGAAGTGTCGCTGCCGGTGGGAGGCGCCCCCGCCTTGCAAACACACCGCCGTACTTTGAGGGGCCCTGTGCCAGTGCCAATGCGAACGAGTGGGCCCCCCCCTGCTTGCTCAGGATCACAGCACTTGCAAAGTTGAAACACTTACCTCTCACTGCTCCACCGCCGTGACGTAGTCCACGTTTCCTGGGCCCACTAAAAACTTGAACCAGCCCTACCCCCCACAACTTTAGCCAAATGACTCCCAATTTCCAATGCCCAACTATTATTATAAAGTTAATTAAGATTGACAAGCTTCAGAAACAAGAATGGATGTTTTTGCCATTAAAATGGGAACTGTAGGTGTTTTCCTGGCCCCCACTCACTGCCGACTATGCTTCCCCATTGACTTGCATTGCGTTTCGTGTTTCGGTCGATCCCCGACTTTTCGCGATAATCGGCCGATTGCACTCGACTCGACTTTTGAGATAGTCGGGTTTCGCAAAACCCGACTCGACCCCAAAAAAGTAAAATTCGCTCAACCCTAGTGGTGTGAATCGATTCACACTGTGTTAGGGCTAGTGGAATGCACCAAGTAAATATAGATGTTTTTATTGGTGTGTTCGCAGCCCGGGATCCACCGTGCAGGAGGAACGTGCTGCTAGCAAATGACGGCACTATATGGCAGTATAAGCGAACTCTGTTACTTCACAGAAAGAAGACGCTGTGCCCTGTTAACGTCACAGGGGAACACAGGTAACTGCTGAGCTGATGGCAGTCAGTGGTCACGCACTCAGAGAAGCACACAAAACACTCCTCTCCGGTGGAACCAGAATTCTAGAGGCTATGAGCCAGCCCTGAATACATTCATACAAAACTCCTCACGGGAGGTGTTGGTATTCTAGGGGCTTATTTCAGCCAAACCCTGTCCACATACAGCCGTGACCACAATAGCAAAGCTCATACACATGTTGATACTAGCGCATGCCATGCGAACCTTTTATAGCTGCAGCAACTTCAGGACCTTCCTAGAGGACCAATGAGAGCTGCCACAGTATCTGAGCAACTTCAGGACCTTCCTAGAGGACCAATGGGAGCTGCTGCAGTACCTGAGCATGTCACCCCTGACCTCCAATGAGAGGTCTTACCTTGGGCATGCTCAGAAGGGTTTTCCCTTCTAAAGCAGGACTTAGTCCCAGAGACGTCTGCTCGCCACTGACCAGTACTGGCTATAATGGCAGAACTTGAAAGAACAGCAGTAACCAGGCGCAGAGTAACACCCTGTTGAAAAAGCTACGCGAAACGCGCGTCCGGGGGGACCGAGTGAGGTGGGGAGGCCATACCTGATTGACAATGGGTAAGCAGCGTATGCAAGCCCGACAACTTCTGTGGACCCAGATGGCAGCGGTGACCGCATGGAAGGAGCCCCTGATCAGAATAATAATGACCGTAAAGCACCAGCCCTTACCACCAGTGCACACAGCCCCAGCGGAGCCGGAATGAGAGACGCTGCTGGAGGAGATGACAACACTGCAGAAACAAACCCTGCAGCCAGTGCACCTGACCCCAGCGGAGGCAGAGAAAGAGACTGGCACCGGAGAGACAAGTATGGAAACTACCCCGGTAGATGAGGAAAACCTGGGGGGACCCTTAGAACCCCCGCCAATCCTAACGCCCGGCCAGGTAGTTACAACCGTAACCTGGGACCGCACGACAGACCTGGGCTGTATACTCACAGACCCCCTGGTACCTGAACCCTTGTCCTTGGGAGCATGCAGTCAGCAGGAAGCCATATACTGGAGACACCCTAAGACAGATCTTATGGGATTACCAGAAGAGGCCCAAGCAGGAGCAAATCGTGTAGAGGTAGAGGAAAAAGAGGATTACTGTCAGAGACAGATCCAAAAGTTAAAGGCAGAACAACAGGACTGCAAAGCCAAATGGGAGGCTATGGAGGAGCGCAATATGCTGGCTAAAGCCCAGTACCGCAAAGCTAGACCCGCAGATGAAGGACAAATAAGACAAGGAATTGTGGTTTAATTTAACCTTTACAGAGGATGGGGGTTTATTAGAGAGCATGAAGAGCATACAGAACTCTTTGTCAAACGCAGAGACGTTGAATCCCACCTCTTAAAGGGACACCCATACAGCGACCTTTATCCAGGAGACAAAGTAACATTCACGCGGTACAATGGTGAAAGGGGATTCTATGCCCTGCACGTAAAAAGGTGCACAAAAGGGCGTGCCAATACAGGTGTAGCCACAGAGAGTAGGGTGCATACCCAGGCTACACAAACCCCAGTTGCTGGACTGTTCTCAGTTGAGTCACCTGTTGTGACATATAGAAAAGAACTTCCCCAGTCGGGAAGCAGTAGACACCAGGACCTATCTTGGAAAAGGAAATAAGAAACAGAGTTACCTGGTTTAAAAATGTTAGAGTATGTTTATTAATGTTTGTTGAAATTTAAAAGACAGTAGGGTAATGAATACCTGAAAACTTTCCCCTGTAAATAGTTAGCAGGCTACAGGATTTTATGTGTAATTTTATAGGCCAGAGCACTGCTGGATGAATGGTGAGGCCAGAACAAGTTCTGAATGTAGGGGATAATCGGATGTGTTGGGCCACAGAATTCTACACTGTAAGGGATACTCACACAGCGGTAGAATAAAATTATTATTTTTGCTCACAAATTGGAAAGACATGGCTGAACAGTACTCCCATAGGCAGGGGTGTAACAATACAGTAGATGATAGCAAAGTACACAAATACAATAGATGGAATTAAACCATACACATTCGATAATGTCCTATAACGACTGAAAGTCTTTGCAAAAGATTAGCTAACAGCACACTCCCCATCTGAAATCCTTGGCTTTCACTATTTTAACAGTCTTGAAGTGGAGGTCTTTTCCTTAAGGACAGTGAGGAATGCCTCAACCTGAAAGACAAAACAGTGCATGCAATTCTACAATAACATATAAACGAGGTAGACGAATGTCTATAACCAGTTCCTGAAGTAATCCAATGGTTCAAGCTCCAGTGCAATCAGAAAATTTTTTAAATAGTCCGAAAGTTCATTGAAAGCTCCTTCTAGCTGATGGATCCTTTATGTTTGGTCTTTTCATGGTAATGTCGTATTAGTAGAGTGGTGACATGGTGATCGCCAGGAATAATTAGAGGATTCTTTTCTGCCTCCTCCAACTTGGCTTTGTTTAAACAACGACATACTTGAGGAATACCTAGAGTTTCAAAATTCTAACTAAAGTAATTTTGCAGATAATAGCAAAAAAGTAAGCATCGGGGCCTAAAAGGACCTCAATACGCATTCTAGGGTTAGGTGTCCACCAACTCTCAGTAAACCCTTCTTGTCAATTATTGGATTCAAGGTGACAATTGGGCTGTTTTTAGGAACATCTAGATTTTTATGTATACATTCCAGTTCCTTGTGAAAAACATACTTCTGCACATTACGTATCACAAACACTTCAATCAGAGCAAAGTCTGCTGCAGAGAGAGGTTTATGACAGACGTGCCAACCACCACAATCAGCGTTATGTCCTTATTGCAATAGCAGTGTGCGATGTGGACTAACCGTGCAATGGTGCAAACGAACCTTGTCCATCTGGAGAAGCGATCAAATCGCTGACAGTCCAAACCAACTTTCTCTTTTGATTTAGTTATGAGGGTGTTGAGATCAGGACAGATCTCTGGGTCAATGTCCAGATCCTGAAGGCTGAAGCTGTCTTCATCGGCAGTCTCTCCACACTGGTCGTGATGGAACTCTGGTCCTGTTAACCAAGAAGAGTTCGCAAAAGCGCCAACAGACACAGGGCTAATAGCAAGGTCAGCAGGGTTAAGATGGGATAGAACATACAGCCATTGGTCAGGTTTAGAAGATTTCCTGATCCTTTCAACATGGTTATTGACATAGATGTAGAAGCGTTTAGTCTGGTTGTATGTGTAGCCCAGAACAACCTTGCTGTCTGTGTAGAATCTTGTGTCATTCACATGAATAGCTAGTTTGCTCTGCATGAAATCTACAATCTCTATGGCTAGCACAACCCCACAGAGTTCAAGTCTGGGTATCGTGGGCTCGTGTTGAGGAGCCAATTTAGCCTTTCCAAATAGAAATCCAACATGAAACTAATTGTTAGAGTCTATAATCATCAAATAGGCAACAGCTGCAATACCTTCAGTAGAGGCATCAGAGAATATACGGATCTCTTTCCATTGTCTCGTAGCAAAGGAAGCTGGACTGTAACAATGTGATATGTGGATCTTATCCAAGGCACAAAGAGATTCCCTCCATGACTTCCATTTATTTGTTTGTCAGCAGGGAGGGGTACATCCCAGTCTTTAATAGCTTCTGAGAGTTGTCTTAAGAGAAGCTTGCCTTGTATATTCAAGGGTGCAACAAACCCGAGTGGATCGTATAGACTGTTCACCACTGACAGAACCACACGCTTAGTAAATGGCTTTTCTGCACCACTAACCTGAAAGCTGAAGGAGTCCTTTAACAAGTTCCATCTCAAGTCCAGGATTCTCTGTACTGGTGGATTGTCTGAACCTAGATACAAGTCCCTGAATTCTGCATCATAATCATTAGGGTGAAAAGCTTTTGTGACAGCAACACTATTGGAGGCAATTTTATGCAATCTTAAATGAGCTTTTGAAAGCATTCCTTGTGTCCGTTTGACCAGATCAATGGCTTCTTCGGGTGTGTGCAGTGATTTTAGACCATCATCCACGTAGAAGTCCTTTTCAATGAACTGTTGGGCATCCTTCCCGAACTCTGATTTGCCATCTGAGGCAGTCCTACATAGGCCATATGTAGCAACTGCAGGAGGACTGTATCCGAACACGTGCACCTTCATGTGGTATTCAACCATTTCTTTGTCGGGGTCATTGTCTCTGTGCCATAGAAAACAGAGATAATTTCTGTGGTCTTGCCGCACGATGAAATAATGGAACATTTGTTCAATGTCAGCAGTAATAGTGACTGGCTCTTTTCTGAATCTCATGAGTACTCCCACCAGGTTATTAGGTTGGGATCAGTGAGGAGAAAGTCGTTCAGAGATGCACCATGAATGATGCTTGGTGCTTGAATCGAACACCACTCTGATTTGTTTAGGTTTTCTCGGATTATATACTCCAAAACAAGGTAGATACCAGCATTCTTCATTCTCTTGCAAGGGTGGAATCGGCTCTGCATGGTCATTGCAAAATATCTTGTCCATAAAGGCTACAAAATGGCCCTTCATTTCAGGCTTGTTTCTTAATGTTCTCTGCAATGAGGTGAACCTGGATAAGGCCTGTTCTCAGCTGTTAGGAAGCTTGGTCCTTGTAACCTTGAAGGATAAGGGAGCAACCCAGTGGTTAGATTCATTCTTGAAGAATCCACTGTCCATTATTCTAATAAATTCCTTGTCTTCTATGGATAAGGCAATTTTGTTGTTCTCTTGTGTTGAATGAAACACTGTTCTTCCAAAGTCATCACCATAGGGAGTATTAATGATGTCAGGCTCTTGGATGAAATCTGAGAACCTTTCTTTCATTTTGTAGTGATGAGAGTATGGTTTGAAGTGAGTTGTGCGACCACTTTGGAGTACCTACGTTTTAAAGGAGTTGACTTTGGATGCCTTGTGACTCTAATCCAGCATGTATTGTCCAAGATAAAACTGACCAAGAAGAAGGTAGTGAGATAAAGAGGAGTTGCAGAAAGAAAGGTATTATGGGTAAAGCACAGTAATAATACATGAATAACATAATATAACAATGGCCAGTAGATGGCAGCAAAGTACACAGACACAATAGATGGAATTATACCATATACATTCGATAATGTCCCATAATGACTGAAAGTCTTTGCAAAACATTAGCTAACAGCACAGATAACTACTGTTACTGATTACTAGATAAGAAGGTGAAGTGTAGCCAGATCTGATGGTCAGAGAGGAGAAAAAGACCAGGCTGGGACACGTGTTCTCCTATATGGAATTGAAGATAAGGTGGCACACCGAGGAGCGTATGGCACACATCAAATGGTCTTTTGGAATAGTAGTGAGAAGTCATAGTGATGCACCTCAACTGATGAGGTCCTCACCCTAAGGGAAGATGGAGATTACCATAATGGTTTGCTGGTCTAATGTAACATCTAACAGAAGTAATGTACTGCCATGTGTAATTGTAAAGTTCCTGCCTCTGGATTGCACACGAGATATGTTCTTTAAGCCTGCTATTCTTCTTATCAGTTTGTTCAGTAAAGAAAAGTTTATTTTTGTTATCTGGTCTCCATCATTCATCTCTGCTTCGTTGGGTCTTGGCCTGCCATGTCAAGTGGCAACATGCCATCTGCAATGGCGTTTCACTAAGGTAGCAGGATATTATTTGGAGAATAGGAGTGATGATCTCTGCTGCTAAGGAGTCATTTTAAATAAAGATCCAGAAGACGTAATATAGGAATAACAAAGTTATTTATTCTCAACATGTGGACTAAATTCTTCATCAGGAGAGCCACAGTAAAAAGTTAGTCCAACTGAGAAACGCATTGAGAATAAACCACTTTGTTATTCCTGCATCGCATCTTATGGATCCATACTGGGAATATCTCCTTGACAGAGCAGATCATGATGCCTATATTCCAAACAAATGCTAACACGGCAGGTTTTCCTGTCTCGAGGATGCTGCAGCAGCTGTTTCTTGCATCTATTCTTCAGTTCTGGGTTTCGTAGCCCCAAAAGTTGACCAGCTACCTGTTCATTCACCTGTACTTGCCAAGCAAATAAGACCTTATTGCACTTGTTGTCTCCCTTTTTATCAAAGGTAACAGCATACACACTAAGACAGGATCTCCATTTTCCTGTAGAGTGGTGCAGATGCATCTCTCGACCATTACTGCCTTGCCTGTTACATGTGTTTTTGGGATTGGGAGAGATGTATTGTCTTCCCAGGTAATTCTTCCCTCTGATGAACCATTTGATGCATGGTCTGACTCATTGCACTAAAGAAGCCTTGGTAAGTATGGCAAATCAACTTTGAGTAACACAAGGGCTTAATCTGGCTGCTACTATGTTACTACCTGTTCTGTTTGTGCCTTTCATAACCCAGGTAGAAGTGAGAAAGTCATTGTACCCATTCCCAGGGCCGGCGTCAGCACCCGGTGCACCCTGGCAAGTGCAGGGGCCCTGAGCAGGCAGGGGGTCCACTCACCATTGGGGACACTGGCGTGCTATGGGAGCTTGGTGCTGGCCCCCGTGAGTGGACCCCGCTGACACCGCCTGCTCCGGGCCCCGGCACTTGCGATACTTACCTCTCCCAGTTCCAGCACTGCAGCATCTTCCATCCTCTGACTGTGACGTTCAGGTCAGAGGGTGTGATGACGTCACCAGTGAGCGCCCTCTGCCTGAGCAGTCACAGCACAGAGAGCAGGAAGACGCCGACGGTAAAGAGTCCAGAGCAGAGCAGCATCAAGCAACGAGCGGTGAGCATTTCATTTTTTTTATTTTTTTTTTATATTTGGAGCAATATATGGGGACCATTAGAAGGGGCCCATATATGGAGCATTATATGGGGCTAATTCTATATGGAGCATCTTATGGGGCCAATAATATAGGAAGCATCTTATGGGGCCAATTTTATAGGAAGCATCTTATGGGGCCAATTCTATGGGGAGCATCTTATGGAGCCAATTTAATATGGAGCATCGTATGGGGCCAATTCTATATGGAGCATCTTATGGGGCCAATTCAATATGGAGCAGTATATGGGGCCAATTACATATGGAGCAGTATATGGGGCTAATATTATATGAAGCATCTTATGGGACTAATTATATATGGAACATTTTATATGGCCAATTATATATGGAGCATTATATGGGGCCCATTATACATGGAGCATCTTATGGGGCCAATTATTTTTGGAGCATTATATGGGGCCAATCATATACTGTAAGGAACATTATGTGGGACCCATTCTGTAAGGAGCATTATATGGAACCCATTCTGTATGGAGCCTCATATGGGGCCCATTCTGTATGGAGCAATATATGGGACTCAGTATACTGTATGGGGCCGATCATATACTGTATGGAGCATTATATGAGGCCCATTATATATGGAGCAATAGATGGGGCCCATCTTATACTGTATGGAGAATTATATGTGGCTCACTATACTGTATGGAGCATTATATGGGATCAATTCAGTATGGAGCAATATATGCGGCTCAATCTGTATGGAGCACTCTGTGGTGCCCATTATACTGTATGGAGCATTATATGGGGCTCTTTATTCTGTATGGAGTGCTACGTGCTGCCCATTATACTGTATAGAGCAATATAAGGGGCTCATTATTCTGTTTCGAGCATAATATGGGGCTCATTATTCTGTTTGGAGCAATATATGGGGCTCATTATTCTGTATAGAGGACTATACAGTCCGGTTTCTGAGCTAATGTAGAATGTACAATAGATATCACTCATGTAATGTAAGAAGTAAGTGAAATCTTTGGCATCGTACCATACCTATATTTCTCTGCCGTATCTGTGCATTATGAATTGTGGTATGTGTTAAAGGTGCCCACCAGGACTCTTTCGCCCAGGGCCCATGAAAACCTGGAGCCGGCCCTGCCCATTCTTTTATCTGCAGAATAATTTAATACAGTTACCTAAGCTAGGCATATATGATTATTTCCTTTTCTGTGTGCATCTCTTTTGAGGATGACTATGGTCAGGCCTGGTGCGAAAGCAACTGCAAAAGCAGTAGCTAAGAATCTAATGTCTGAAGTAGTATGCCAAAGTTAAACTGGAAAGAAAGACCTTTTGAGTGCCTTTGAGTGCACACCTATCACTAAAAAAAGTTTCAAAAATGGCCAATACAAGTTAGACTAAATCTTGATGTGCTTCAAACCAGTAAGCATTATATGCAAATGTAGGCTCCTCGAAAAGATTACCATTTCAAAGCTTTCTGAATACACCAAAAAGGTGCTTTCACATGCTTTTATTGTTCCCAGTACAGCAATGTTCAAAAAGGAAAAAAATTCTTCCATCCACCTTGGGGACAGGGTATTCTCATAAAAGTTTTTTTCACCTGTTAACCATTCAACATGGTTTATTCCATAACATACTCATATGAATCGTGTATGTTAGCAAAACCAACTAACATATATGAGACCACATTGCATAACATAAATCTAATATTAGGTGTGGAAAGCATATCTCATATATTAACTGGGCATGGGAGCAGCTGGCAGGGCTCTGTGGTAACCTCTATAATGTTACCGCTTGTCACTAAAGCTGCGCCCCAAGCTCAGCTCAGTGTCTCCTGAATATCAGGGTGAACGGTGCATCATGGCACCATTCATCAAGACCCATCCAGGTGAGCGAAATCATGCTTATTCTTCTATATTTCTATATTGAGACCCAGATAAAACCCTATTTGCACTTTGTCTCGTCTCCACTTTCTCTCTCTTAGATCTAGGTTCTTTGTAAATATTTTAATTGTAATGCATCAAAAAATGTTTTCGTATTAGTTCTGATCAAGAAAAGTGGGATAATATTTTTATAAAACACATCAGGCTATATTTGGGTTGGCTAATCAATGTCAATGTCCCATCTAGCTGTCCTTTTCATGGAAGAGGAATTATTTGTCCCTTATTGATGGAACATCATTGAATGGAATTTATCACTCCCAGTGGTGGGGTGCGTGAAATCCTTGGTGGCAAGTTAACTTGACAAGAAAAGGGGGAACTGGTGTGAATGGAAAGAGGGCAAAGAATGATGGATTAATGTACCAATACAGCTAAAATTTTGCAGAAAATATCTGATATGTATAATCAAGTGAGTTTCTCTGCCTAGGAGCCTGCAGGGAAACAGGGAATGTGACCATGGGTCATGCAAAATGAGATATGTTCATAAAAGCTGAAAAACAAGGGCATTATTGTTTCACTCAAGAAATGGGGCGCAATCTGAAAAAGTGTAGGCCCAGATGGAGGAATGACACAATAATTGTGGTCCAATCACATACTATGGCTAAGAACACTGACAGGCATTGGTGTTTTTTTTACAGTTTTACTCTTCTTATGAATCTGATTCTCATGATAGCTAATGGGGTACAATACCAACTAAACTCCGATATGTACATTGTGGACTCATGCTTATCAGTGTTTTCCTAAGGGAACCAGGAGAATATGCACATTGGCTCAGTTTCAGCCAGCCAAGTGGGTCTAGAAAGAAAAAGATCTGCATTACGGGAACATGCAAGCATACTGTATATGTAAGAAAAAACAAGAGGTAGTGAAAGTCAAGGTCAGGATAATAGTCCATGTGCTATGAGAAAAGAAATTTAAGTTATCTTTGGAGATGAGCCGATCAATCCGAGGAGAATTGAATTTGAGTGGAATTTTCTGAAATCTCTGGTTTCATGCAAACTCAAATAATCTGCAGTTTATGAGAATAGGCATAAGAATAGAAAATGCCTTGCGCCAGTTCACACATTCTGCACAATCAGTGAGTGAACTAATGGCATCAGGCGCGGTACCATAAAACATAGGGGCCGAACAAGGATAGCAGTGCTTAGTACTCATAGCATTAGGATAGAAAAAAAAGCCTAATGTGATTGTGGTGTATTACTTCAGTTCTGGTGTACCAATTTGAATATGGCAGTAATCCGAGCTGGAATTGGCCATCAGGTGCTTTGATTGCAACACTGTTAACAGTATTGGTGTCTTTAGGGTGCCAGTAATATTAACAGCTGTGGTGGAGCAGAAAGTCACCTGCTCTGTGCCCTCCGTCACTTTCTCCAGTAGGATACAGGTTTCTTTATGTTGTTGTTACAGGTGTGTCAGAGGCTTTAGACAGTCTCACTGCATCTGGCTGTAGAAGGTTTCAGCGGTTGGCCTTGCAGTCTAGTGGCCACCTTTCCCGGCCTTAATTGTGTCACCTGGATCTGGGTGTTTATTACTCCCAACTTCCTGTTGGGAGTTGCGGGTGTTATTTTTTATTTGCACTTCCCTGTTAAGGCTTGGAGCTGTAGCAGTTGGCTAGCGTCCTCTGGAGTTTGAAGGACGAAGGTGTTTATCTCTAAGGGTACCGTCACACATTGAAATTTTCATCGCTGCGACGGCACGATTCGTGACGTCGCAGCGTCGTATGATCATCGCTCCAGCGTCGTAGACTGCGGTCACACGTTGCAATCACGGCGCTGGAGCGATGCCGAAGTCCCCGGGTAACCAGGGTAAACATCGGGTAACTAAGCGCAGGGCCGCGCTTAGTAACCCGATGTTTACCCTGGTTACCAGCGTAAACGTAAAAAAACAAACAGTACATACTCACCCGTCGGTGTCCTTCAGGTCCCTTGCCATCTGCTTCCTGCTCTGAGTGCAGCCGTACAGTGAGAGCAGAGCGCAGCACCGCTGCTCTCTGCTCTCACTTTCCGGCCGGCACTCAGAGCAGGAAGCAGACGGCAAGGGACCTGAAGGACACCGACGGGTGAGTATGTACGGTTTGTTTTTTTACGTTTACGCTTGTAACCAGGGTAAACATCGGGTTACTAAGCGCGGCCCTGCGCTTAGTTACCCGATGTTTACCCTGGTTACAAGCGAAGACATCGCTGGATCGCTGTCACACACAACGATCCAGCGATGTCAGCGGGTGATCAAGCGACGAAAGAAAGTTCCAAACGATCTGCTACGACGTACGATTCTCAGCAGGGTGTCTGATCGCAGTAGCGTGTCAGACACAGCGATATCGTAACGATATCGCTAGAACGTCACAAATCGTAACGTCGTAGCGATGGAAATTTCAATGTGTGACGGTACCCTTAGTCTACTCAAGCTAAGTTTCCCCTTCTTTTGTGTATCCTAGCTGTCTTTAGTGTTAGTGGTGTTCAACCAGCATGCACCCGTTCCTTCCCTAAGCAGCTAAGGTCTGACAGGAACTAGGTATCCGGATTGGCGATAGGTGCGGAACCTTTTTAGGGTCTCTTAGGGCAGACAGGGTGACATTAGATCTTCCTAGGGGTCTCCACTCTCCTCTTCCCTAGTGTTGGGCCCTCTTCTCCTTATCCCTTTGTGTTGCACTTAGTCTGTCACACACTGTGCGTGACAGTTGCAGACAGGGAGCCTAGATAGTATGACTATGTTTTTTTTTAGTTTATTTGTGGGTTTGGGTTACCCTCATGTTTTTTGGGGTGAAAAAATCAATTAATAAAATGACAAACCTATATATTGTTCTAAATAATTATTCTGAAAAAAAATCATATACTCATATACTGTGAAAATGTTATAATCCTCCAAAGAATAATGATAATAATTCCAATTACACTAGGTGTGGTGAAGAAACCTAATGCCATTCAGTTTGGCTCAGGAGACCCTCGGACAGACAGTCCATCAGGGTCCGTACCCAAACACACGGATGTTTCAAAGCAGCCAAGATCATATTCATGAAATACACTAAGGTGCCCTCAGCAAATTATCAACTTTGCAAAATATGCCAAAAGAGTTAAGTTATAAATAGCTCATATAAAATGTATACAAAGTGTAAGATGGCTGCCGGACGAGTCCATGAGGGGAGATATGTGTCATCGTGGCTATTAGCTGCGGTGATGTGAGCTCGGAAGCATGCTCCAGCACATACAGCGCTGAGAGAGTTATTAGGCCATTCCAGGGCTGAGTTTTACGAGCAGTCATAAGAGATGGGTGGGAATGACTGCTCACATATCCCAACTCCAAGGGTGTGGTTTGGCAGATAAAATAGAGGCCGAGTGTCTCAAAGTATCTGTGGCTGGAGGTGTGGAGGCCTCCAGTGTGTGTTGCTAAAGACACTGACCTAAGCAGACAGACCTGCAGTTCTATATGGACTATTTATTTTCAGTTTGTCTTTACTTTGTGCCGTAGAAGGCTATCTTTGTTTGCTTGTGCCTAAACAGGTTTATGAAGCTAATAAACCTGACCGGACCTGACCTCAAAACCGCAGCCTTAAAGGGAATCTGTCACCCCATTTTTCCCCTATAAGTTGCGGCCACCGCCATCAGGGGCATATCTACAGCATTCTGTAATGCATTCTGTAATGCTGTAGATAAGCCCCCGATGTAACCTGAAAGATGAGAAAAACAAGTTAGATTATACTCACCCAGGAGCAGTCCCGGTGCGGTCCGGTCAGATGGGCGTCGCGGTTCGGGTCCGGCGCCTCCCATCTTCATACGATGACGTCCTCTTCTTTGCTTCCTGTTGCGGCTCCTGCACAGCTGTACTTCCTCCCCTGTTGAGGGCAGAGCAAAGTACTGCAGTGCGCAGGCGCCGGGCCTCTCTGACCTCTCCCAGCGCCTGCATTTGTGAGCTGTAATTCTCCATTTCTAGTCACCTCCATTTTAGATGCAATGCATTTCTCATTTGCTGTGTTCTGGTGTCATCTAATGGTGAAAGTGTACAATGACTCATAATTATTGTTTTGTAAGGATCTGAGATGTAAATCTGGTGTCCTATTGGCCAGCTCCCAGTCACATGGTCAATAGGAGGAGCTGTTTTCCAGGCAAGTCTAGAATGTTCTTTAGTCTGAGGGATGCCCTCAGGGAAAGCAGAACACACGTGGAGGCTGTGTTCACTACAAGATCTGCGGCAGGCCTAAGAGCCTGGGTTCTCTCTAAAACCTCTAAAGTCTTTCTGACTGGAATCACCTCAGTTTTTACATTCACCTATGAGTGACATCATTCTAAAGTCTTTCTGACTGGAATCTGTAAGCTATCAAAAGACACTGTCCAGTGCTCTTAAAGGGAACCTGTCACCACGTTTTTGGAAGATGGGATAAAAATAGCGTTAAATAGGGGCAGAGGTGGGCATTACATTAGTGTGTTTGTTATGCGTTTATTACCCACCTAAGTTGCCGAAATACCTTTGCAAAGTCTCCGTTTTCGCCTGTCAATCAGGCTGGTCTGGTCAAAAGGGCGTTGTCTTCCCCCAGATTTTGCGTAGTTTTCCGTTGGTGGCGTAGTGGTGTGCGCATGCCCAAGGTCCCGAATCCTCTGCCAGGGGATTTAAAAGAGCGCGCTGTTCGTTTTCATTGGTGATCGGTGGGCGCGGCCATCTTCCTTTGGCCGCGCGTGCGCAGAGGCGGCGCTCTGCTGGCCGCGGCTTCAGGAAAATGGCCGCCGCGATATCCATCTGCGCACGCGCGGCATCCCGCGGCCATTTTCCTGAAGCCGCGGCCAGCAGAGCGCCGCTTCTGCGCACGCGCGGCCAAAGGAAGATGGCCGCGCCCACCGATCACCAATGAAAACGAACAGCGCGCTCTTTTAAATCCCCTGGCAGTATTTTAAAATGCGCGCGTGTCCTGCCTCCCGTGACGTCCCGGCTTGTGATTGGTCGCGTCGCCCATGTGGCCGCGACGCGACCAATCACAGCAAGCCGTGACGTAATTTTAGGTCCTTCAGGATTTTAAAATTACGTTCCGGCTTGTGATTGGTCGCGTCGTGGTCACATGGGCGACGCGACCAATCACAAGCCGTGACGTCACAGGAGGCAGGACACGCGCGCATTTTAAAATGTGCGCGTGTCCAGCCTCCCGTGACGTCACGGCTTGTGATTGGTCGCGTCGCCCATGTGACCGCGACGCGACCAATCACAAAGCCGGAACGTAATTTTAAAATCCTGAAGGACCTGAAATTACGTCACGGCTTGCTGTGATTGGTCGCGTCGCGGCCACATGGGCGGCGTGCGACCAATCACAAGCCGGGACTTCACGTAAGGAAGTTAAAGCACGAATTTTAAGCAAACAACGCTGCCGGTTCCCTCGGTAAGGTGCAGGCTGCGTCGGAGAGGTGAGTATAGCAATATTTTTTATTTTAATTCTTTATTTTACACATTAATATGGTTCCCAGGGCCTGAAGGAGAGTTTCCTCTCCTTCAGACCCTGGGAACCATCAGGAATACCGTCCGATACATGAGTCCCATTGACTTGTATTGGTATCGGGTATCGGTATCGGATTAGATCCGATACTTTGCCGGTATCGGCCGATACTTTCCGATACCGATACTTTCAAGTATCGGACGGTATCGCTCAACACTAGTAGTGAACTATTTTAAATTGTCCCTGATCCTGGTATATGCTCCCTCATCCTGGTATATGCTCCTCCATCCTGTTCCCCATCCTGGAATATGCTCCCCTATCCTGGTCCCCCATCCTGGAATATGCTCCCCCATCCTGCTATATGCTCCCCCATCCTGGTGTATGCTCCCCTATCCTGGAATATGCTTTCCCATCCTGGTATATGCTCCACCATCCTGGTCCCCCATCCTGGTATATGCTCCCCCCATCGTGAATCCTGGTCCCCCATCCTGGTATATGCTCCCCCATCGTGAATTCGGGTCCACCATCCTGGTTCCCCATCCTGGTATATGCTCCTCCATCCAATTATATGCTTCCCATCCTGCCTGCGCTGCTGTTGTTCCATTTTTTAAAAAACCATATGTTTATCATTTTTTTCAAATCTTCTTTGGCTGAAATTTCCAAAATATCTCTACAGCTACATTATAAAAGTAATATCACTTACTCCTAAATTGAAGTTCTCCTCCAAGGAGTATCTTTGCCTATGTGGTGCTAACCAGCCAGCAGTGCTATCCTTTTTGTATGCACACCTAAATAGTATTTCTCCTGAGTCCTAATACTTAAGTTCTGTTTGTGCTGCAGTGGGAAAGAGACGAAGGTATTGATATTTCCTTCAATAATTGTAGAACAATTTGCTTGGCAGCCAGAAAGGGAAGTTGGCAGGTGATTCTCATGGAAACTTCTATGAATATCATCCATTGAATATACAATTCATGTTGCTTCTAATGTTGCAAACTATATATCTCTGTTGTTTCTGATTTGAGTTGTGTTGGATTTTAGGTGTGAGGATTCCTTAGGGGCAGATATATCAGTGGTGCAGCCTGCAAAAGCTGCACAGGGCCCAAGAGGTAAGGGGGCCTAATTCCACCTCTGAATCAGCAAGCAGCATATCTCATACACAGAAGTCTTATACCACAAATGGCCCATATACGGTTCTTGCACCTGGTTGCTTTTCTATCTGTGTCTGTGCAAGGAGGTGGGCTTATGTAACAAGGGGCACTGGGGTGGTAGTCCTGACAGAGCTCACCCACTAAACACAGTCTGTAGACACCCCGGCCCCTTGTACATGCAATCTGGGATGGATTCAGTCTTTCCCCCAAACAGAGGTACCTTTTCTCCTCGGGCCACAGCAGCAGTCCAGGCAATTGAGAGTCCAGAGATGCAGCTGTAGTCCAACAGGGAAAACATAACTTTTTATTGAACAGAGGATGAAGGATGGACATAAAAGACAATTTTCAACACTGGATTTCCTGCTCTCACCCTGACATTTGCTGCAGTCATACCCACAACGGCCGCAGCAGCCGAGGATCACAGTCGTCCAAATGCTGGAATCTGGGCGTCTGAGACCCCTTCAGCAAAGGCCTCTCTAAAAGTCCAGAGAGCCTGTGTTGTAGTCCTTTTTTAGTCCTTGGTGATCTTTAGCCTGGGGCAACAGACCTCTCCCATCTGGGGGGTCTGGCAGTGCCCCATCTGTCTGTACGTCTGAACTGGTAAACGATTCCGGCAGTTCTGAGGAAGCAACAGCTTCCTCTCTCCTTGTGGCTACAAGTCCAGCCTCTCTACTGCTGCTGGACCAGCCCCTATTTTAAATATTTCTGTCCCTGACTCTATACATAGTCATTAAAGGGGAACTTACACAATACAAGGTATAACAATTACAGCACATACATTACATTACATTACACATAAAACATACGGGTGTATAAGACATGTACCTAAAGTGCTTGGGGGTCACAAGAAAGGAGAAGAGGGCACTACTGAGGGGACCGGCCACCTCCTTACACTTACTTCTCACATTCCTCCTTGAATACACATTTATTGTTCCAATTTAGTCTATTATGTAATGTGTGTAGTGACGTGTGCCATTGGCGATAGTGTTGTGTTCTGTCAACAGTAGTGAGAATAAGGGTACATATTTGGGACTAGCCCAGAGTGGGAGAGGTTAAGGCGAAGGGACAGAGACATTTTCCTGTCGGGAAGTTACATATGGCCCAGCCATACCATATGTAAAAGTGGAACTATGGTCTGAATAGTGAGCAAAGCCACATGACGTGGGTGTACCTGACATGAGTGACATGAATAACTGAGGCAATGAATGGTGTAATCCTGAGTAAAGAGAGAGAGAAAGAGAGAAGTGACTGAAAGTATACTAGGTAAGAGAAGTTTCTATGGCACCAAAATATAACACGCTTGTGGAGATCCTACAGTATACTTCCATGTGAAACAGCTTTCTTGGATTTTACTATGATGCATGGGCTTAGATCAGGAGAAAATTCATATGTTGCATATAATAGAAAATCAGCACTCACCCATCCTTTTTTCTAAAAAGTCCTTTATTCCATTAAATCGGACATTTTGACGGCATGCAGGTGTTCAGGAGTTATGTGAGGGGGACAGAGTGGACGATGGCCATTTTGAGTCCTGCTAACGCCTCTACGGGTCCATAATAGGGATGATGTGTTACAACTTCCTTTTAAGGCGGTTATTTTGCACAAGTTAGTAAACATTTTATACATGTGAATATAAAAACATGTAAATCATATGCATATTTATAAAAACACAGATATATCTATTTTATTGTTGAAACCTAAAGAACATAAGTCACAAGGAGAACAACAAAAGTTCATTTTAATTTTAAGCATAATCTAGTAATGCACACGATCCAAACAGTTATTAGAAAAAATGGCATTTTATAGAAAGCGATAGAGAATTGCAATAAATAGCCAGTAATAAACCAATGTTGTCATACAGAAGATGTTAAAATTTGAGGGATTTGCTAGTGCATAATAGATTACTCCCAAAAAATAATGTTGTTTGATGAACTTAGTTTTATTCCAAATGGTGCTGTTCACTTATCTAAGTAGTAAGCTCTTCTGTTCCCATATTTCCCATATTTATGCAGTAAGCTTGATTATGTTCCTGTATCTATGAAGCTTGGTTTTCTTTCAGTGTCTATGTAGTAGACTTGATTTTGTTCCTGTATCTGTGAAGTAAGCTTGGTTTTCTTTCAGTGTCTATTCAGTAAGCTCAGTTCTGTTTCCGTATCTGTGAAGTTAGCTTGGTTCTGTTCCCCTATCTGTGCATTAAACTCAGTTCTGTTCTCATATGAATGTAATGAGCTCCTTTCTGTTCCTGTATCTTTGCAGTAAGCTCTGTTCTGTTCCTGTATGTATGTTATAAGCTTTGTTCTGTTCCCGTGCCTATGCAGTAATCTTGGTTCTGTTCCTGTATCAACTTAGTAAGCGATGTTCTGTTCCTTTATCTATGTACAAGTCAACCTTGTTTTTAAAGCCTGTTACCTCTGCTAATTTACTGCAGTGACAAAAGATAACCGGACTAAAGAAGGTCCACTACAACTTGTGAGTCAGTGCTTACTAATTGCACAAAGACTAAAATTTGACCCCTAGCTCTTGTACAGTGCCCCGAAATTAATGGTACTTTAAAAATATTAGTAGTAGTAGTAGTAGTAGTAGTAGTAGTAGTAGTAGTAGTAGTACCGTAGTTCAAAACCCATTGAAAATTAGGTTTATTAATAAAATTTGCAAACATTGTGCCATTTGCTATAAATCAATCAAACAAGAACAACTTTAGTAGCCCAACACATCTAATATAAAAAGTGGCCAAAAAAAATCAATTTTGCTGACTATTATAGTTTCAGAACTATTCAACTCCTTCATGACATGTGCCTTTGATACTTAGTAGAGTACCCTTTGACTGTAATGACCTGTTTCAAAAGTGATCTGTAGCAAGCCAACAACTTATGGCAGTGTTTTTGAGGAATCTTAATCTGGTAATGATGAGCAATGGCTTTTAGTTTAGTATTATCCTTACTGCAACCACCATGAATAAATCCCAAATATTGTCTATATCGTCACCATAATATCTTCCAGGGATTCTTCTTAAAATAGAGTGTTCCTAAAAAAACAAAGGGAAGCATAGTTAAGAAGTTTAAAGTTAAAGCAAACTCGCTACTAATCAAACTGTTTGAAATTCAGTTTCACTGGATTCAACAAATTTTCCCCCAAAATTTGCTTAGCATCATATAAATTTGCTGTGAATCATATTACTACAAAGCCTTTAACTGCCCTGAAAATTGGTGCATAATACTTGGAAGTCTCCTAGGACCGTATGGAATCCATTTTGAGCTTTTTCATGCAAAAAATGCCTTAGTAATATCCAAGTGACCTCAACCTATTTGTCTAGGTGAAAAGTGATGGTAACTGGTGTGAAATAACATTCTGTTTAATAGCTTCTTGCATTATAATGACTTGTAAGGCTATTTAAATTGTAGCAATAGGTAAAAAAGTATCCCTTTTTGGGGGAAGAGGTGCCTGCCTTATTTGTATTTATTCACAGGTAGTAGAGAGAGATGAAGTCATGCTTTTTCACATTTGGTGGTGCAAAAATTATCCCCGTTTGAGCAGTTTCAAGGGCGTATCACAAGGCATCTAAAGATTACCCCTTTATTTAGGGAGCAAAACTAGGTGTGCTCAGCACTTTTAAAAGTGAAGACACAATGGCTTTTCAACTAGCAGTGAAATAATGATCTCTTTTTTGGGTGGAATCTGGAACAAGTTGGCTATTCTCTACACGAGAAACCAATTACAAAGGTTGTATCATCAGGCCTTCCAAAATTATCCTTTTTAAAGTGAGCAGGGCCAATCTAGCTGTTTTCAAAATGAAGACACAATGGCTTGTGGTGAACAAGAAATAAAAAATGGCCCTATTTTCTGAGCTGTTTGAGCTGTTTGATATTTATGTATCTTTCGGAGAGTATGTTTTGCATTAGCAGTACAGTCTATCACTATTGAACGCAGTGTATACCCATGTGATGTGTCACTGGTGTGGTTGTGTTGTGGCAATGACAGAAGCTGCACAATAGAGAATTTAGATGGGGTAGGCAAGGAGATCTGTGGCAGTGTACGTAAGGTCAGTAATGGCAGCCTCATCAGCAGCAGTACTAAAGTACAGATGGCATGATGGACAAGCACTAAATGCTTGACTGAGCATGGGCCATCACCTCTGGCATCAGAACTGTATAGAAAATAGGCAACGAACAGCCAGGCAGGCAAATGGTACATTCGATATAACCATTGGGGTGAGCCGTAGGTGAATCAAAGTCAGAACTGATCCATGCCTGATTCATTTTGAAATATGTAAGGTTTGTTACGCTGGCAGAGGACAGCCTGTTCCGCTTGGGTGTGACAAAGTCACAAGTCACGCTGATTTCCTCTCTGACAATACACTGGAGGCCGGACATGACAGTATAATGTAGCATATAGTGTTGCTTCTTTCCATTGGGAAGCACTGGGTAAGTACTAGAGAACAGTCAGATGTATGCAGTTGTACATCAATATCAACAAGGAAAAATAATAATAATAATAATAATAATAATTTTATTTATAAAGCGCCAACATATTCCGCAGCGCTTTACAAATTATAGAGGGGATTTGTACAGACAATAGACATTACAGCGTAACAAAAACAAATAAAATATGTGGTCCACCATGTCATACATATTGAAATTGGTTCTAGTTTTGCCTTGATTATTTGTTCTAGCTGTAGTGCTGGCACACATGGGAGAGTGTTGATTTTGCAGGGAGCGGAGAGTGCTCTCTTGGTCAGACATGCGATCTGCAGCTGTCCACTGTGTAAAAAGCTTCACCAAGCAGGATACACATATTTTCCTTGTAATATACCTGAAAACTTATTAGCAAGTTTGGATGAGGTTGATAATGTTATGAAAGAAAATTGCATTTATGGAAATCCAGAACCCTGCTCTGTTCAAAGGTCCAATCCTGTTCTGGGTGCTACTAGGAAAAGACACCCTAGATGCAGGCTGAACAAAACTTAGTTTGACCAAGAATTAAAAAGAAGGTCAATGTATAGAAAATTGATGCATGGAACACATTACATTTTGCTGAAAAAATTTGCATTTTATCCTACACCTGGCTGAAATGTTATTTTAGTGCAATAAATAATGATGGCTAGATACAGTATAATCCGTGGAGGCAGAGTGCACATGATTCTTTTTGTAGAAGTCAGTACAATTCGGGTCTGGCATCAATTGTTGTAAACTCGGACACATAGGAGAAATGTCGGAATGGTGAACATTGGGTCCACGGGAAGGCTTGATTCTGAGGGCCCACCTTGATCTATATAAAACAAATGCATCATCATTAAAAGGATTTTTGGACCAAACTTATTTTGACAGGCACTGTATATTATGGTATTGCCTTAAGATGCACAATGTTAAGATTTGGGTCTACTTACAGGTTTGATCAGTTGTTATATGATCGCTCACATGTGATTTGCATACTTATGGTCGAAGAGCTAATCATCCTGCTTGTCTGTATTTTTATGTTATAGCATTATGAGAAGCAGGAAAAAAGTTAGTCAGCACATGGCCACAACTATGCTAATCTTATATGAGCAATCACTTTATGAGTGATTGAACTAGCAAGCAGAGACAAATCCTAACAATAAGTATACTGTAGACTGTTTGGATTCAGCATGATACAGTGCCTAAAGAAGATTAGCTCTGGCCTAGAAAACATCTTTATTGATTATACACAATGATATATTGGAAAAAGTTGTGCAACTCAATAAATCTTTACATCTGACCGCTACCAGAGGCTATTACGACTGATAGGCAGGAATGCTGGGTGTTGGATTCACTGATTCGAGATACAAGTCATCAATATAATTTGCCCATAGAAGCCCATTTGTTACAATTCCTCTGCTCAGAGTGTCTGGGACTCAGTGATGGACAGCTCTGTAATCCTATCCTGTGCTGGGTCGTGCTGAGCTGTCAGTGCTTTGATTGACAGCTCGGTTGACCTATCTGACTGGAAGGTGCAGAGATTTCCACAGGTGCTCCCTGTTCTTGGTAATTGCCCTGCTATTTAGGTGAGCTGTTTGGCCCAGATCACTGCCAGTCAAAAGCTTGTTCTAAGCTTGTGATCTCTGGTGTATTTTTGCCTGATCCCTGTTCTATAAGTTCTGATCTTCTGCTGCTGACCTTTGAACCGTGTTCTGACTACCCGTTTGTTATTGCCAAAAATATACCCAGTTTATTTTAAAACAAAACATTCTGCACACTGTAAAAGTTTGGTCCTCTGATGACATGGAGAAAAATTCCCACATCTAAAATCCTCACACATCGGAATCACCTCCACTACGCAGCTTTAAGGCACAGTTGAGCCTCCTCCACCAACAGCACAAGTTGCATCACCTACTCCAGCACTGACCACAAATAAAGCATATTTTAATCCAGAACATCTTATAGTCACATGTCACCTGTACTGTGTATTGCCGAGGTCAACACCTTTGATTGATGTGATTGCCTCCTGGGTATCCATCTAGTTCCCATCCCAGGTCTCGTCCACCAGAGAATCATCATTATCATCACCGTCATCCCAGATTGAGCTGACATATGTTTTTGGGTGGAAAATGGTATGAGATCCTTGCCACATAGCCTGATTTCCACCTCGAGATTTGCCATGTCTCAGAGCACTACTACCACTTCTCGTGTCCCTACCAATATGGCTCAAAGAGCTAGCAACACAGTTTGATAATAAAATGCGTCCATTAGATGCAATTCCAACATGAATATTGGAAGCATGTGGTAATATCACTTGGTCCATTGGGATTGTGCCAACCCAGCAACAAATACACTGTAGGAATCACACTCACCACGATGATTTAGTTAAGAGATTTTCTTCAATTTTATTTAGTTGCAAAATTGTGCTCAATATTTAAAAGCCACTTAAAATATTTTCATTATGGGAAATATTTTTAATACAGTCACCACATGAGATGCAGTAAATGGAAATATTCACAGTCCATAGTAGCCCATAAGATGTCGTTTGTCTTGTGTCAGGGCTTAATAGCACTGTAAATTAAGTATTCATCACCTGGTACTCATGATTATTCCCCTTCCTCCCTCTAAGCAGGGACATCGACATGCTCACCCACTCTCTCAGGTTCGTCAACGGTCAACAGAAATATAAGAGGCTTCCATGTTATTAGTAGTAAATAGGCTCTGGAAAAACAAAATGACTCCTCGCCCCAATAACAAATTCAGCAAACTCTGCATTCCTAAATCCAAATGCCCCCATTTACTGGTGCGCGTCTCCAGATGCACAAGCTGGGCATAATGTCCTGGGCCACTATAATGGCATTTTGCAATTTTCACTGAGCAACATCCACTACTGCATGGAGTCAAAATCGTTATTATACCTATAGATAAATTCCCAAAAGGGTATAATTTCCAAAATGGGGTCACTTGATGGGGAATTCTGCTATTCTAGCACTTAGGGGCTCTGTACAGTATATGGAGTCTGCAAACTATTCTAGGAAAATCTGCGCTCCAGGAGTCAAATAGTGCTCCGTCCCTACAGAGTCTTGCTATACAGCTAAGCTGAAACCGTACAGCTACATATAGGGTAATTCTACATTCAGCAGAAATTATGGAACAAATTTTGGTCCCACTTTTACCCATTTCCCAGTGTGAAAATGTAAAATATGGAACTAAAAGTAAATTTTGGTGGTAAAAATATAATTATATTTTCTTCATTGCCCAATGTCATAAATTCTATATGATCACACCTGGATTAATTATTTGAAAGGTGTAGTTTGTAAAATGTGGTCACTCATAGGGGGTTCTGCAAAGGCAACATGACACCCGCAGACCATTCTATCAAAGTCTGCCTTCCAAAACGTCACTCCTTCCTTTCTGAGCCTTGTCGTGTTCCCAAACAGTAGTTTTCCCACACATATAGGATATCTTCAGACTCAGGAGAAATTGCACAACAAGTTTTGGGGTTCATTATCTCATGTTACCCTTGTGAAAATAAAAAAAATTGGTGCTAAAATAACATTTTTGTGGGAAAAATTTGATTTCTTATTTTCACGGCTCTACATTATAAACTTATGTGAAACACCTGGGGGTTCAAGGTGCTCGCCACACATCTAGACACATTTTTTGAGAGGTCTAGTTTACAAAATTGGGTCACTTGTGAGGGGTTTCAACTGTTTAGGCACATCAGGGGCTCTAAAAACGCGACATGGTGTCTGCTAATGATTCCAGGCAATTTTGTGCTCAAAAAGTCAAATGGTTTTCCTTTCTTTCTGAGCCCTGCAGTATGCCCAAACAGTAGTTTTACCTCAAATATGGGGTGTTATGATCCTAGTGGTAGAGGATCTCAGAAGTTCCAGCTAAGTCCGCAAACACAAAAACCAGTTCAAAGGGAGGTGGTAACTTGGCTGACCGTATATCTAATCCTAGCACAACAACTAGATGTAGCCGGGGAACGTACCTACGTTGATTCTAGACGTCTCGCACCAGCCGGAGAACTAACTAACCCTTTCAGAGAAAATAAGACCTCACTTGCCTCAAGAGAAAGGACCCCAAAGTTATAATACAAGCCCCCAACAAATAATAACGGTGAGGTAAGAAGAAAAGACAAACGTAAGAATGAACTAGATTTAGCAAAGAGAGGCCCACTAATTAATAGCAGAAAATAGGAAGGAGACTTATACGGTCAGCAAAAACCCTACAAAAATATCCACGCTGAATATCCAAGAACCCCCGCACCGACTAACGGTGTGGGGGGGAGAATATCAGCCCCCTAGAGCTTCCAGCAAAAATCAGGAATCACATTATGAACAAGCTGGAACAAAATAGAAGCAAAGCGAATAAACAAAAATAAGAAAGCAGGACTTAGCTTATCTTGCAAGGAACAGGAGACCAGGAGTCAGGAGCAAACAGACATAGACTGACTACATCGATTCCAGGCACTAGACTGAGTTTCCAGGAAGTCTAAATAGGAACACCCAAGGCCTAACGAACCAGGTGGGTACCAACCTGGAGAAAGATAATCCAAGTGTAATACCGCTAGTGACCACAAGAGGGAGCCAAGAAATATAGTTCACAACAATGGGGTATCGGCATACTCAGGAGAAAATGCATAACAAATTTGGGGTCCATTTTCTCCTGTTACCCTTGTACAAATAAAAAAATGGAGCTAAAAGAACATTTTTGTGGGAAAAATTTGATTATTTTTATTTTCACTGCTCTACATTATAAACTTCTGTGAAGTTCAAGGTGCTCATCAAACATCTAGAAAAGATCCTTGAGAGGTCTAACTTTCAAAATGTGGTCACTTGTGGGGGGTTTCTGTGGCAACCTCATGTGGTGTATGGCAGAGGGTGGTAATTCTGGCAGTTTATAAAGTACCTCACAGTGGCCAAGCTTTCTGTCATGATGAGCCTCTTCCCCCTCTGAATTTACACACACACACACACAAAGGTCCATAATATAAAGTTTGCACAGTAGCTGCCTCTTTAAGTAAAAGATGATGATTGTGGTAATAGTTTGTGCAACTAAACCCCATCATGAAGAAGCCATATGACCTTTAACACAACAATCTCTTTGCTGATGATAATCAGGCAAGAAATTATACACAAATGGTAGAGAATAGAGAATTAGTGTTCAAGTTTACAGTACACTCACAGTTGAAGATTAACTTGTATCTGCGTACAGGCGAATCTCTGTGGGACACTTGTTTCATCAAATCAGAATCTTTCTTCCTTAGCCATGAGCAATATTTCTGCCCTGAGACAGTTTTCCTCCTGTTTTCCTTCTTAACCACCTCCCAGGATTTAGCTCCTCCCAGTCTCATGTGACTTTTATAGCTGCAGTCATTGGCTGACTGCCTAGGAGAGTTTGTTTCAGAAGCTTCTGCATACTAAGCAAAACTGGGTCACATAATCAAGCCTATGAGGGGAAGATTAACCTTTTGTATGCTGCATGTCAGCAGGTCTCACAATATGTTAGCAATATACAGTTTACCCCAAAAAAATCACAGCATTTGTACGGAGCACACTATACATCCCGTATCCCATGGAAATGGCCAGTTTGTGGGATACCACAGTTTGACTGCTTAGGCATATCAGGGGCTCTCCAAAAGTGACATGATTTCAGCTAATGATTCCAGTGCATTCAAAAAGTCAAGTGGCACTCTTTCCCTTCTGAGCCCCGCTGTGCACTAAAACAGTAGTTTTCCCCCATATATGGGGTATCAGTGTGCTCAGGAAAAATTGCACAACAAATTTAGGGGTCCTGTTTTACTTGTGAAAATAAAAAAATATGATCTCAAGTAACATTTTTATGAAAAAAGTTACATGTCCATTTTTGCCTACCACATTGCTTTAGTTCCTGTGAAACACCTGAAGGGTTAATAAACTTGTGAGCACCTTAAGGAGTGCCGTTTTTAGAATGGTGTCCTTTTTGAGTATTTTCTGTCATATAGACCCCCTCAAAGTCACTTCAAATGTGATGTGGTCCATAAAGAATGGTATTGTAAATTTTGTAAAAATTAGAAATCTCTGCTCAACGTTTAACCCTTCTAATTTCCTAACAAAAAAAATGTGTTTAAAAAAATGAGCTAATGTAAAGTAGACATGTTGGAAATGTTATTCATTAACTATTTTGTGTGACAACTCTCTGATTTAAGAGCATGAAAATTAAAAGTTTGAAAATAGCAAAGTTTTCAAAATTTTCACCAAATTTCAGATTTTTTCACAAATAAATGCAAGTCATGTAGAACAAATTTTACCACTTTCATGAAGTGGTAAAATACAATATGTCGCAAAAAAATAATCTCACAATCGGTGGGATCCGTTGAAGTGTTCCACATAAAGTGACACTGGTCAGAATTGTAAAATTTGGCCTGGTCATGAAGGTAAAAACAGGGGTTAAAAACCTTAACTTTTTTTTTATTAAGTTTTCCCTCCTTTGGGCAAAAATGCAGTGTGATCCAAAATGTTATGTTGCAAAGTAGGTACATCTAGGTTCATACCTGGAAACAAAAACATGGCAACTGTGTGCAATATGGCCTTGGGGTGTACCATTGAAAGACTGAAGACTTGAGCTTTTTCGGTTTTGCGCTTTCGTTTTTCTCTCCCCTCCTTCCCAGAGCCATAACGTTTTATTTTTCTGTAAATATTGCCGTTTGAGGGCTTGTTTTTTGCTGGACGAGTTGTACTTTTGAATGACACCATTGGTTTTACCATGTCATGTACTAGAAAACGGGAAAAAAATTCCAAGTGCGATGAAATTGCAAAAAAAGTGCAATCCCACACTTTTTTTTTGTTTGGCTTTTTTACTAGGTTCACTAAATGCTAAAACTAACCTGCTACTATGATTTTTCAGGTCATTATGAGTTCACAGATATCAAACATGTCTAGGTTCTTTCTCTAAGTGGTTAAAAAAAATTCCAAACTTTGTTAAAAAAAAAAAAAAAAAATGGCACCATTTTCCGATACCCATAGCATCTTTATTTTTCATGATCTCAGATTGGGTGAGGGCTTATTTTTTGCGTGGCAAGCTGGCTTTTCTAATGATACCATTTTGCTGCAGATACAATTTTTTGATCGTCCGTTATTGCATTTTAATGCAATGTTGCGGCAATCAAAACGTAGTTTTTTCTTGCTACGAGATTGACCAATTAGGTTAATCCTTTTTTTTATTGATAGAGCGAGCAATTCTGAACACGGCGATACCTAATATGTGTATGTTTGATTTTGTTTTTATTGTTTTATTTTGAATGGGGAGAAAAGGGGGTGATTTAAACTTTTACATTTTTTCAAAGTTTTTTAATATTTTTAAAAACATTTTTTTTTACTTTTGGCATGCTTTAATAGTCTCCATAGGAGACTAGAAGCTGCCATAGCCTGATTGGCTCTGCTACATAGAGGCGATGTTCAGATCGCCTCTATATAACAGATATACTGACTTGCTATGAGCGTTGTTGTGAATTCCGCTCTTGGGCTCCCTCCGGTGGTTGTAAGTGGCACTTTTGTGAGTTCTGCTCTTGGGCTCCCTCCGGTGGTTTTAAGTGGTACTGCTGCTCCTTGGATTTAGTGGTCTGCAGCTGCTTCCACTGATTGTCTTTCTGGCTCGGCTATTTAGCCTGGTTCTATCCTTCAGCCTGTGCCAGTTGTCAATGGTTCCTGGTTGGATTCACATCTCTGCTTGGATTTCCCTGATATTCTGACCAGTTCAGCAAAGATAAGTCCTTGCTTTGTTCTTTTGCAGTCCACTTGTTGTGGACTTAATCTTTCTGCACTTTCTATGTTTTTTCTAGTCCAGCTTGTCAGTATGGATTTATTCAGTTAAGCTGGAAGCTCTGGGAAGCAGACTTACCCTCCACACCTTTAGTCAGGTGTGGAGATTTTTGTAAACTCTGTGGTGGATTTTTCTAGTTTTTAATACTGACCGCACAGTATTCTGTCCTGTTCTATCTATCTAGCTAGACTGGCCTCCTTTGCTACATCCTGGTTTCATTCTGCGTATGTCATTTCCCTCTCCACTCACAGTCAATATTTGTGGGGGGCTGTCTTATCCTTTTGGGATTTTCTCTGAGGCAAGATAGCTTTCCTGTTTCTATCTTTAGGGGTAGTTAGTCATCCGGCTGTGACGAGGTGTCTAGGGAGTGACAGGAACATCCCACGGCTACTTCTAGTGTTGTGTTAAGCTCAGGAACTGCGGTCAGTACAGGTACCACCTCCTCCAGAGCACGTCCCATGTTGCTCCTAAACCACCAGTCCATAACAGTACAACTGGCCAAAAATGAATTAAATGCATCTCAAAAGAAGGAAAAGGAAGTTCTGAGCCATTTTTTTTTCTACAGTCTGTTTTGTCTTTTTTTTCCTCTTAATCTCTGGGTGGTTCAGGATTTTGGCGCTGGCATGAATGTTCAGGGTTTGTTTTCTCCTGTGGATCAACTTGCTGCAAGAGTACAGAGTATCCAAGATTATGTTGTCCAGACTCCGGCTTTAGAGCCTAGAATTCCAACTCCTGATTTGTTTTTTGGGGACAGATCCAAGTTTTTGAACTTTAAAAATAACTGCAAATTGTTTTGCCTTGAAACCCCGTTCCTCTGGTGATTCCATTCAGCAGGTTAAAATTGTCATTTCTCTGCTGCGTGGTGACCCTCAGGACTGGGCATTCTCCCTTGAATCAGGGGATCCGGCATTGCTTAATGTAGACGCATTTTTTCAAGCGCTCGGATTATTGTATGATGAACCTAATTCTGTGGATCATGCAGAAAATACCTTGTTGGACCTGTGTCAGGGTCAGGAAGCGGCAGAAGTATACTGCCAGAAATTTAGAAAATGGTCTGTGCTCACTAAATGGAATGAGGAGGCTCTGGCAGCAGTTTTCAGAAAGGGTCTTTCTGAAGCCCTTAAAGATGTTATGGTGGGGTTCCCCATGCCTGCTGGTTTGAGCGAATCTGTCTCTAGACATTCAGATTGATCGGCACCTGCGCGAGCGCAAAGTTGTGCACCATATGGCAGTATCCTCTGAGCAGAGTCCTGAGCCTATGCAATGTGATAGGATTTTGACTAGAGCAGAACGGCAGGGATTCAGACGCCAGAATAGGCTGTGTTTTTACTGTGGTGATTCTGCTCATGTTATTTCTGATTGCCCTAAGCGTACTAAGAGGGTCGCTAGGTCTGTTACCATCAGTACTGTACAGCCTAAATTTCTCTTATCTGTGACCTTGATTTGCTCATTATCGTCCTTTTCTGTCATGGCATTTGTGGATTCAGGCGCTGCCCTGAACTTGATGGACTTGGAATTCGCCAGGCGCTGTGGTTTTTCCTTGCAGCCTTTGCAGAGCCCTATTCCTTTGAGGGGCATTGATGCTACGCCGTTGGCCAAGGATAAACCTCAGTATTGGACTCAGCTGAGCATGTGCATGGCTCCAGCACATCAGGAAGATTGCCGTTTTCTGGTGTTGCATAATTTGCATGATGTTGTTGTACTGGGTTTTCCATGGTTACAGGAACATAATCTGGTGCTGGATTGGAAATCTATGTCTGTGACTAGTTGGGGTTGTCAAGGGGTACATAGTGACGTTCCTTTGATGTCAATTTCCTCTTCCCCCTCTTCTGAAGTTCCTGAGTTTTTGTCGGATTTCCAGGATGTATTTGATGAGCCCAAGTCCAGTTCCCTTCCTCCACATAGGGACTGTGATTGTGCTATTAACTTGATTCCTGGCTGTAAGTTCCCTAAGGGCCGACTTTTCAATCTGTCTGTGCCAGAGCATGCCGCCATGCGAAGTTATGTTAAGGAGTCTTTGGAGAAGGGGCATATTCGGCCGTCTTCGTCACCATTGGGAGCGGGATTCTTTTTTGTTGCCAAGAAGGATGGCTCCTTGAGACCCTGTATTGATTATCGCCTTCTTAATAAGATCACGGTCAAATTCCAATACCCTTTACCTTTGCTTTCTGATTTGTTTGCTCGGATCAAGGGGGCTAGTTGGTTTACTAAGATTGACCTTCGAGGGGCATATAATCTTGTTCGTATTAAACAGGGTGACGAATGGAAAACTGCATTTAATACGCCCGAAGGCCATTTTGAATACCTTGTGATGCCATTCGGGCTCTCTAATGCTCCTTCTGTATTTCAGTCCTTCATGCATGATATTTTCCGCAATTATCTTGATAAATTCATGATTGTGTATTTGGATGATATTTTGATTTTTTCCAATGATTGGGAGTCTCATTTGAAGCAGGTCAGGATGGTATTCCAGATCCTTCGTGATAATGCTCTATTTGTGAAGGGGTCTAAGTGCCTATTTGGAGTTCAGAAGGTCTCTTTTTTGGGTTTTATTTTTTCTCCCTCATCTATAGAAATGGATCCTGTTAAGGTCCAAGCCATTCATGACTGGATTCAACCCACATCTGTGAAGAGTCTTCAGAAATTTTTGGGCTTTGCTAATTTTTATCGCCGTTTCATTGCCAACTTTTCCGGTGTGGTTAAGCCCCTGACCGATTTGACGAAGAAAGGCGCTGATGTGACGAATTGGTCCTCTGCAGCTGTTGAGGCCTTTCAGGAGCTTAAACGCCGATTTACTTCTGCCCCTGTGTTGCATCAGCCGGATGTTTCTCTTCCTTTACAGGTTGAGGTTGACGCTTCTGAGATTGGGGCAGGGGCCGTTTTGTCTCAGAGGAGTTCTGATGGTTCTTTGATGAAACCGTGTGCCTTTTTTTCCAGAAAGTTTTCGCCTGCGGAGCGCAATTATGATGTCGGCAATCGGGAGTTGTTGGCGATGAAGTGGGCATTTGAGGAGTGGCGACATTGGCTTGAGGGAGCCAAGCACCGCGTTGTGGTCTTGACCGATCATAAGAATCTGATTTACCTCGAGTCGGCCAAGCGGCTGAACCCTAGACAGGCTCGATGGTCCCTGTTTTTCTCCCGTTTTGATTTTGTGGTCTCGTATCTTCCGGGATCTAAGAATGTTAAGGCTGATGCCCTCTCTAGGAGTTTTTTGCCTGATTCTCCTGGAGTCCTTGAGCCGGTTGGCATTCTTAAGGAAGGGGTTATTCTTTCTGCCATCTGCCCTGATTTACGGCGGGTGCTTCAGGAATTTCAGGCTGATAAACCTGACCGCTGTCCTGTGGGGAAGCTGTTTGTTCCTGATAGATGGACAAGTAAGGTAATTTCTGAGGTTCATTGTTCGGTGTTGGCTGGTCTGTTATGATCCCAGTGGCTTAGGATCACAAATCTAACCAGCTAAGTCAGAGATAATAGGACAAGCTCTGGGGATGTGGTAACTGGACTGACCGCAAACCTGATTCTAACCAAACACACTAAAGGTAGCCATGGAACGTTTCCTGAAATCCTAGATGTCTCTTCATGGCCTGAGAAACTGATTACCCCTAAAGAGAAAGTAAAATCTCACTTGCCTCAGAGAAATACCCCAAAGATATAGAAGCCCCCCACAAATAATAACGGTGAGTCAAGAGGAAAAGACAAACGCAGAGATGAAACAGGTTAAGCAAATGAGGCCCGCTAACGCTAGATAGCAGAAAATAGCAAGGGATCTGTGCGGTCAGTAAAAAACCCTATGCAAAAATATCCACGCAGAGAATGCGAGAACCCCCACACCAACTAACGATGTGGGAGGAGCAACTCAGCACCCCAGAGCACCAGCAAGCAGGGAAATCACATATTAGCAAGCTGGACCAAAACACATCATATACTAGGACACATCTTGAACACAGATGAGCAAAAATAAGCAAACAAAACTTAGCTTCTCTTGGAGAGGCTGATAACGGATGTAGACAGGAGCAATCAGAATAGCACTGAATACAACGACAGCAGGCAACCACTGAGAGTCCAGCTGAACTAAATAGGAACCAGCTAACAGATAACGAGACAGCTGATCCAACCTCAGACCTGCAGAATGACACAAAGAGCCACCAGAGGGAGCCCAAAGACAACACTCACACAGTACCACTTGTGACCACAAGAGGGAGCCCAAAAACAGAGTTCACAACAGTACCCCCCCCTTGAGGAGGGGTCACCGAACCCTCATCAAAACCCCCAGGGCGATCAGGATGAGCCACATGGAAGGCATGAACCAAATCGGCCGCATGAACATCAGAGGCGACAACCCAGGAATTATCCTCCTGACCATAGCCCTTCCACTTAACCCAATACTGAAGCCTCCGTCTCGAAATACGAGAATCCAAGATCTTCTCCACCACGTACTCCAATTCGCCCTCAACCAGCACCGGGGCAGGGGGCTCAACAGAAGGAACCACAGGCACCACATACCTCCGCAACAAAGACCTATGGAACACGTTATGAATGGCAAACGACGCTGGGAGGTCCAAACGAAATAACACCGGGTTAAGGATTTCCAAAATCTTATAAGGACCGATGAAGCGAGGCTTGAATTTAGGAGAGGAAACCTTCATAGGAACATACCGAGAAGACAGCCATACCAAATCCCCAACACGAAGTCGGGGACCCACACCGCGACGGCGGTTGGCAAAGCGCTGAGCCTTCTCCTGTGACAACTTCAAATTGTCCACCACATGGTTCCAAATTTGCTGCAACCTATCCACCACAGAATCCACCCCAGGACAGTCAGAAGGCTCAACCTGACCCGAGGAAAAACGAGGATGAAAACCAGAATTGCAGAAAAAAGGCGAAACCAAAGTAGCAGAACTAGCCCAATTATTAAGGGCAAACTCGGCCAATGGCAAAAAAGTCACCCAATCATCCTGATCAGCAGAAACAAAACATCTTAAATAAGTTTCCAAGGTCTGATTAGTTCGCTCGGTTTGGCCATTCGCCTGAGGATGGAAGGCCGACGAAAAAGACAAATCAATGCCCATCTTAGCACAAAAGATCCGCCAAAATCTGGACACAAACTGGGATCCTCTGTCAGACACAATATTTTCAGGGATGCCGTGCAAGCGAACCACATTCTGAAAAAATAGAGGAACCAAATCGGAGGAGGAAGGCAACTTAGGCAAGGGCACCAAATGGACCATTTTGGAAAAACGATCACACACCACCCAGATGACAGACATTCTCTGAGAGACTGGAAGATCCGAAATAAAATCCATGGAAATGTGCGTCCAAGGCCTCTTCGGGACAGGCAAAGGCAAAAGCAAACCGCTGGCACGAGAACAGCAAGGCTTAGCCCGAGCACAAATCCCACAGGACTGCACAAAGGAACGCACATCCCGCGACAAGGAAGGCCATCAGAAGGATCTAGCCACCAAATCCCTGGTACCAAAAATCCCAGGATGGCCTGCCAACACCGAAGAATGAACCTCGGAAATAACTCTGCTGGTCCATCTATCTGGGACAAACAGTCTCTCTGGTGGGCAACGGTCAGGTCTATCCGCCTGAAATTTCTGCAGCACTCGTCGCAAATCTGGGGAAATGGCAGACAATATCACTCCCTCTCTGAGGATACCAGCCGGCTCTGAAACTCCCAGAGAGTCAGGCACAAAACTCCTAGAAAGAGCATCAGCCTTCACGTTCTTCGAACCAGGCAGGTACGAGACCACGAAATCGAAACGAGAGAAAAACAACGACCAACGAGCCTGTCTAGGATTCAGCCGCTTGGCAGACTCGAGATAAATCAGATTTTTGTGATCAGTCAAGACCACCACACGATGCTTAGCTCCCTCGAGCCAATGTCGCCACTCCTCAAATGCCCACTTCATAGCCAACAACTCCCAATTACCAACATCATAATTCCGCTCGGCAGGCGAAAACTTTCTTGAAAAGAAAGCACAAGGCTTCATCATAGAGCAATCAGAGCTTCTCTGCGACAAAACAGCCCCTGCTCCAATCTCAGAAGCATCAAAAGGAAGAGAGACATCAGGCTGACACAAAACTGGAGCCGAAGAAAACCGGCGCTTCAGCTCCCAAAAGGCTTCCACGGCCGCAGGAGACCAATTAGTCACATCAGAACCCTTCTTGGTCAAATCCGTCAAGGGTTTAACCACGCCAGAAAAATTAGCAATGAAGCGACGGTAAAAATTAGCAAAACCCAAGAACTTCTGAAGACTCTTAACAGATGTAGGCTGAGTCCAGTCATGAATAGCCTGGACCTTGACTGGGTCCATCTCAATAGTAGAAGGAGAAAAAATAAAACCCAAAAAGGAAACCTTCTGTACTCCGAAGAGACATTTTGAGCCCTTCACAAATAAGGCATTAGCACGCAGGACCTGAAATACCATCCTGACCTGCTTCACATGGGACTCCCAGTCCTCAGAAAAGAACAAAATGTCATCCAGATACACAATCATAAATTTATCCAGATATTCTCGGAAGATGTCATGCATGAAGGACTGGAACACAGAAGGAGCATTAGAGAGTCCAAAAGGCATCACCAAGTACTCAAAATGGCCTTCGGGCGTATTAAATGCTGTTTTCCATTCATCCCCCTGCTTAATACGCACAAGGTTATACGCACCACGAAGATCTATCTTGGTGAACCTACTGGACCCCTTAATCCGAGCAAACAGATCAGATAATAATGGCAAAGGATACTGAAATTTGACCGTGATTTTATTTAGAAGACGATAATCTATACAAGGTCTCAGAGAACCATCCTTCTTGGCCACAAAAAAGAATCCTGCACCAAGAGGGGAGGAGGACGGGCGAATATGTCCCTTCTCTAAAGACTCCTTTATATAACTCCGCATTGCGGCATGTTCTGGTACAGACAAATTAAAAAGTCGTCCCTTAGGGAACTTACTACCAGGAATCAAATTTATAGCACAATCACAATCCCTGTGAGGAGGCAGGGCATCGGATCTGGGCTCATCAAATACATCCTGGTAGTCCGACAAAAACTCAGGGACCTCAGAAGGAGTGGAAGAAGCAATTGACACCAAAGGAGCATCGCCATGAATCCCCTGGCAACCCCAACTTGAAACAGACATAGCTTTCCAATCCAGAACTGGATTATGGGCCTGCAGCCATGGCAGACCCAAAACGACCACATCATGCAGATTATGCAGCACAAGAAAGTGAATCACCTCCTGATGTACAGGAGTCATGCACATGGTCACTTGAGTCCAATACTGAGGCTTATTCCCAGCCAATGGTGTAGCATCAATACCCCTCAGTGGAATAGGGAATTCCAAAGGCTCCAGGACAAAACCACAGCGCCTGGCAAACGACAAATCCATCAGGTTCAGGGCAGCACCTGAATCCACAAAAGCCATAACCGAGTAGGATGACAAAGAACAAATTAAAGTAACAGACAAAATGAATTTAGGCTGTATAGTACCAATGGTGACAGATTTAGCAATTTTTTTTACGCGCTTAGAGCATGCTGAGATAACATGAGTTGAATCACCACAGTAAAAGCACAACCCATTTTGACGTCTATGATTTTGCCGCTCAATTCTGGTCAGAATTCGGTCACATTGCATAGACTCAGGTCTCTGTTCAGAAAACACCGCCAGATGGTGCGCAGACTTGCGCTCCCGCAAACGCCGATCAATCTGAATGGCCAAAGCCATTGAGTCATTCAGACTTGCAGGCGTGGGGAACCCCACCATAACATTCTTAATGGCTTCAGAAAGACCTTCTCTGAAATTTGCAGCCAGGGCACACTCATTCCACTGAGTAAGCACCGACCATTTCCGAAATTTTTGACAATACACCTCAGCTTCATCCTGGCCCTGAGAGAGAGCCAGTAAGGCCCTTTCTGCCTGGTTCTCAAGATTAGGTTCCTCATAAAGCAATCCAAGCGCCAGAAAAAACGCATCCACATTCAGCAATGCAGGATCTCCCGGCGCCAGGGAGAAGGCCCAATCTTGAGGGTCGCCACGTAACAGGGAGATAACAATTCTAACTTGCTGAGCGGAATCACCAGAGGAACGAGGTCTCAAAGAAAGAAATAATTTACAATTATTCTTAAAATTCAGAAACCTAGATCTATCTCCAGAAAACAACTCAGGAATAGGTACTTTTGGCTCAGACATAGGACTGTGAACAACAAAATCCTGAATGCTTTGCACCCTTGCAGCAAGATGATCCACACTAGAAGTCAGACTCTGAATATCCATGTCTGCAGCTGAACTCAAAGCCACCCAGAGATTAAGGGGATGAGAGAAGCTTGACAGACTGCAGCAAAGGGAGAGGGAAAAAAAAAATTGTACTCAGGAGTTCTCTTATCCCACTTCTGCGATGCATTAATCACTTTTCAGGCCTGCTGTACTGTTATGATCCCAGTGGCTTAGGATCACAAATCTAACCAGCTAAGTCAGAGATAATAGGACAAGCTCTGGGGATGTGGTAACTGGACTGACCGCAAACCTGATTCTAACCAAACACACTAAAGGTAGCCATGGAACGTTTCCTGAAATCCTAGACGTCTCTTCACGGCCTGAGAAACTGACTACCCCTAAAGAGAAAGCAAAACCTCACTTGCCTCAGAGAAATACCCCAAAGATATAGAAGCCCCCCACAAATAATAACGGTGAGTCAAGAGGAAAAGACAAACGCAGAGATGAAACAGGTTAAGCAAATGAGGCCCGCTAACGCTAGATAGCAGAAAATAGCAAGGGATCTGTGCGGTCAGTAAAAAACCCTATGCAAAAATATCCACGCAGAGAATGCGAGAACCCCCACACCAACTAACGATGTGGGGGGAGCAACTCAGCACCCCAGAGCACCAGCAAGCAGGGAAATCACATATTAGCAAGCTGGACCAAAACACATCATATACTAGGACACATCTTGAACACAGATGAGCAAAAATAAGCAAACAAAACTTAGCTTCTCTTGGAGAGACTGATAACGGATGTAGACAGGAGCAATCAGAATAGCACTGAATACAACGACAGCAGGCAACCACTGAGAGTCCAGCTGAACTAAATAGGAACCAGCTAACAGATAACGAGACAGCTGATCCAACCTCAGACCTGCAGAATGACACAAAGAGCCACCAGAGGGAGCCCAAAGACAACACTCACACAGTACCACTTGTGACCACAAGAGGGAGCCCAAAAACAGAGTTCACAACACTGGTCATCCTGGGATTTTTGGTACCAGAGATTTGGTTGCTAGGTCCTTTTGGTGGCCTTCCTTGTCCTGGGATGTGCGTTCTTTTGTGCAGTCCTGTGGAACTTGTGCCCGGGCCAAGCCTTGGTGTTCCCACGCTAGTGGGTTGCTTTTGCCTTTGCCGGTCCCTGAGAGGCCCTGGACGCATATTTCCATAGATTTTATTTTGGATCTTCCTGTTTCCCAGAAGATGTCTGTTATCTGGGTGGTTTGTGACCGGTTCTCTAAAATGGTCCATTTGGTACCTTTGCCTAAATTGCCTTCCTCCTCTGATTTGGTTCCATTGTTTTTTCAGCATGTGGTTCGTTTGCATGGCATTCCGGAGAATATTGTGTCTGACAGAGGTTCCCAGTTTTTTTCTAGATTTTGGCGGGCCTTTTGTGTTAGGATGGGCATTGATTTGTCTTTTTCTTCGGCGTTTCATCCTCAGACAAATGGCCAAACTGAGCAAACTAATCAGACCTTGGAAACCTATTTGAGATGCTTTGTGTCTGCTGACCAGGATGATTGGGTGGCTTTCTTGCCGTTGGCCGAGTTTGCCCTTAATAATCGGGCTAGTTCGGCTACTTTGGTTTCACCTTTCTTTTGTAATTTTGGTTTTCATCCTCGTTTTTCTTCGGGGCAGGTTGAGCCTTCTGATTGTCCTGGTGTGGATTCTGTGATGGACAGGTTACAGCAGATTTGGACTCATGTGGTAGACAATTTGACGTTGTCTCAGGAAAAGGCTCAACGTTTTGCTAACCGCCGTCGGTGTGTTGGTCCCCGGCTTCAGGTGGGGGATTTAGTCTGGTTATCTTCTCGTCATGTTCCTATGAAGGTGTCTTCCCCTAAAATCAAGCCTCGGTTTATTGGTCCTTATAAGATTTCTGAGATTATCAATCCGGTATCTTTTCGTTTGGCCCTTCCAGCCTCTTTTGCCATCCATAATGTTTTCCATAGATCTTTGTTGCGGAGATATGTGGTGCCCGTTGTTCCCTCTGTTGATCCTCCTGCCCCGGTGTTGGTTGATGGGGAGTTGGAATATGTGGTGGAGAAAATTTTGGATTCTCGTTTTTCGAGGCGGAGGCTTCAGTATCTTGTCATTGGAAGGGTTATGGCCAGGTGGATAATTCTTGGGTTGTTGCCTCCGATGTCCATGCCGTCGATTTGGTTCGTGCTTTTCACTTTGCTCGTCCTGATTGGCCTGGGGGCTCTGGTGAGGGTTTGGTGACCCCTCCTTAAGGTGGGGGGTACTGTTGTGAATTCCGCTCTTGGGCTCCCTCCGGTGGTTGTAAGTGGCACTTTTGTGAGTTCTGCTCTTGGGCTCCCCCCGGTGGTTTTAAGTGGTACTGCTGCTCCTTGGATTTAGTAGTCTGCAGCTGCTTCCACTGATTGTCTTTCTGGCTCGGCTATTTAGCCTGGTTCTATCCTTCAGCCTGTGCCAGTTGTCAATGGTTCCTGGTTGGATTCACATCTCTGCTTGGATTTCCCTGATATTCTGACCAGTTCAGCAAAGATAAGTCCTTGCTTTGTTCTTTTGCAGTCCACTTGTTGTGGACTTAATCTTTCTGCACTTTCTATGTTTTTTCTAGTCCAGCTTGTCAGTATGGATTTATTCAGTTAAGCTGGAAGCTCTGGGAAGCAGATTTACCCTCCACACCTTTAGTCAGATGTGGAGATTTTTGTAAACTCTGTGGTGGATTTTTCTAGTTTTTAATACTGACCGCACAGTATTCTGTCCTGTTCTATCTACCTAGCTAGACTGGCCTATTTTGCTACATCCTGGTTTCATTCTGCGTATGTCATTTCCCTCTCCACTCACAGTCAATATTTGTGGGGGGCTGTCTTATCCTTTGGGGATTTTCTCTGAGGCAAGATAGCTTTCCTGTTTCTATCTTTAGGGGTAGTTAGTCCTCCGGCTGTGGCGAGGTGTCTAGGGAGTGACAGGAACATCCCACGGCTACTTCTAGTGTTGTGTTAAGCTCAGGAACTGCGGTCAGTACAGGTACCACCTCCTCCAGAGCACGTCCCATGTTGCTCCTAAACCACCAGCCCATAACAGAGCGTTGACTACTAGGTGGCGCTCACAATCAGGCATTGACAACCACAGAGGTCTCCGGGAGACCTCAGGTTGTCATGCCAACACACCGGTGACCAGCGATCATGTGACTTGGGTCACCAGTGTGCATATTTCCGGCCCGATGGCCAGAAGCGCAATTTAAATGCTGCTGTCAGAGTTTGATAGCAGCATTAAGTGGTTAATAGCCAAGGGTGGATCGTAATTCCAGCCGTGGCTATTGCAGGCACATATACCATTTGCTGAATAACCTACAGAGGAAACCTGGATTCATGGAGCGTGTCAGCTGATCGGCGCCGCAGCTGCTTGTGTCGCGTCTGTGTCACTGTCACAGCACAAACATGGAGAGCTCAACAAACAGGCTCATGTGTAGTGGTCGGTTGTGTTTAAGGATATGTTGAGGCTTTGCCCCGTGGTATTAAACAGCTAATGAGATCTGGGAGCCTACTTTCCCCCTCGTCACTAATGAGACATTTTCTGAGGGAAATGTGTAAACATAATTTGTGGGTATAATTTGTTATCAGTTTCTGTGGGATAAATGTGGAAACATGCTCTGTGGGTATAATTTGTTATCAGTTTCTGTGGGATAAATGTGGAAACATGCTCTGTGGGTGAAATTTGTAAGCGTCTAATGTGCTCTGTCCCATGCTCTGTGGGTGAAATTTGTAAGCTACCTGCTTGTGTGGGGTACTCTGCCCCATCCTCTGGGGATGAAATTTTTAAGCTGCTTATGTGGGGGTACTCTGTCGCATGGTCTGTGGGTGAAATGTTTAACTGGACTGGCAGTAGCTAGTCACAGTCTCCGTGAGGGCACTGTTAAAATTTTTTTGTTATTAATTTACTTCCTATTTTACCATGGTTGCTATGGTGACTGAACTCATTTTAGTCATTTTCCTATCCACATTTGTTGGAAGGGCATTTGTCCTGCTCTTGCCCCCATTTAACTTACTTTTGCAGCCCCCTAGACTTGTTACTTTCTCCTGAAAGTGGTTGATCTGTGTCTGAGGAGTTGGTACGGGGAGCTTAGGGCAGTGCAGTACTGGGGCAATGGATGAAGGAATGTCAGGATACATGACAGGAGGTGGCGAACGAAAGCACAAAAACGGAAAATTACAAGGTCATGAAGGTTTAAATTTGAATAAATCTCAAAATTTAGCAAAATAAAAATCGGTCTTCTAAGAAAGCTGCAGTCGTCTACTTCAAGAGATTTCTTGCAGTGCTCACACGTGAAATGAGATGCCCACAGTTCGTCTTGATCCTCGACAGGCATGTCAAAGTATGCTTTGTAGGCCTCACACATCTTATCAGATGCTTTCTCCAAGTACCTTTTTGCTCTTACCTTTATAAATTGGTCACTGACATAGCAATCGTGCCTGGCGGATGTACGCGACCTTCTAATGTCATCTATGTTAACTGTAGCTGTGTACACAAATTCGCTTCCTCTGCAAATTAAATGGTTAGTTTAAAATAACTGTATTTATTCTGCTACGGACACTTCTGGACAGTTCAAGAAACTTCTTGATAGTTCTCACAGTTCCAGAAGCTTCTCAAAGTTTATATTCAGCACTAAAATTTTAGCAAATAATCGTAAAAATAGATACATTTCAAAATATCATTGGGTTGACAACAAAACCAAAGTTTATGGGGAATAATAACTTGTTTTTCTATTAATTTTAGGCACTAAAAATTAGAAAAACACACTTAACAACTGAGAAGAAAAAGATATGTAAAATTGTTATGTTGTGATCTGGGGCTGCTTGCTTCCCTTTTCCGTGGAAATCTGCAATGTGTGGAGAGCAAGATGAAATTAATCCAGTATCTAGAAATCGTAGGACAAAATGTCATGCCTTCTGTGAAGAAGCTGAAGCTTGTGTGTCACAGAAGCTTGGACTTTCCAATAGGGAAACGATCCCAAACATACCGTACAGGAAATCTGTCACCAAGATTTTTCAACCTAATCACAAAGTATCATAATATAAAACTATGATTGGCACCTTTATGCTTATGAACAGTGCACCCAGAAAGTTGCCAATTAGTGGTGTGGGCAGAGTTATATATAAATCAGCATTCAGAATGCTGAATCTGCAGGAAATTAAATGTTTTTTATTCAAATCTGCAACACTCTTCAAAGTTAAGTGATACATCGCTGAAAGGAAAAAAGAAGGAATAGCAGCACTTCCAGTGGCTCAATAAAACAAGGATTTTACCTAACAAGCCACAAAAAAGACAAACAGGGTTAAAAACTGACGCGTTTCTGATCTCCAGGACACCCTTAATCAAGCTAGTCAGTTTTTTAACCCTGTTTATCTTTTTTGTGGCCTGTTAGGTAACATCTTTGTTTTATTGAGCCACTGGAAGTGCCCCTCTCCAGTATTTTTCTTCCAATTGTTGCGGCGCTGCACCAGCTTGAGACATGGCACCCACCGGTTTTGCCTCCCATGGGCTCTAATCTTACAAGCATGGTAAGCTCCAAACACCCTCTTTTTCGATACATCGCTGGAATCAGAGTCTCTGCTGCTACCTCATGCTTCTCATGGATTAGGGAACAAAGATAGTGACACTATGTCTGTTCTCTTTGCTTGATTTTTTAAACATTTTTAATATTTGACCTATTGAAAAATTCAATTTTTAAATACCCATGCAATTGAACCTCCTTTTTCCCAAACGTACACATTTGGGGTTGTGAATATATCTATTAATGTGGTGGTGTATTGCCCTTATTTCTCACAGGCCGTGTTACAAAATTAATTATACATATTTGAGGATTCAGAAAAGAGAATAAATTAACTGCAGAGAAAGGAGGTGGTGAGTCATATTTAGCCGCTTGTTGTGACAGGGTCACTGGCACGGTATATGAGGGGAGATATGTGTCACTGCACATAATGGCGTCAGTGATGTGAAACCAGAATATTTTCCTCCAGCACACTACATGTTGGGAGGGTTAAATTAAAGTTAAAGTTGCCTACATGGGCTGGTTTTAGGTGGACATCCAGAGAATGGGTGGGAAGGTGTCCACCATATCTCCACCTGCAGAGCCGACACCGGCATGTGTGCTGACAGGACCTGTGTAATGTCAGTCATGTGATCAGTCACATGGTCTGGGTTATAAAAAGCTGGACTTGGGAGACAGTCTGTCGGTGTCTTGTGAGAGGAGAAACTCTCACGTGGCTCCAGGAGGAGCTGAGGACTCTTTTTGGACTTTACCTTTGTTTTGTTTTGCCATTAGGCCAGAAAGCCCACATTTACTTTATCCAATCCTGCTACAGTTTATGCTGTGCTTTAAGAAACCAGCAGGTGATTTACCTCAAGAGGCATTCTTGAGTTTACCTGCCAGTTTAACAATAGGTAAACAGGCTAGTCCATTTAGACAAAGTTAAATAAATTCAATGCTTACCCATAATGTATTCAAAATACCATGATTGCTATCATGACCGCCCCGATGCACGTTTCACGCTGATGTGTCCACATTCACCTTGAGAAAGCATCAGTGTGAAACATGCGTTGGGATGGTCGTGCTAGCATTTATGGTCTTTTGATCACAATATAAATTTTAAGAAGTTTGGGCCTTGTCTGTTATAAAGAAGCTATAGACAATTCTGTGAGTGTTTGGCCTTTTTAATGTTGGACATCAGTGTGTATTCTTGGGAAACTCATCACCCCTTTGTTTGATGTGTGGTGGCAGCGTGTTGTGTATCAGAGGTATGTGGACTGTGCTGGGGTGTGATTTTGCAGTTTGAGTGAAAAGTGAGTGCAAGATTGAATGAATGGAGATAGATTAACCCTCTGCAGCTGTACTCACATCACATGCAGTGAAGTGTGTCCGTGACAATAATTTTAAAAATAAAAACACAAAACTTTAACTTGCTCCGTATTCACAATCCAAAAATAATAGAAAAAAAGGCATAGTTGGTATCACCACATCTGTAAAAGTCTAATTAAAATACAAAGTTAGTTAACTGGTAGTATAAACAATATAAAGAAAAAAACACAAACACCAGAATTGCTATTTTTCAGTCACTACACTTCCCTAGAAAATGTAATAAAAAGTGATCAAATTATACTGCTAAGTGATACCAATAGTCAGCTCACAACTAGTGTTGAGTGATACCGTCCGATACTTGAAAGTATCGGTATCGGAAAGTATCGGCCGATACCGGCAAAGTATCGGATCTAATCCGATACCGATACCCGATACCAATACAAGTCAATGGGACTCAAGTATCGGACGGTATTCCTGATGGTTCCCAGGGTCTGAAGGAGAGGAAACTCTCCTTCAGGCCCTGGGATCCATATTAATGTGTAAAATAAAGAATTAAAATAAAAAATATTGCTATACTCACCTCTCCGACGCAGCCTGGACCTCACCGAGGGAACCGGCAGCGTTGTTTGCTTAAAATGCGCGCGTTTCCTGCCTCCCGCGACGTCACGGCTTCTGATTGGTCGCGTGCCGCCCATGTGGCCGCGACGCGACCAATCACAGCAAGCCGTGACGTAATTTTGAGGTCCTGGAAGCTTAATTCTAGGCATTCAGGATTTTAAAATTACATTCCGGCTTGTGATTGGTCGCGTCGCGGTCACATGGGCGACGCGACCAATCACAAGCCGTGACGTCAAGGGAGGCAGGACACGCGCGCATTTTAAAATTATGTCACGGCTTGTGATTGGTTGCGTGCCGCCCATGTGGCCGCGACGCGACCAATCACAGCAAGCCGTGACGTAATTTCAGGTCCTGAATGCAGAAATAGGCATTCAGGACCTGAAATTACGTCACGGCTTGCTGTGATTGGTCGCGTTGCGGCCACATGGGCGGCACGCAACCAATCACAAGCCGTGACGTAATTTTAAAATGCGCGCGTGTCCTGCCTCCCGTGACGTCACGGCTTGTGATTGGTCGCGTCGCCCATGTGACCGCGACGCGACCAATCACAAGCCGGAACGTAATTTTAAAATCCTGAATGCCTAGAATTAAGCTTCCAGGACCTCAAAATTACGTCACGGCTTGCTGTGATTGGTCGCGTCGCGGCCACATGGGCGGCATGCGACCAATCAGAAGCCGTGACGTCGCGGGAGGCAGGAAACGCGCGCATTTTAAGCAAACAACGCTGCCGGTTCCCTCGGTGAGGTCCAGGCTGCGTCGGAGAGGTGAGTATAGCAATATTTTTTATTTTAATTCTTTATTTTACACATTAATGTTGTTTCGATACCGATACCCGATACCACAAAAGTATCGGATCTCGGTATCGGAATTCCGATACCCGCAAGTATCGGCCGATACCCGATACTTGCGGTATCGGAATGCTCAACACTACTCGCAACCTAAAAAAGCCATTTTTTTTTTAACAAAATTCTGAATGTTTTTACACCCATTAAATAAAAACAACATACATTGAATTACACCATAATCATACTGAGTTCAATATTAGACGCATAAATGCTACTCGACTATTGCTCTTGGTTATCACTAGTGTTGAGCATTCCGATACTGCAAGTATCGGGTATCGGCCGATACTTGCTGTATCGGAATTCCGATACCGAGATCCGATATTTTTGTGATATTGGGTATCGGTATCGAAACAACATTAATGTAAAAATGTGTAAAAGAGAGAATTAAAATAAAAAATATTGCTATACTCACCTCTCCGACGCAGCCTGCACCTTACCGAGGGAAGCGGCAGCGTTCTTTGTTTAAAATTCGCGCTTTTCTTTCCTTTACGTGAGTCCCGGCTTGTGATTGGTTGCGTGCCGCCCATGTGACCGGGACGCAACCAATCACAGCAAGCCGTGACGTAATTTCAGGTCCTTCAGGATTTTAAAATTACGTTCCGGCGTTGTGATTGGTTGCGTCGCAGTCACATGGGAGACGCAACCAATCACAAGCCGTGACGTCACGGGAGGCTGGACACGCGCGCAT